>NC_087264.1:31846381-32151303 GCF_015220805.1 Pogoniulus pusillus | reverse complement strand
CTGCAGGCTGCACACCCCCAGCTCCCTCAGCCCTGTCCTCGTAGCAGAAGTGCTCCATCCCCCTGATCATTTTGGTGGCCTCATCTGGACCTCCTCCATGACTGATTTCCATTTTTCCTTTCTGCCAAGCCCAGTTACAAATAGCACCACCTGCAAAGAGCAATATTTTTCTCTGTTGTGCTACATAGACATGGATTATAAACATTTCCCTGACAGAGTACAGTACCCACAAGAAATTGTGGCAGCTTAAGAGGAAATTAAAATTGGCTGCAGCGTGGGAAGCCAAGGTGACAGGAGTAGCATTTCCACCTTGACAGCCCTTCACTGGTGGTGGCACAGTAAAAGAATCTGACACATCTTTTGACGCCAGTGTGAATGCCTTCAAGTGGAAGGCAGGGGGTTATTTTTCAGCAGCATTAAGAATCTAAACTTATCAGTAGTCATGGAACAAAAGAAATAAAACCACTCAGAAAAAAATCTGGATTTCCTAGCGAAGTGCTTCTCTTCTGTGTATTTTTAGGAGCCAAAGTAAGTAGATAAAAATAAAATCAGTTTTAAAATAACATATAAAGAATATACCTATGAATACTTCTCTATACATAGCTAGGACTAGTCTGCCTCGTAGAACTAAAGCTGTGGGGGAAAAGTCCAATATGGCAATTTCCAGATTGGAGATATTTGGAAATGTCATGTTAAAAGCAGTGCAAAATTCTAGAGATCACAGAGAGCAGAGGAAATTCAAGAACACAGCAACAAGTTCTTATTTGCTTCTTTTATTATCTGCCTCCACCTCTTCACTCCTTTCTCTTCTGAGGTGCTGGCTTCTCTTAAGTCCTCACTCTCAATGTAGGTGGTCTCTTTCACTCATCTTTTCTTCATGCTTTCTTCTAAAGCAATTGAAAAGCAGACACTTCATCCTAATGCTGTAAAATTAACAGATTCACTACAGGGAATTTCAAATTTGCTTTGTTTAAAGAGTCAGTTTGCATCTTCCTAAGGCGATGAGGAATGAGATACACAGTTAAAACACACACTATACAAACCGAAGGTAGGGGCGGTGTAAGACCAAGGGCGGTGTAAAAGGGTAGGAGCCATCCAAAAGCAGGGATGGTCCAAAATGGGAATTCTGTCATGGCAGGAACCTGTCCTGCTGGGAGCTCTGTCCTGTAAAGAACTCTTTCAAGGAGGGATCTCCTCGCACGTTCTCCCTTGCTCTATTTATGCTTTTCTAGACAAAGTGTCCATTTGCCATTTTATACAGGGCACGAAAACCCAGCCAACCACCAGCCCGACTCCAGCACAGGCTTCCACACGGGTCAGCATGTGTGGGGAAAGGCACCTCCTGCTATTCCTGCTTCAAGCCTACAGGGAAGGGTGGGGAAAGCAGGTTTTGTACCATCTTCTCCCCATTCAAACCTGGGGTGGGAGGGGGGAGAGGGGGAGAGAGAAGAAATGAATTTGTAGTACTCCAGAATAAGGTGAGGTCTCAGCAGAGCAGAGTGACCTTACCGCTGCCACCTGCAATAATGCTGCACTCTTGTGTCTGGTCTTCTGTAAAAGTTTGCTACTATTAAGTGACAGGGTTACTGAGTGCAAGGTTAGTGAGTGGCAGGGTTAGTGAGTGATGAGACTATTGAGGTCTGCAGTGAGTGACAAAGAAGTCATCCTGTGGTCTCTTAGAACAATTGCTATTGCCCAAGTCAAGGTATTTTTCTCCATCACATTTTCTAACCAGTCCCAACTGGTGGACATGTGCTTGGAGCCTTGGTTGCGCTGTTTGCGTTTGAAGGTATTCTCCCTTGGTGATTTACTCTTCAGCATGAGCTGAATTTAGCAGCCATTGGAAGTCTTTGTTTTTCTCATGAAGGTAACAAGATCAGGCCACACAGGAGAAGTGTGTGTCTGTGTCACACAGCACCGTTGCTCCTACCCAGGTAGAATTACTGATGCTTAATGACAGAAAAAAAGTGATGTAGGTCAGTGGGTGGTTAGTGGGACTGAGTTCCAAGAGACCTGGATTCTGTGTTTAGCTTAGCCATTGACCTTCCTAGACAAGCCACATTATCAATTTGTTCCTCTTCATCCTAATAATCCACCAGGCCTTCCTCATTTGGATTCCAAGCTTTTCCTAACAGGCTGTGTCTCTCACTGGGTTTAGGTAGCATGTACACAGGGAAGCTATAATGCCAGCTAAGCCCAGCAGGCACATCTGTCATAAAAATGTGTGATAAGAAAGGGGGGAAAAGGAAGTAACAAAAATAACAGTGGATATTCTTGTTCATACACAATTATGTTTCCTACTGGACAAGTGAGTTTGTATAAAGAAATTAGATTAAAGCAACCTCAAAGATGAAACAAATGGAAAAAATAAATGAGGGGGAATATATTACCTAAAGCCACAAAATAAATATCTACTGTCCTTTAAACATTCGTTTGACAGAGAGCCTGTTACAGGTGGAGGTTTAAGAGGAGCTCAGCATCTTGCAGCTGGTGTGAGTCTTAGAAACAAGGGCCAGATTTCTCATCCCCAGTCATAGAAACCTCACGAGGAATGGCTGCGTAACTGCTGAGTACAGGATGAGCAAGGAGAAAGCTAAGGATGGAAAGCCTGTATGTGAGCTTCAGAATAAGTTTGCTTGAAACCCCTCATCAGGTGCTTAGATACACACAGCAGAGCCCTGCACTGACATTCACATCACTATGCAGTCTGTGCAACTGAAGAACACTACACAATTGTACAACGACCTGGGTTGGAAGGGACCTCCAAAGGTCATGCAGTCCAAAACCCCTGCAGTCAGCAGGGGCTGTCTCCACTAGATCAGGCTGCCCACAGCTTTGTTGAGCTGGTTGAGCCTCTAAGCTGTGACAAAGGAGCTTTTCCCTGTTTCCTTGTCACTACCTAAACCCTTTCTACAGTTATGACAGTGGAAATAAATCATCAGTTCACAATCAATCCAGTAAGACACCTGAGACAGTAAGGCTCAATCTATCATCAATATTATCTACAGATTTCATTTCACAGAATCACAGAATTACAGAATGTTAGAGGTTGGAAGGGACCTCCAGAGACCATCCAGTCCAATACCCCTGCTAAAAGCAGGATCACACAGGGTAGTTTGCACAGGAATGCATCCAAGTGGGTTTGAAAATCTCCAGAGAAAGAGACTCCACAACCCCTCTGAGCAGTCTGTTCCAGGGCTCTGTCACCCTCACTGTAAAGAAGTTTCTCCTCATGATGAGGTGAAACCTTCTGAGGTCCACTTTATGGCTGTTGCTCCTTGGCTTATTGCTGCTGACCACCAAAAAGAGATTGGCCCCAGACACTTGACACCTACCCCTCAGATATTTGTACACATTGATCTGATCCCCTCTCAGCCTTCTCTCAAGACTAAACAGCCCCAGGGCTCTCAGTCGCTGTTGGTAGGGGAGATGAACAAGTCCTCTAATCATCATTCTTTGAGCAGCCTCACTGCTAGCATGTTGAAAGAGCTAACTTCACTGCACACAGGAAAACCCCATTCCAAAAAAGGAAGAGAATGGGGCTAAGAAATGGGAATCTGTGGCTTCTGTTCTCTGCTGTGTTCTAGTAAATTTCTTTGAACTGGCAAATGAAATTTAGCTACTGCTTGTTTTTGTCCAGCTCCAACTCTAGCCCTAGATACAGTAGCATAATCCCCAAGCCTGCTCTGGGTTCCTAAAATCCATTCCTTTGCAATGTGATCTGGTGATTGTTGCACCTAGCAATACGTTGCATGAGTGAATAATTTAAATTCTAAGGCTATAGTGAAAGCCCTTTGAGGCAACTGATGTGTAGTGACAAAAAATACATTCTATAGCATTCAAATCCTTTTGCACCCTTAAAACATCCCCAAACCAGAGGACACTAATTGCGCAGGCATCATTTTATAGCTTAGAAACCTTTTAATGCAAGAAATTAAGTCTTCATCAAGAAAATAACTGCTGAAACCTGAATATTTTTCCATGACAGGCACAGTTGAAGAGCAATTTTAGAGCATAATGATCCCTGTTGCATAATTGGGACAGGCTTTTGTTCTCGTTTTAATTTCCCATACGTGGCTTGTTTTACCCTCTCCTTCCCACACTGACAGAGAAGGAGGGAGCAGGAGGCAGGAGAGAAAATATCAGGGTTTGGGTCCGGAGTTAAAAGATCTCAGAACTGCTGGGGCGTATCTCACTAAAGCCTTGGGTGCCTTCTGGAATGGCTTCAGTTGGAAGGGACCTCCAAAGGTCATCCAGTCCAACCTCCCTACAGTCAGCAGGGACATCCTCCATGAGATCAGGTTGCTCAGAGCCTCATCTTGAGTAGCTTCAGGGATAGGGGCCTCAACTACCTCCCTGGGTAACCTGTTGCAGTGTTCCAGCATCCTCCTGGTGCAGAACTTGTTCATCACATCCAATCTCAATCTGCTCTGCTCTCATTTCAAACAATTGCCCTCATCCTGTCCCTGCAGCCCTTTGCAAACAGTCCCTCTGCAGGGTTGTTCAAGCAGCCTGTGGATCTGGCTCTTAGGAACATGCTTTAGTGTTGACCATTCAGTGCTGGCTGAAAGGTTGGATTGGATGATCTTGGAGGTCTCTCCCAACCACATATGTTCTGTGGTTCTGTGATTTGGGAAGCTGCATTCCAAACCAGCAACTTAAAAAGCCCTATTCAGCTTACACCCAGACCTAGAAGTAGCTAAATTTCCTCCTCTCTCATTTTTATACTTGCAAGGCATTGAGCACCTGAACCTGCCCAGAAGATGTGCCCGAAGAAGAGGTGTTTTCTCTCTTCTACTTTACCTCACATCAAAGGTTGCCTGCAATCTAGAATCAGTTCCTTAGTCTAAAGCTTCCTTCTGTAGTGAACTGACAGACTTCCTTCAAACAGGTCTATAGGATTGGGTAGACTACAAAATGTAGTTTCAGATTCATGCCTTATTATCAGTGGATGTCTCTTCAGAGCAGAAATCTGTACTGGTTATGTGTGGCAAGGTTTTTGTAGCAGGGCGTGTTGTGAGAAACTGCTGGAAGCTTCCCTTATATCCAGAGCCAATGCCAGCCAGATCAAGTGATGTGTTTTGCTCTGGGACCCTCTGTATAGGAAGGAGATTGAGGGGCTGGAGCCCGTCCAGAGAAGGGCAGTGAGGCTGGAGAAGGGTCTGGAGCACCTGAGGAAGGGCTGAGGGAGCTGGGGGTGTTCAGGCTGGAGAAGAGGAGATTGAGGGGAAACCTCATTGCTCTCTACAGCTCCCTGAAGGGAGGTTGGAGCAAGGAGGAGGCAGCCTCTGCTCCTTGGTGGCAAGCAACAGAAACAGAGGAAATGATTCCAAGCTGCACCAGGGGAGGTTCAGGCTTGACATTAGGAAATACTTCTTCATAGAGAAGGCTCTCAAACATTGGAATGGTCTGCCCAGGGCAGTGCTGCAGTCACCATCCATGGGGGATGTTCAAGAACCGTATGAACCTGGGGCTTAAGGACATTGTTTAGTGTTGACCCTTCAGTGCTGGGTTGAGGGTTGGACTGGATGAGCTTGGAGGTCTTTCACAACTGGGTGTTTTCTGTCATTCTGTGAACTCTAGGAAAGACCTGCTGCTGGTCAAGGCCATGTCAATCAGCAATGCTGGTAGCACCTCTGGGATAACCTATTTTAAAAGGGGAAAAATAACCTGTGAAACAGAAATGGCAGCCAGAAGAGAGGAGTGAGCATATGTAGGAGAAACAACTCTGCAGACATGGAGGTCAGTGAAGAAGGAGTGAGAGGAGATGCTCAAGGTGCTATTCTTTCACAATTAAGGTACACTACAAGAAAAACATTCCAGAAATCTCTACATGCAGTCTTGACTTACACAGAGTTGAGAAAAGAAAGTAAAATTCCTACTACCCAAGTATTATCCCTGAGTTCTAGGATCAATAAGATACTAGGGGGGGGGGCTGCCAAAAGAGCTCAAATTTAGTAGAAAGTGGAATTTCCAGAAAGAAAATAGAGGGTGAGAGATGAGACAAAGACAAGTTTCTTTCTCATGAGTGCCATTATAGACACTTGATTCAGATCTGGTTAGAGGAAACTATTATGGTGTGGGGTTTTTTTTTTGCCTGAGTAGCATTGAATGTATAGTACTGAATCATTCTTCCCTTTTTTCTCTCTCTCTTTTTTTTTTTTTTTTTTTTTTTTTGTTTTGTTTGGAGTGGGGCACGTTTCTATATGTGTCTTCTGAAAGGGAAGTCATTAGCATTTTGCTTTGCCCTGAAGGCCTTGCTAGAGGCTGAATGTGCTCCTCTTCCTGCATTTAAAGAACCAGCAGGCATGCAATAGATGCCTTGAGAACTCACTGATTCTGTGCAATCTTTGCTGGTGCAGAAAGAGCAGCAGCAACAGCCACGACTGAGATTACCAAATCAGCTTGCACCTCTGCAAAACACAAACCATCGATAGCATTTCTGCACAACAGTGGTGCTGCCTATGTCCTTACACCAGCTTTGTAGAGAGTTGCTCTTGCAGGACCAACTAGTGCTCATAGTGGGGGAAATCAAGTAAGCCCTAAGGGACTCAGGCTGTCTTTCAAGTCTAAAAGAATAATCACAGAAGCATAGAATGGCTTAGGTTAAAAGAGACCTTAGATATTGTCTACCTTAAATACTGCCTCCAGTGCTGATGTCCCCAGCACAAAAAGGAGGCAGAGCTCTTGGAGCAAGTCCAGAGGAGGCCACAAAGATGTTCCAAGGATTGGAGTAGCTCTGCTGAGAGGACAGGCTGAAGGAGCTGGGGATGTGCAGCTTGGAGAAGAGAAGACTCCAGGGGAACCTTAGAGCTTCCTGCCAATGTCTGAAAGGATCCTGCAGGAAGGCTGCAGAAGGACTTTTCATCAGGGTGTCTAGAAACAGGACAAGGGGGAATGGTTTGAAGCTGAGGCAGAGGAGGGTTAGAGTGGAGCTGAGGAAGAAGTTTTTCAGTAGGAGGGTAGTGAGACTCTGGAATAGGCTGCCCAAAGAGGCTGTGGCTACCTCCTCTCTGGGGGTGTTCAAGACCAGGTTGGATGAGTCCTTGAGCAGTTGAGTCTAGTTGAGAGGTGTCTCTGCCCATGAGGTTGGATCTCTGAGATCCCTTCTAACCTGAGCCATTTTAGGATTCCACGTGAAGCTACTCCCAACAAACAAACAAACAAACAAACCAAAACAAGCAAACAAACAAACAATTCCCCACCCAAACAAACCCTCCATCCAAAATAAAACTAAGAAACTATTTAAGTGGTTATGAAATAAATCTACCACCTCAGGATTTCACACTGGGTTTGCTTTGTGCATTGTAAAAAGTGAAAACCTAAACACAGAATTGTTGTCCTAAACAGAAACAAAACACTGCTGTTAGTATCTGCTATTGAGCCATGGGGCACTCCAGGAAAACTGAGTGGGGGTAAAAGATTATTCTGAGTTACCACTATTGCCTAGGACCTTTACAACAAAGCCCTGCCTGTGTTTTCTATCTACTATAGGTTTGTATTTCCAGAGCTATCAAAACCTTTATGTTTTTTCTAGCTTTGCTACTCAAATGCATGTATTTCAGGAAAGTGGCTTGGATTCTGGGAGCTCTTTTCTGGTTTTTGCTTTTTTGTTAATGTCTTTAGGTACTTGGGTCCTCCACTGGGTTCCAGTTGTCTCACACACATAAGTTAAGGTGGAAATATGCATCACTAACTACTCTGCTAGCTTTATCCTCACCTTACCTGTTAGATTTCAGTTAAATAAACCTTATCTAAGCTGGAGAATGTGACTTCTGCTTTCCCATGTTGACTCTTCTTTCTGGGTGCCTCTGTGGTTCATAATGTTACTTGTAAGGCAGGAAGCACACCAATTTCTACTTATACCCTTCAGCTTCTTATGCATATTCGCAAGGTGCTGAGGTAAATGTTACTAATCTTCATTTATGACTTCCATCATCAGTACCCAAGTTGCTTTGAATTGTAAGTGCTCTTTAAATTTCACATGCTGGTTTCCAAGACATTCTGTGGCTTCAAAATAATTGCTTCTCTTAGTGTGGTAAAAAGAATGTCTCAAATCTCTTAGCCTAATCAACAAATATTGTTGCTTTCAGTGATTTTCTAATTTTGGCTGGAACAGCTCTGCTACAAGGACAGGCTGAGGAAGCTGAGAGTGTGCAACCTGCAGAAGAGAAGGCTCCAGGCAGATCTAAAGCAGCCTGCCAAGACCTGAAGGGCACACTACAAGCAGGCTGCAGAGGACTGTTTGCAAAGCCCTGCAGGGACAGGATGAGGGTAATGGTTTAAAATGAGAGCAGAGGAGATTAAGACTGGATGTGAGAAGACATTGTGCACCACGAAGGTGCTGGAACACTGCAACAAGTTGCCCAGGGAGCTGGTTGAGGCCACATCCCTGGAGACATTCAAGTTCAGACCTTTGCAGGTCCCTTCCAACCTAAGCTATCCTATGATCCCATGTTATTTCCTTTCTATGTTCTTCCCTTGGGATCTTGCTGCCCTCCCCTTGTTTAGCTGAAGAAGGCAAAACCAGAGTGCAGAATATTTAAACTCTCCCATGAACTTCTGAGGTGTTCAGAGAAGAATGCTCTGGAGAAAGTTCTGTTTTCCATTCTCCTCCTGTTGTTCCTCTGCTTGTTGAAGTAGCTTATTTCTGCTTCTTCTGGCTGAGTTCTGGTTGGTTTCACCACTGCCTGTTCTGAGCAGTTACTGAAATGAGACTATTAGTAAACATTTTACTTCTTCTTTAAATCTCTCATTTCTGGAGTAGCTTCCCAAATTGACAAAATGCTACATTTTGTGGTTTTGTTTTGTTTTCTCACACCTACATATGGGTAGGTCAAAAGAGCATCTACCTTTATAAAAATATCTTTGTGTATTACTTGCTGGAAGAGAAAGGGGATTCAAGC
Organism: Pogoniulus pusillus; assembly: GCF_015220805.1. Taxonomy (NCBI): domain Eukaryota; kingdom Metazoa; phylum Chordata; class Aves; order Piciformes; family Lybiidae; genus Pogoniulus; species Pogoniulus pusillus. The sequence continues at coordinate 32,142,397 of NC_087264.1, read as the reverse complement.
CTGGCCCTCCTGAGGAGAAAAGAGAATGATGCCATTTAGTTCTTTATAGGACAGGATTTCACTCACAGCCTCTGGAAACAGGAATTATTTGAAATGCCCAGGAGCTCGGCACGTAAGTTTTTACACAATTGTGTGTGGGGAATAGAAGTAGTCAAATACTTGATTATTTTTTTCCAACTGAGTTTTGAAAGAGTAATAGATTTGAGATGCTACAACTGGTTCCAAAATTAGATGTGTAGTTCTAATTTGCAAAGTAATTCTTTTTCCCCAGTGGTTTCTAACTGTAAGAGAAACATATTTATGTTAAAAGAGGCCAGCTAAAGGATATTAAAATATTCATAGAACCCCAGAATGGCTCATGTTAGAAGGGACCTCAGAGCTCATCCACTGCAACATCCCCACCATGGGCAGGGGCACCTCTCAGCTAGACTCATACCTTGAATGCCCCCAGGCAGGAGGCAGCCACAGCCTCCCTGGGCAGCCTATTCCAGAGTCTCACCACCCTCCTACTGAAGAACTTCTTCCTCAGCTCCACTCTAACCCTGCTCTGCCTCAGCTTCAAACCATTGCCCCTTGTCCTGTCTCTAGACACCCTGATGAAAAGTCTCTCTGCAGCCTTCCTGCAGGATCTCTTCAGCTATTGGAAGGCAGCTCAAAGGTCTCCCTGGAGTTTTCTCTTCTTCAGGCTGCACATCCCCAGCTCCTTCAACCTGTCCTCAGAGCAGAGCTACTCCAGCCCTTGGATCATCTTTGTTGTCTTCTCTGGACTCCCTCCAGCAGCTCTGTGTCATTCTTCTGCTGGAGACACCAGCACTGGAGGCAGGATTGGAGGTGAGGTCTGAGCAGAGCCAAGGGGCAGAATCCTCCCTCTTGCCCTGCTGCCCACACTGCTGTGACTGCAGCACAGCACACAGCTGTTGGGCTACATGAGGGCACTGTGGGCTTCTGGGGAGCCTCTCAGCAACCAACACCCCCAAGTCTCTTTCTTCATTGCTGCTCTCAACCCACACTGCACCCAGCTTGTATTGGTGCCTGAGACTGGCCTAGCCCAGGTGCAGGACTTTACACTTGGCCTTGTTGAACCTCATGCAGTCAGCACTGGACCCCTTCTCAAGCCGGCCAAGGTCCTTCTGCGTGGGTCTCTTTCCCCACGTGAGCCTTAGGCACCACACAGCTCGGTGCCATTGGCAAACTTGCCCAGGGCACTCTCGACGCCAGTGTCCAGGGAAGTATTTTTTGACACAAGTACTGAATAATAATGTGGCTTGAAATATCTTCTGCGGCAAAATGCCACGTTCTGGGGAGATAACTCATCACATCAACCACAGGGTGAAATTCCTCCTGTGAATACTGACTGGGAAATACTTGACGTGACTTTTTCATCTGTTTCTCAGGTCACAGCTCCCTCTTGCGTCTTTCCTCAGGGATACAGAAAGCGAAGCTGGACAGAGGGTGCTTAAATCCCCGAGAGGTGTCTCTGCCCGCGGTGGGAAGGTTGGAGTCGTTCTCTGAAGGTCTGCTCCAACCTGTGCCGTTCTAGGATTCTGTGATACCTGACTCTACACAGAAAGACTACCTCAGAGTTATCACTGGAATAGAAACTTCAGAAAATGGAAGGGAAAGTTAAAAAGTAAGGCAGTTCTTCTGCCACAAGACAGTGAAAAATCCCTGAAATGCCCAAAGGAGCCTCCTGTGAAAAGTGGATGACAGACCACAGCCTGGAATAGGTAAGCCGCCCCGGATTTAGAAAGCACGGACCGCCCTGGTGCTAAGGGTGTAACTGCCACTGAAATCTTGAGTGAATGATGACTTTGTCCACGGGAAACGATGAATCATTTTTGTTGGCTCTGCATGGCCCGAAGGTAACGGCAGGAGAAACAGCACTGTCTTAAAAGGGCTCCTTTTTCCTAGCCGCGGCGTGCGCCACCCCCGAACAAGTCGGGGCTGACATGGTCTGCTAATTGCTCCGTGAAGAATTCATTTTACTCACAAAACGGCGGTGGTTTGCTTTCAAACTCAAATTTATTTTCCAAGAAACGTTTAGTAGCAAGAAAACAACCAACCAGAGCGAGGCCAAAGCTGGTAACGCCAGCCTGCAATTGCTGAGGGCAAGGGAATGGAAACGCGTTGGGTGGAGCGTGTGAGGACCCTGCCCGCTGGCCGGCTCGCTCGCCGCCTCACTGCCCCGAGAAAGGGCAGCTCCTTAGCAACGCTCAGCAGCTCCGCGACGCCACCGAGACGCCAGGAGCTCCCGGGAAACGCTATCCCTATCTTCCCCAGCTCGCCCCTCCGCGCCCCCCACTGCACGCCTACGCCGACACCTCAGCGGGAGGGCACTTAGGAAGTCAGCGCGATGGCCCGAAGGCAGCGAGCAGCGCCTCAGCAGCCGAAGGCGGCTGAGAGGAGGTCCGGGAAGCAGGCGCCAGCGGGGCAGCCCGGGCTGGCCGTTGGGCGGCTGGGGCCTGATTTCGAACGGCAAGCGGACCAATCAGAGGGGCCAACGGCGGAGGGCGCTGGGTTTGAGCCAGGCGGTTACCGGCGGCGTGGGAGTGGGCTGGGCCTGGCGTTAGTGGGAGTCAGGATGGCATCGAGCAGGGTGTGAGAGGTGGCCGAGAAGGTTGGGAGGTGAGGGCGGGTGGGTGTTGGGATGGCGGAGCAGAGGCGAAAGCTGGTGCGGCTGGCGGTGCTGGAGGAACTGCGGGCCTCCTACGGAATTAAGGTGAAGAGCGGGAGCTGCTTGGGGACAGCCAAGCAACTGGCAGCTGCGGCTACGGAGGTAAGCGAGGCTGTAGCTGTGTGCTCAGGGAGGGTCCTGCTGCACCTCCGCGACGGGGTTGCAGAGCGCGGAGGTTCGAATTTCACCCGTGGCTGAGAGCTACTCTTCGGTCTCGGCTCCAGCGAGGCAGGTTCTGGCCTCGGTGACGTTTCCGCAGTGCTATTGCTCCTGCCAGCCCCTGACAGGCATAACCCCCTCCTGTGGGGCAACGTTTTAATCCCTGCAGGGAGGAAAGTCGTTTTTCCACCCTTTTTGTCGGCAAGCGGATTGTCCAGACGCCCGTCTGGATAGCTGTGTTGTGATTTGGTGAGCTAATGGCTCGGTGGTGCTGACTACTCCGCCCCCTGCCCAGTTAGCGCCTGAGTGTTGCAAGGCAGAGCAGATGGTGGACGCGATCCGTTCCTCTTTGTTAGTGTAGCTGGTACCCTCTCAAACACTCATACGTTTCTCTGCTCTACACAAGAGCTTTTTACACTTCGTTATGCTTAATGTCGCTCACTAGGGAATTTAAGTCTTGGTCGCTGGTTTATTTCTTGGAAAGCATAACTACTTTGCAGTTTCAAAAAGCTTTATGTCTTTAATTTCACTTAATTCCTCAGATTTCTTTGTTTGAAGGACGTTATTTGCATGGTTTCTCGGTACTGAGACGTGACTACAGGTATTTTGATGCAGACAGATCTGGCCGTGACTTGCCTGTGCTGCAAGGAATGGAATCTATCCTATCAAATACCTGCTTTGAATTCCTTCCGAAGAAAAAGGGATTTTTCTGCCTCGGGACTCTTGTCTAAAACTGAAGTTTCATAATGGATGTCAGCTAATAACAACAGTGAAATAAACTTGAGAACACTGATTAAGTGGGCTCCTAATGTCTAAATCATGGACCGCTATCACAGCCTAAATATTACATCTTGAAGTTACTTTTCTTTTTGTTCTTTCAGTAGCCATCTGGAATATAATGACAAAAATGTTTCTTCTCTTTCTTTATCGTGTTGTGCTTGTTTTCTGTAGGACAGAGAGGCCCAAGATGGCTTGATAGTTATTGATTAACTATTTCCCCATCATGGGCAGCCCTTTGAATTTCATCTATAAATAACCAGATGTTTGCACTCTGATAACAAGCTGAGTGTGATCCCAATCGTCTTCTGGCAGGGGCAGGAGCTGGCTTGCTTGTTCTGTAAACAGAAATAGAAAACAGATGAGGCAAAGAAATTAAACCCACAATTGATTATGACAAAATGTGTGGGGTTATAATTGAAACAACTCTGCAGTAACCTCAGATAAGCATTTAAAAGAACAACTGTAAGTAAGCATCAGTAGTAATGCCTGACAAAACTGTCTTGTAATGTCACAGATACTCTCATGTCTTCCTAATAAGGCAATAGTTATAACTTCTTAAAATAAGAATGCGGAGTGTAAGAGTTCAGAACAGCTTTCTAGACTGTTCTGTTGAGTTTAATCCTCTTCAGTGCCTCAGATGAAGAAAAACATACTAAACAAAAAGTTATTTCATATATGTTGTGTTTGATTCTTAAGAATAAGATTGGGTCCATTTGAAAAGGCAAGGTGAAATTCCAAAACAGTCTAACTGATTTGGGGATCTTATAGGAAAAGTTACTCTTTGTCAAATAAAAAGTGCAAAGCATAGAATGCCTTAGATTGGATAGACTTGGAATGGCTTAGACTGGGTTGATTCAGATTGGACATTAGGAAGAAGTTCATTACCATGAGGGTGGTGAGACACTGTAACAGGTTGCTCAGGAAGGTAATGGAAGTCTCATCCCTGGAGGTTTTTAAGGCCAGGCTGGATGTGGCTCTGAGCAACCTGATCTAATGTGGGGTGTCCCTTCCTATGGCAGGGGGGGTTGCAACTGGATGATCCTTGAGGTCATAGAATGGTTTAGGTTGGAAGTGACCAAAGATCATCCAGTTCCAACCCCTTGCCGTAGGTAGGGACACCTCCCACTAGGTCCCTTCCAACCCTGACGATTCTATGAGTCTATGACCTTAGAGATCATCTACTCCACCTCCCAAAGCATGCTGCAGAAACCCTTTTATCCTTTCACAGTAATCCAGAGTGTTAACTGTAACTAGAATCTGCTTAGGCTCAGGTACCTAGAGATGACATTGCCTGACAATGTGTCTTATCTACCTTATCTGAAAGCCTTTGTGTTTTTTTTTTTCCTTAACCACCCTTCTGTTTTATTTGTGGATGTATTGGGTGCTTTTCTGTGCTATGCAGCTGATAATCCTATCAACTTCTGAATAACATGGATTTAATTCTGTATTTTAGGGTAAGATCTTTGGAGTTTGCTTCCATGCATTGCCATCATCACTTGTACCAGATTATGGCTATATCCCAAGGTAAATTAACACTGTGTTTAGATTTTTCCTTACCTTGCTGTCTTTATAGTACTGAACTCTTGTCAGAAGAACAGGATTTTTATTCCAGACCTCCTAAAGCTTACGGGGGCTGTAAGAAAAGTTTCATGTGGGAAGCTGGGAGGCAGAAGTTAGATGGAGGATTCAGAACCACAGCTACCATTCACTTTTGTTTCCTCATACCTCTTGTCATTGGGGAAAACTCCTCTATGTAAAGCTTCATCTATTTATCATGACACAGTTTTTCTGGAATAACCCCTCAAGGTTTATTCTGAGTGCCAGAAGTGTTGCTCTTCTCTCCTCAGCTTTCTTGTTGATACTTGTGAATTTTTGGAAGACCATGTTCACACTGAGGGACTCTTCAGGAAGTCTGGATCTCTTGTTCGTTTAAAGGCTTTAAAGGTATTGTCTAAACCCTTTTTGTTTTTTCATCTGCATTTCACTTCATCTGTATGCTTTAGGTTTTGGAGGCTTTTCAGTAATATTGGAAGTAGATTGATAACATTACCTGCTTCAGAAATTAGAATCACAGAGTGGATCAGGTTGAAAGGGACCTCAGAGGTCATCTCCAACCTCCCCACCATGGGCCTTTGCCCTCACCTCTCAACTAGGCCTCATCCAACCTGGCCTTCAACAGCCCCAGGCATGAGGCAGCTGCAGCCTGTTCCAGAGTCTCACCACCTTCACACTGAAGAACTTCCTCGGCTCTGCTCTAACCCTGCTCTGCCTCAGCTTCAAAGCATTCCCTCTTATTATATATCTAGACACCCTGATGAAAAGTCCTTCTGCAGCCTTCCTATGAAGGATCCCTTCAGATACTGGAAGGCATCCTTATGATGATTTAGAGGAGATCTAGTCCAGAATCTGCTGAACTTTGCTTTTTATTTTTCTTTTCTGGGAAGTTTCTCATCTTTCCAAGTGGTGAGAATACACTGGTGGCTGAACAAACGTGTTAGCAATTGCTGACACAGGAGGACATTCATTTAGCAACGTTCTCCCAGAAGGATGCAGGCTTGGGAAACCTCTAACTGAATGCAACGTTGTGCCTTCTGTAGATACTAGAGTTTGGTAGGACATGACAAAACTGAAACTAAAAATGAGAGTGATGTGACTGTTCTGGCAAGGGCTAGAAGATTAATGCCTAATTTAGGAATATGATGGTATCTTAAAGCCTTCAAATAATGTTTCTTATGGACAATTTCAGAGTAAACTGGATCAAGGTGAAAACTGCCTTTCTGCTGCACTGCCGTGTGATGTTGCAGGGCTTCTTAAACAGTTCTTTAGAGAGCTACCAGAACCCATCCTGCCACCTCACCTGCAAGAAGGCTTTTTTAAAGCTCAGCAGCTGGGAAATGAGAAGAAAACTGCAACTCTGTTGTTGTCGTGCTTGATGGCAGACAGGACCATTGAAACTTTGAGATACTTTTTCAACTTCCTGAGAACTGTGTCCTTGAGGTCAGTGTAAGGAGAGCTTGTCAATAGCTCCTAATGCTTTGAATGACTTCTCTTCTCAGGCCACTGCTGTAACTTTGTGACAGGTTTGTGGCTTTAAACTTTCTTACCTGCAGCTGCTCACTAGAATTCAGTCGTAGTCTTTTCTTTCAGACATACAAAGTACTTTATTTTTTTGCAGGCAACTTGACTTTGATCCATTCTTTCATCTTCATTCTTCTTTAAAAAGCAATAGAACTGACTGATTAAATTAGCATAATTAACTGCTAGTTTGTGTTCCTCAAAACTGACTGAGGTCTATAACCTCTGGATTTTGAGAAGTCATGTGGGGAGCTAACCTTAGTTTGTTACCACTCACTCAAGTGAATGATTCCTTTTTGTTTCTCCAACTGTACTTGATTATTTCTTTTCTCTCTCCACTGCCTTTATCCTTATAATTAATGTAAAAAATTACTTTTCTTGTAAAGATCCAGTGAAAACAGAATGGACAGCAATAACCTGGCAGTGATTTTTGCTCCCAACCTCTTTCACTCTAATGAGAACGAGAAGATGTCAGCTGGTACAGAGAAGAAGATCCGCTTGCAAGTTGCCGTGGTGCAGACACTCATTGAGCATGCAGCAGAAATTGGTAAGATGATCAACATCTACCCAAATCTCTTGCTGCACTTACTTGGATGCAGCTTTTCCTTGCAACTTTTAAAAATAATTTTTTCTTAATTAATTTAGGACAAGTACCAGACTTTATCTTGGAAAAGATTCCTGCAATGTTAGGTGTGGATGCCTTTCAATCTACTCCCTCACTATGGGGCCATGAAGACAGTGAGAATGAATCTCCCAGTGAAAGCAGGAAGAGGAGGCATAGAAGTGTTGGAGGTAGATCTGTTGTGTGGAAGTTCTGACAACTCAAATAGAATTATTTTGAGTCTTTAGGTGTGCTGATGCCTGTGAAATTTGTTGGGCTTGATTTGCATAATCTCTGACTTCAATAAGCCTCAGAAGTTTATTTTACCTGTAGTCTGAGTTGATTCTAATGTCTCGATTGTCTACCAAAGAAGCTGTTGAGCTTTTGGGAAGCCAGATTTTTGCTGAGTCAACTTCAGATTCTGTTGCAGAACACTGTTAAAGATTTTTTTTTTTTTTTTGCTAGTTTTGAAATTATATTTGGACACTCAAAGTTCTTGCATACCTTAAGTCTGGACATGTGATATAAATTCTGTGTTTATGTGTGTGTGCTTTGAATTAGAGTATTTGTGAGTTCAAGTGTATTATTGGATACTGTGTGCCCTGTCAGAGTTGAGAATTGCAGAATGGCTCAGGTTGGAAAGGACCTCAGAAATCAAAACCTTCCCACCATGGACTAGGACACCTCTCAACTAGACTCAGCTGCTCAAGGCATCAACAGGCCTTAAACACCTCCAGGGAGGAGGCAGCCAGAGTCTCCCTAAGTAGCCCGTTCCAGAGTCTCGCCACCCTCATATTGCCCCAGCAGGTTGTCTGGAGGTTGGATGAGGCCTTGAGCAGCCTATTCTAGTGGAGGGTGTCCCTGCCTATGGCAGGGGGTTGGAACTAGCTGATCTTTGAGGTTGCTTCCAATCTAAACCATTCTATGATTCCATATTGAAGAACTTCTTCTTCAGCTCCAGTCTAACCCTGATCTGCCTCAGCTTCTCTCTTGTCCTGTCTCTAGACACCCTGATGAAAAGTCCCTCTGCAGCCTTCCTGCAGGACTCCTTCAGGTATTGGCAGGCAGCAATAGGGTCTTCCCAGAGTCTTTTCTAGGCTGGATACCCCCAGCTGCCTCAGTCTATCTTCATAGTGATAGAATGAGATGGAACATACTGAAGCGTGAGGAAGGCAAATTTAGACTGGAGACTGGGAAGAAATTCTTTACTGTGAGGGCGGTGAGATACTGGAAGAGGCTGCCCAGCGGGGTTGTGGATGCCCCCTCCCTGGGGGTGTTGTTCAAGGGCAAGTTGGATGAGGCCTTAAGTGACCTTGTCCAGTGGAAGATGTCCCTGTCTATGTTACAGGGTTGGAACTGGATGATCTTCAAGATCCCTTCTAATCTCAACCATTCTCTGAATCTATGATTTTTTTTTTAAGAAAAACAAAACCAAAAAATTAATTACTTAGGCAAATTTCCAGTTATTGTGAAAGCAACAGGAAAAAAAAAACATTGGTGAGAAGCACAACTTTTTAAATTGAGCTTTGTTTGATTTCTTCAAGTTAAAGTGGAGTTGCAAATAGAGCAAGACAAAGCTCATCTTGAAATTTGACTGCTTGGTGTGTCTTGCATTTCAGATTTTGTTAGTGGAGCATTGCATAAAATTAAATCTAACAGAACCCCCTCCACTACACCTCACCAAGACAGAAGTGGTAGGTATCAGAGTGTTTGTACTCAATAAAGCCCATGCAGTATCTTCAGGATTTGGCAGCTATATTCTAAGCCCTAAAACTTAAGTAATTAAATGCAATTGTTTCTTGCTGTGAATATAGATGCAGATTTACTGAGGATACTGCATATCCTGCAGTGCTTAGAGCAGCCTCAGCCCTGCAGCAGTGGGCTGTGTGCTTCGAGGATTGCACACTTGAACTTGAGCTTTTGACCTAATGCATACTAAGGCTTCAATCCAGTGTGGCAGCATTTTGTCATCTTGAGAATGAATTTGCCAGGACTGGAATTCTTTCAATCTTACTGTCTCAAGCTTAACAGAAGATGACTACATTTCTTCCCCATGGGTATGGATTTTCTGTTCTGGTACTCTGGCTTGAAAAGAAATAACAAAATAAACACCCAAACTCTAAGCTGTCCTGACTGCTTTGCCTGTTCAAGATGCATGCACTGTCTCTAAGCTTTTATAACAGTGTTTCTTTCAGAGTTTAAAAAGTAACAAATAGAACTCTTAGTTTTTGTAAATTCTTCACCTTTTAAGCAGTTCTTGCAGATTTTGTTTTCTCAGTTTCAGTCCTTTCATCGGTGACTCCTGTGGTCCTTACTCCAAGTACCAAGCGTAAACTTCCAACTGATTGCTCCCAGGGCTTGTCCAGCAAGAAGAGAAGATCTTTTAAGCATAGTTTTGCTTTTGAGTTGTTACCAAGCAGCATTTTTAACATCAGTTCAACACCAGCATCAGGTACAGTGCCCTCATTTTCTCCCTTACTGCTTGAGTGAGGAGGGGGCAGCCTCGTCTTCTTGGTGCCAAGTGACAGGACCAGAGCAAATGGTTTCAAGCTGCACCAGGGGAGGTTCAGGCAGGACATTAGGAAATATTTCTTCACTGAAAGGGTTCTCTAACACTGAAGTGGTCTGCCCAGGGCAGTGCTGGAGTTGCCATCCCTGGAGGTGTTCAAGCAGCCTGTGGAGCTGGTGCTTCAGGACATGGTTTAGAGTTGATCCTTCAGTGCTGGGTTAAGGCTTGGACTGGATGAGCTTGGAGGTCTCTTCCAACCTGACCTATTCTGTGATTCTGGGAAGTGGTTGTTTATGGCTTTCAATTTAAATGTACAGGCTTTTGTTCTTGTTAGGCAGTCATTGGTAACCTTCACTTGATGGTGTTGCTGTCTTAGCAACTAGTTTGTCTTCATCACTGACTGTCATATTACATGCAATGAGCAAAAGCAGAATTCTGTCTCTTCTGTTCTCTTGCTCTTTCAGATCTGCAATCCTGATGTCCTTTCACCTTTTTCAGGCCCCCTCTATCACCTAGGTTATATCTGTGTTCCAGTCTCAGCAGAAAAATCCATGAAGACTGCCTATGCTTCCAACCTTCTGAAAGTTGTATCCTGCTTCTCTCTCCTAAATACTTAACTAGCTAGCCTTAGAATGGTCTGGATTGGAAGGGACCTCCAAAGATCACCTAGTTTAACCCCCTCTGCAGTCAACAGGGGCATCCTCAACCAGATCACAGAATGGCTTACATTGGAAGGAACCTCAGAGATCACCTACTTCCACCTCCCTGCTATGGGCAAAGACACCTCTCAACTAGACTTGGTTGCTTAAAGCCTCATCCAACCTGGCCTTGAGCACCTCTGTGAGGGAGGGGGCATCTACAGCCTCCCTGGGCAGCCTATTCCAGAGTCTCACTGAAGAACATCTTTCTCAGCTCCAGTCTAACCCTGTTCTCCCTCAGCTTCAAACCCTTGTCCTGTCTCTAGACACTCTTAGGAAATGTTTATCTGCAGCCTCCCTGTAGGATACTTTTAACTATTGGCAGGCAGCTCTAAGATCAGGTTACCTGAAGCCCTGTCAAGCCTCACCACAGCCTTACTCTGTGGAATGCAATTGTTGCTATTAGGAATGTTTTCTCTTGGATGTACATGCCTCTTGTTTTTAGATGCTAAACAATCTAAGAATTCTATAGAACAAGTTTTACTTATAACAATACTTCAATACCTCTTCACACTACCAGAGTGCTTCCAACTGTCAGGCTCTTTCATTTGTGTTTGGTTCCTTCTTGTGTTGCCAGCTGAAGTTAGCCAACCTAGAAATGTCTTTTTGTTGTTTTGCCAAGCATTTTTTTTTCTCAATGCAGATGTATAAAACTTGCTTTTGTTTATTAAATCACTGCAGTATGAATTCTTGTTTCTATGGAGCAGCAAACTGAAGCAGCAACATCTCCTGAAGACAGTCATGCATCTGTTTGATAAAGTTTAGTAGATCAGCAATTCTTTCATTGTTGCTGTAACTGCTCTGGCTAGATATGTGCAAAAACATGCTGCAAATAATTTCAGGACTGGATATTTTTTCTTATTAAGCTCCTAAATTTGAGCAACATACCTGATAATAGCAGTATGGAAATTTAATTGAGGTTAGCACACAATCAATAGCAATCCAGCCATGTCTACACATGTTACAGGCAGCAGCTTAATGTCATATTTAGTGAAAGTGGCAGTCAAAATAATTTCAAGCCAGCACTCAATGAAGAAAAGACTCCAGAAGGACCTTAGAACTGCCTTCCAATACCTGGAAGGCTGCAGAGGGACTTTTCATCAGGGTGTCTAGAGACAGGACAAGGGGCAATGGTTTGAAGCTGAGGCAGAGCAGGGTTAGACTGCAGCTGAGGAAGAAGTTCTTCAGTAGGAGGGTAGTGAGACTCTGGAATAGGCTGCCCAGGGAGGATTTGGCTGCCTCCTGCCTGGGGGTGTTGAAGGCCAGGCTGGATGAGTCCTTGAGCAGCTGAGTCTATTTGAAAGGTGTCCTTGCCCATGGTGGGGAGGCTGGAGGAGGTGAGCTCTGAGCTCCCTTCCAACCTAAGCCATTCTATGAAATAAACAAATCTGTGTTGTTTAAACCCCTATTTTCTATTATATTAACCATTAAGTCTTTATCTGAAAAAAAAAATCCAAACCCACTGTTTTAAGGGCATGTAAATATGATTTTACTTTTCATTGTTGTTCCTGTAGCTCAGTTTGAAGGAAGCCCTTGTGTGTCGCTGGAGTCATCACAAACCTCACTGTCTCCTTCAACTGGTGGTGAAAGTACCTTGTATGGTACAGGGAACAGGAGAAGCAAAAGACATGCAAGGAAAAAATTATACAGGTAACTCCCAACTCCTGCCCTAGCTCTCAGAAGGCAAAGAGAAACTGGGGAGGTAGATCTAAACTCTTTGACTGGTGATGTGTGAAATCTCAATCTGTCTTTAAAAAGTCTTTTAATAGATAATTATTTCAATCTTCACTTTTAAGTTAAAATTGTCTTTTTATAGTTAACCATTTAAGTTTTTACTTTTAATATTTGTTATAACCTTTCTATAGTTTTAATGTTGAAGTTAATGCTTCATTGTTTCCTTTTAATTGTAAAACTTAAGTGAAAATAATATTTTTGTAGTTGTTAACATTCTAATAATCTTTTCCTTGTAATTTTCAATTTTAAGTTAAAATAATCTTCTACTTAATCATTTAGGTTAATTTTAATGTTTCATTTTTTCCTTTTCCTCTTTAATTTTAAGTTAAAACAATTTTACAGTTAATCTTTCAATTAGTCCTAATTTTTCCTCTTCATCTTCAATTTTAAGTTAAAATAATCTTAGAGTTACTAAAAATAACTTGAAGAATGATTATTAACTCTTAACAAGTTTTTAACTTAAAATTGAAGATGAAGAGGAAAAAATAAAATTAAATTATTTTTATTCAGTCTTCAATTTGTTTTTCTTTTTAGTCTTTATTTTTTTTTCCTTTTCATCTTCAGTTTTAAGTTAAAATAACCTTTTTATAGTTGGTGTAAACTCACCAGCTCTTCCAGTGTGGCAAAACAGAGTTCAAAACAAGGCAAGATCTGGCACAGCAGGCTCCTGTGACTGCTAAAAATGCCTGGAAAAAGTCAAGGAAGTAGCAAAGCTCTATAGGACATGGCCATAACTACGTGTTGGACTGTTTTTGTGGCCCTGCCAAACTGAAGAGGTATTTGTGTCCCTCCTTGCAGGGCTGACTCAGGGAAGACAGGCTGCTTCTCCCCGAAGATCAGCCGCAAGGAGATGGTTCGTAGGTCGCTGCGCCTGAAGTTTGGCTTGGGCAAAAGCAGCAGAGAAATGGTAAGCCTGCTGCTCCTCCTGTCTGCCGGCACCTGAAATGCTGGGCACTGCCATCAAGTGCTACAAGCCCTAGGTTTATTTTCACTGCAGTCATTCAGCAGCTTTTGCTAAGCTTGTCTGGGATGGGGCAAGACGCTGCAGGAGGGCACAGCTGACAAACTGACCAAGGGAAATAGTCCATGTGCCATAGAATCACAGAGTGGCTAAGGTTGGAAAGGACCTCAGAGCTCATCTGCTCCAACCTCCCCACCATGGGCAGGGCACCTCTCAACTAAGCCTCATCCATCCTGGCCTTGAACACCCCCAGGCAGAAGGCAGTCACAGCCTCCCTGGGCAGCCTATGCCAGAGTCTCACCACCCTCCTACTGAAGAACTCCTTCCTCAGCTCCAGTCTAACTCTGCTCTGCCTCCGCTTCAAACCATTGCCCCTTGTCCTGTCCGCAGACACCGTGATAAAAAGTCCCTCTGCAGCCTTCCTGCAGGATCCCTTCAGGTACTGGCAGGCAGCTCTAAGGTTCCTCTGGAGCCTTCTCCAGGCTGAACATCCCCAGTTCCCTCAGCCTATCCTCATAGCAGAGATGCTCCAGCCCTTGACTCATCATTGCGGCCCTGCTCTAGACTCACTCCAGCAGCTCTGTGTCCTCCTTCTGCTAGAGACACCAGAACTGGACTTGCCAATAAAACTGTGACTGGACTGGCTGAGCATTGATCTGTTCATGAATGGTTGCTTCTGGACCACTTTTACCTTTGGGTTTGGTGGGTTTTTTTTGTTGTTTTTATTTTTAATTCCCTTCTACACCTCCCTTTTGCCTTTCCAATTCTCACCTTCATCCAGCTGGGGAGTGAGAAAATGACTGGATGGGAGCTTACCTGACAGATGAGTCAAGTCACTGCACTTGTGATAAGTAGATGTCATAGTTTCTGGAGTTCTGCTCTTCCAGAGCCTATGCACAGGATCACTCTGTTCAGAGCCTACCTTACTGCAGGTTGGGAGATGAAGTAGATCCAAAAAGAGGCTGCTGTGGTTGATTTGCATAGGCTTTTCCTAGAGGTTCCTCTGTAAATAAGATTCCTAACTACAAGTTTCTGTGAAGGTAAATAAGACCTTTTTATTCATTCCAAGAATGCTGTCCCAGGATGTGCAGGCAGTAACAGATCCGAAAATATTGGAAGGCGTCTTGCCAGTCAACAGGGTTTGGAGAGCAAAAGTGAATGTGCAAGTGGAGATGTCCTCTTAAGCCCATGTGTCAGTGAGAAATTCCCCAAGAAAGGTAAGTATCTAACAGTACATTAAAAGAGAAGACTTCCTGTTTTAATGCAAATGTACCTCGATGGATAAAGGTGTAAAAGCACAGAATCACAGATTGTTAGGGGTTGGAAGGGACTTCTGGAGATCACTGAGTCCAGCTCCCTGCCAGAGCAGGGTCACCTAGGGCAGGCCACACAGGAACACATCCAAGTGGGTTTGGAAAGTTTCCAGAGAAGGAAACATCACAACCTCTCTGGGCAGCCTGCTCCAGAGTTCTGGCACCCTCACCATACAGAAGTATCTCCTCATGTTTGCATGGAGCTTCTTGTTTTAGATTGTCCCTGTTCTTCCTTGTCCTGTCACTGGACAGCACCAAACACAGCCTGGCACCTTCATCTTGACACTCACTCCTCAGATATTTCTACATATTGGTCAGATCTCCTCTCAGCCTTCTCTTCTCCAGACTAAACAGCCCCTGGGCTTTCAGTCTCTTCACAGGGAAGATGCTCAAGTCCTCCAACATCCTCACAACTCTCCATTGGAGTCTCCAGCAGGTCCCTGTCTCTCTTGAACTGGGGAACCCAAAACTGGATACAGTATTCTGGCTGTGGTCTCAGTAGGGCAGAGCAGAGTGGGAGGACAGCCTCCCTAGACGGTCTGGACACATTTTGCCTCCCAGGATGCCATTGGCCTTCTTGCCTGCAAGGCACATTACTGGTGGGCAGCAAGTTCTCCACAGACAGCACTCCAAGGTCTTTCTCCATGGAGCTGCTTTCCAGCAGGCTGTCCTCTAGTCTGGCCTGGTGCCTGCTGTTGTAGCTGCCCAGGTGCAGGACTCTGCACGGGTCCTCACTGAATTCCATGAGGTTGCCCTTCACCCAGCTCTGCAGCCTGCCCAGCTCTCTTTGGGAGGCAGCGCAGCCTGACAGCAATTTGATCAAAAGTGTTTCCAGCTCATAGGACTAACTTGAACATTAGTGGCTCCTGGGCAAAGTGAATTGGTTAAGGACAAGTTTGTTGTCTACTTTAATTGTTCACTTTTTTCAGCTAAGCAAGAGGAGTTGTGATTTCAGGTCTTACTATTAGAACCTTTTTTAGACCTCCTAAAGGAGTAATGGCATCTTCAAATTCAATGTTCCTTTGATAATTGGGGGGGTTTCACAGAATTTTGCCCATAATCATTAAAATCCCAAATTATGTTCTTTTTAAACACTATGATATTTACTTTTAAGGTTCAAAGAATGTGAGCAAGTCAGAAGAAAACCTGCTGACTCCAAAATGCCACGAAAGAGTTCACCGCATGTCATGGAATAGTCCTGTAACAGATTTTCAGGGGATTAGCAGGAAGGAGGGAATTTTGCCAGGACACCCCAAAGCAGGAGTTGCTTTATCAGAATCTGGTTTGCTATTTGGAAAGCCACCAGTTGTTGCAGATGAGTTCAAAGCCACAACTGTCAGCAAAGAAGAGAACAGCCTAGAACTTCTGGTTCGTGAGGATGACAGCAATTCAGCTGCAGAAACACTGCTGAAAGTGAAGGAAGCCTTCTCTGCTTCTGGAGGAAGCCTTCACAATTTGATGGGTGATACCAAATCTTCCTTCTCAGGTGGAGCAGGTGAAACATTAAATCAGAGTCTATGCCTCACAAAGGTCAGTTCAGAGGAAGAATTGTCAGCTGAAGACATTTCTAAACCTGCAGCAAGCACACAACCCAGAGAGCTGTTATACCAAATCAGTCAAACTTCTGCTACTGATAAACAACAATCAGAAAAAGAGGAAATTAAATCTTTGGAGAAAAGAAACTTCAAAACTTCTATTACAGTTGAATTGCAGGTCCCAAAACCAGATCTAAAGCATGCAACAGAACTTCCTGTGCCTCACATACTGGCCAGGGAAGAGAAGTTGACTGTTGAGAAGCGGCCATCAAAAGATGACTTAAACAAACGGCATTCCTTGGGAAGAAAAGAGGAAACAGAATCAACACACCCACAAACAGGTGAAAACTGCATGGTAAAATGCTGTCTTTTGGAAGAAGAGGTCACCAAATGTCCTGTGGTGGGACAGCTTCCTGCTCTGCAGGTGCCTCAAGCACAAAATGAAGCAGGCAACCAAGACACGCAGGCTGAAAATGCTGGTAGAACTTTGGCTAGGACATCAGCTCTTCCTGACCACGGGAAGGTTTCTGACCACATCCAGTGGTTTAACAAGCTTTCACTGAATGATCCAAGCTCTGCAAGCAAAACTAAACCACCTCTGAAGTTCCAGCGTACCCCTGTGAGGCAGTCTGTAAGAAGAATCAACTCCTTGCTGGAGGCTCACAGGCGACCTGCGAGCTCTCAGCTGCTGAAGGCAGGTGAGGTTGGTTCACCGCTTGTTAAGTCCTGGAGCTGTGATTCTGCACTGTTCTCCTGTGCAGAGAAGACCTCAAAGAATTCTCTGGCTCTGCCACTCAGGAGTGAAGATTCATCTGACCAAGTTTCTGTATCTCATAAACACCTGGACTTACCATCCAAAGCATGTTGCAGGCCATTCATTCCATCAGCCAGCACTGATGGTTCTGTCAGAACTGCTGGGCTCACTGAACAGAAAGCTCACCCTTCAAAGTCTGTTCTGGAAGATCTAACCAACCGTGAACTTGTCAAATCCAGTTTCAAAGCTCATGCAAATATTCCAGAGGCTGCCCTAGAAAAATCTATAATCACAAGAAGCGCTTCAGGAAAAGCCAGGGGTCATTACAGAGGCTCTCCAAAAAATCCAATAGCCCAAGTGAAACTGCTGCCAGCTGGAAAACCTGTAGATTTGTAGGACCTAATGAGCTTCTTGGAACTTAATTAACCATTGGGAAACCTTAATAATTTTTCTTATAGATTTTTTTTAGCTCTTGTTTTGCCTTTTTTAATTTAAACTTATGGGTTACAAATTTATGTTGAGCTTTTCTTCGTTTCCTGAACCCTTTTGTAAATGCCAGTCAGGATCTGATACCTAAAACAAACCACATCCTGCTTTGTGTTAGAGCTCAGTGTGAATTCTCTCAGCTTCCCAAAACGCTGCATCTCCCAAAAGATTTGGGTTTTTTTGCAGCATGAAGACTTAGTATTTAAGTTAAAAAAAAACCAAACAACAAACTTAACTGGTGCAAGGAAAATCCTTGATGCTGAGTAGTGGTAGTTAAATTGATTTACTACTTAATTTTAAGTCTACTGCAGCATTGCTTTAAGCTGGACTTTGCACCAGCTCTGCTTCCTTTGAGTTTGTTTTTTCTTTCTGTGGGAATAAATCTGGAGCATCCTTGTTGGAGTTAGAGTTTGATGTGTACATAGACTGGAGAATTCTTAGATTAGAACACGAGGAAAATAAATGTTGATTTAGAAAGGGAAAGTCTTCAATGTTCACCCAGCAATGTTTTCTGCAGTAAGTACCAAGAGTGTTCAGTCATGAGCAGTAAAAGGTTTTCTCTTCCTCTGAAAGAATGGTTTTTAACTTATTCTAGGAGAATAGGTGGTGCAGGGGCAGGTTTTAGATGCTTAGAACATTGCAAGGCACGAATGTAAGAAGCCATAGCTTGTTAAGAGTTGATTTGCACAAGCATATGTTTACATCTCTTGGAATGAAAACTGGCTGTCATCAGCTGTAAAATTATTTAAACCCTTGAAAACTGTTCCTTAGCTCCCAGTAGGTACAAATTGCTTCTTGGCCAAATATAGGAGCCAAAAGCATTGGATACTTTTGGTTTTAATAAAACCATTGGTTTTGTTCCTTTTCTGAGCCTGTTCTTCTATAATGTCTTGAGTTTGGGTTTTGTTGTCATATTACAGTGTGTGGACATCAAAGTCTGAAAGTACTTGAGGAAGGAGTGGTTCTGTTCTGTCTCTTCTTTTTCTTCATCTTGATTAATTTTTCAGTAATGATTCTCACAACTAGCTAAAGGCTAACATAATTTAACAGGAACTAAAAGGCCTCTGAGCTTCCAAAGCAATGTGTTAATGAAAGAAATAGTTCTTATTTTCTCTTTTCTGATTCTGTTTCCACCTCTCCACTGAGCTATCATCTGAATTGCTTCTGCTCAGTGATCTGAAGGCAACCTCTTGTCCCCATCAGCCCTACTGAGCTGTCCTGCTGTGTTATTTTTAAGTCCTAACACTAGGGAGACAACTGTGAGATGATCATAACCACATCACCAAGCAACCCTTTGAAGTAGTTTCACAGAATCACAACATGTTAGTGGTTGGAAAGGACCACCAAATACCACAGAGGCCAACCTCCCCCTGCCAGAGTAGCATTACCCAGGGCAGGCCTCACAGGAGGGCATGCAGTCAGGATTCAAAAAGCTCCAGGTAAGAGAGCCAATGTGTTCACCACCATCCAACAAGGAAGCTGCTTCCTGCTTTCAGCAATGTGTTCCTACCTTCTTTAATTAGTGTTTGCTCAGGAGGCTGAATGTGGGCACCAAGGCTTTAATCTTTACACTGAGGTAAGGAAGGCACAGAAAAGTAACTGACAGCAGCCACAGAATCAGTGGTTTGGGTTGGAAGTGATCTCTAGAGGTTATCCAGTCCAATCCCCTTCTGCAGTCAGCAGGGACATCCTCTGCCAGATCAGGTACCTCGGCCTTTGAGCCTGAACCTGAGTATCTCCAGGGATGGGCCTCAACCACCTCCCTGAGCAACCTGTTGCAGTGTTTTACCACCGTTATGGCACATAAGTTGCTCCTCACATCCAATCTAAATCTGCTCTGCTCTCACTTCAAACCACTCATCCTGTCCCTGCAGGCCTTTGAGAACAGTCCTTCTGCAGCCTTCCTGCAGGATCCCTTCAGCTACTGTCAGGCAGCTCTGAGGTCCCCCTGGAGTCTTCTCCAGGCTGCACACCCCCAGCTCCCTCAGCCTGTCCTCACAGCAGAGGAGCTCCAGCCCTTGGATCATCTTTGTGGCCCTCTTGAATTGCACCAACAGCTCTGCATCCTTTGATGTTTCATGGTGATTCTCATGATCTAGTCCAGAACCTGCTGAAATTCCCAGGTTGTTGGGTGGGTTTTTGTTTGTAGTTTTGGGTAGTTGGGGGGTGTGTTTGTTTTGGTGTTTGGTTTCAGTTTGTTTGGGGGTTTTGTTGTTTTGCTTTTGTTTGGTTTTTTTTTTTTTTTTTTGTGGATTTTTGTTGTGTTTTTTTTTATTGGGTGGATTTTTTGGTTGTTTGTTCTGAGGTTGGTTGGTTTGTTTCTGGGCAGTTTTTCAGCTTTCTTGTGTTTCTGAAGTATCATCTTGGAGCTTTTCTGCAGTTCTTCTGTAATGGATGGTGTCCTGTTCAGTTCAGCAGCAGGTGTTACACAAGCCAGTCTTTAGAAAGGACCATTTGAAGGCTGTTAGTTCAGTACACGTGGCCGTTCAGCAAGCTCCTCTTCCAGCTATCCTTTTGCTGAGCTTTGCTGTGGATACTGCCTATGGATTTGCTGAACCTGGAGACCTGCAAGTGCTTGGTGAGCAACGGTTGCCAGGTTGCTATCTTCTAAACCCGCAGTTAGGCAATTCTAAAAGTAAAGATTGTGTTATTGCAGGGGGGGCAATTGCAGGAGGAAGGCAGATGCAGTCATAGAATCAACCAGGTTGGAAGAGACCTCCAAGATCATCCAGTCCAACCTATCACCCAGACTGTTTCTGTAGCTGCTCATCCCTCGACAGTTTTCAGTTTATTTTTAGGCGCTTGTGTTTCGCTGAAGAGGGAGTTCTCGAACTAAAAGGCAGCTGTAGTCAGGTGGGGGTCAGGTTCTGCTCCCGGGCAACTTGTGACCGGACAAGAATGGTCTGAAGCTGCGCCCGGGATGGATATTAGAAAGCGCTTCCTGACGGCAAGGCCCTGGAATGGAGTGCCGGGGAGGCGGTGGCATCGCCATCCCTGGAGGTCTTTAAGAACAGAGTGGATGTGGCACGGGGTGGCTTGGTCTAGCTGATGTCATGGTGTTGGGTCATCGGCTGCAGTCGATGATCTCAGAGGTCCTCCCCAGCCTCGTGGATTCGGTGACTCCCCCAGGTGTTGTCAACATCTTAAACCGACAAACCCTTGTGAGGCAAGCGCGCAGCTGCCAGCGGGCACCTGCGAGAGGCTGGCAGAGCCCCGATCGGGGCGAGGCGGGGGAGGGGGCCGAGGGGCCGTGGCTGCGCACGGAGGATGCGCGGCCGAGCAGCCGTTGCACCCGTAGAGCAGCGCCGGCCGCGGGAGGTGAGTGCGGCGCTGCCGGGCGGCCGCGCTGAGCTCTGAGCCGCTGCCGCGGAGGGAGCGGGGCCCGGGAGCTGCTCTCCGCGGGCGCAGCACGGGGGTGCAGGGCGGTGCGGCAGCGTCGCGCTGCGTGCCCGCGGAGCTGCGCGGGGCTCCGGGCCCGGCGTGCGGGGGCGGCCAGGCGGGGTGGGCGCTGAGCCGCGGTGGGCGCTGGCGAGCGGCGGAGCCCCGCACGGACGGCGGGGAGGCTTTGGAGCTTTGCGGCTTGCGGCCATTGCTGCTTCGAGACGTTCTCAGGTGCTTTGCGGGGGGCGGCTGGAGCAGTGGAACAACAGCGTTTAAGGCCAGGCTGGAGCAGTGGAACAACAGCGTTTAAGGCCAGGCTGTATGGGGCTCTGGCCAACCTCATCTAGGGTATGGTGTCCCTGCCCACGCCAGTGGGGTTGGGACTAGATGATCCTTGTGGTCCCTTCCAAGCCCGACTGATTGTATGAGTCTGTGATCCCTGCCCATCTGCGCGGCCTGGGGGGCTGGAGAG
Organism: Pogoniulus pusillus; assembly: GCF_015220805.1. Taxonomy (NCBI): domain Eukaryota; kingdom Metazoa; phylum Chordata; class Aves; order Piciformes; family Lybiidae; genus Pogoniulus; species Pogoniulus pusillus. The sequence goes on along the minus strand of NC_087264.1, from coordinate 32,121,265 downwards.
GTTCTGGTTGTTCAGGGGGCTGGAAATAGGGCATTGAAATTGTTCTGTGGCGGCAGGGGAAAGGACCTGTAAAGAAGCGAGCGTATTGCTTTAGCCTCTCAAGGACAAGTCGTGCTCGGTTCTTGGGGGATTTTTGGGCTCGTTAAACTCCACTGTGCAGCCGTTCGGCGGACTGCAGTCAAGGAAACCAAGCCTCGGGCGGGGAAGGCGATGGATATAGAGCAGGAAGGTCCTGAGGTACCAACAAACACAGGCCGAGTTTTTCAACGGTTTCTACCATTCATTTTCTAGGCAGTGCAGGAATAGAGCTTGGAAAACACCGTTCCTGGCTGAAGAGTTCCCTTCTTTTAGCCCAGAGCTGTAGAAAACAGCTACCAAACACGGAGAGGGGAAACATCTTCAGTTCAAACGAAGCAGTGAAACTTTGCATGTCGATGAAGGTTACAGGCAAATGCAAATCAGAAAATTGGGTCCTGCAGTTTGCTACTTACTGTCTTTTGTTTACAACAGAGAAGCTTATCCACCCTGTTTCCTCCCTGCCACTTCTCAGCTGGCTTGGACTCTCCACTGTCTGTAGAATCACGCAGAGCAGTCTGGTTTAAAGGGGACCTCCAAAGGTTGTCGAGTCCAACCTCCTCTGCAGTAAGCAGGGATGTCCTTAGCTGTATTAGGTTGCCCAGAGCCCTGTGGAGCTGTGGTAGCAAATTAAAATGTGAAGCAGTGAGATCAGAAGTTGTTCCCAGCATGCACACAGGGCATTTTATAGAGGAGAGTGGAATAATCAAAGCCCTTTCTTTTTCACAGGCTAAAAGCAGCTACCAGGATGGCAACTGCCTTGCTTTGCAACATGGTGTTTCTGCTGGCGTGTGGATCAGCCTCAGTGCTTAGCCACAGCCCGAGAAGCCCTGACAGGGTTTCTGAAGCAGACATTCAGAGGCTCCTCCATGGGGTGATGGAGCAATTGGGCATCGCTAGACCCCGGGTAGAATATCCAGCACACCAAGCTATGAACGTGGTTGGTCCACAGAGCATTGAAGGTAGCTCATTCCTGCTTTATGAAGAATTTATTAGCATGCTTTGGTCATAATTACTGGTTTGCATACAGGTGGAGAATGTCCTGAGCTTAAAATGGTGCCTTTCTTCGCTGTGGTGTTGGCTCATTGTTTTGAAATCGTCATCCGCCTTTTCTCTCCCTTCATGTATTGATTTTGGCAGAAGCAGTGGGTTTTTAGTGTACAGACTTTGGGGGGGGAAAAAAAGTTGTGTTGCCTTAGAAGTGTCTTCTCTCTAGTACCTGACACCAGCAGGCTTGCTCAATTCATCCCCAGTAGCTGCATAGATGTGTCACAGATTTGACTTGAAACAAATGTGAGTTGAAGTGCCCACACCTCGTGAAGGTTTAGAAGCCTTTGGAGAGCAGGAGAGAGCAAATGTTTGCAGTGTTGGGTGAGATGGAGGAATAAACCTGATACGCGGAGATCTCCAGTGCTGAAGCTGGCAGGGCTGCGCCAGGGCTCACTCTGCTGGGCAGGGAAGGACACAGAGGCTCCCCTCACTGCCCACCCGTAGCCCCCTCAGCTCTGGATTGCTGTGATGAATTCTCAGGGCTCAGGTTTGCACTCCATGAGATCCATGTCCTTCCCGTGTTGAGGGCTCCAGATCTGGACACAGCACTCCAGGTGAGGTCTCCCCAGAGCAGAGTGGCAAATCCCTGCTTTCAGTCTGGCTGCACTGCTTTGGATGCAGCACAGGCTGCCATTGGCCCTCTGGGCTGCAAGTGCCCATTGCTAGCTCCTGTCCAGCTTCTCACCCACTGGCACCACCAAGTTCTTTTCTGCAGGTCAGCTCTCAGTCTCATCCTCCCCCAGCATGGACTAATATCTAGGATTGCTCTCACCTAGTTGCAGGACCTTACACTTTGCCTTACCAAAACTCATGAGATTCTCCTCAGACACCTCTTCAGCCTGTCCAGGTCTGACAAGGAGTGAAGACAGGAGGCGTTTGAAAGAGGATTGCCATGAGTCCCTGATGTGATGCTGAAGTGTAGTGCTCAGTGTAGTACCGATGTTGTGACCTGAACTGTGTGTTTGCTTGAGAGGAGCTTGGACCCTTATACACATACTGTGTGAAACAGAAACAGAACTTCCTTGGAGGAGGAAGCTCCAATCTCTGCTCTGCTAAACAGTCCTGCAGGGTGTTCTGGAAGAATGTTTCTGCTGGTGGTGAGATCTTACAGCTTGCATCCCAGAAAGTTCCTGGTCAGTGTGCAAGGAGGTGAATGGAGCAGGGCAAAGAGTGGTATCCTGGCGGTAATGTTTAAGCAAAAGCCCTGTGCCCGTAACACAGATGTTGACTGGCAGAAGCACTGAGGAGGATTGAGAGAGGCTTTGTCAGTGATGTTCCTAAGGCTATCCATGTGAACAAAAAGTAATTTATGGCAAAGCTATAGAAAAAAACAGCTATGTGTGGTTTTAGAGTACATCAGTGCAAGGGTGCAGGTTCTGAAGGGTTCATTCACCTGCCGGCTTCCCACAGCACAGCTACACTGGGCAGCAGCTCTGTATGCAAGTGCTTAAAAGCACACCTGCAGGGTGACAGAAGGGAAAGCTAAGGGGAAAGGGAAGAAAGAAGTTGAGCTGTAATTGGTATATGTCACAGCCAAATAGAGGTTTTATCCTAAAGATCATTCTGACAAGGTGGTTAATTCCTAAGCTACCCTCCTGAGGCACCATTTTTATTGGAAGTTTTTTGCCTGTGTGGCAAAGTAGTGAAAAATAGAACTGGATGTGAAGCTCTTTGTTAGTGAGAAATGCTGTGCTGACTGCCAACCATTTCTTAAGAGTGTAAGGTGCAGTGACTAATGTAAACCATTTACAGCCTGGTTCATCCCATGCCATCATAGAACCAGGCTGCAAGGGAGCTCAGAGCTCATCTCCTTCAGCCTCCCCACCATGGGCAGGGACACCTCTCAGCTAGATTCAGTTGCTCAAGGCCTCATCCAACCTGGCCTTCAATGCCCCCAGGCAGGAGGCAGCCACAGCCTCCCTGGGCAGCCTGTTCCAGAGTCTCACCACCCTCCTACTGAAGAACCTATTCCTCAGCTGCAGTCTAACCCTGCTCTGCCTCAGCTTCAAACCATTGCCCCTTGTCCTGTCTCTAGACACCCTGATGAAAAGTCCCTCTGCAGCCTTCCTGCAGGATCTCTTCAGGTACTGGAAGGCAGCTCCAAGGTCCCTCTGCAGTCTTCTCCAGGCTGCACCCCCCAGCTTCCGAAGCCTATCCTCACAGTAGAGGTGCTCCAGACCTTGGATCATCTTTGTGGCCTCCTCTGGAATCACTCCAGCAGCTCTGTGTCCTTCTGCTGAGGACACCAGCACTGGAGGCAGGATTAGAGGTGAGGTCTGAGCAGACCCAAGGGGCAGAATCCCCTCTCCTGCCCTACTGCCCACACTTCTCTGGGAGCAACCCAGCATACAGCTGCCTGCTGGGCTGCATGAGGGCACTGCTGGCTCCTGGAGAGCTTCTCAGCAACCAACACCCCAAGTTTCTTTCTTCAGAGCTGCTCTCAACCCAGTCATCAATGCATTGGCTGCTTTGGAGTGCATCTGTTTCTCATTTTGTCTAGATACTGCATCTCAACATAAAGGGGAAAAAAACCCACAACTTTATCAGTTAGAGCTTAATAAAGTTTGTGTGTTCCTACAGAAAATTGCTGTACTTAACCAAATGTTCTTGTCAGAAATTGCCCCAGCAGTGTTGATGGCTGCAGATGGCATCACCTTTAGCTCTCAGACACTGCTGCAGGTCTGCCATGCTGGGCTGAGCTGAGGCAGGATTCCAGACCTACCAGTGCTGGTCAGAAGGGCAACATTTCACCCTTCTGTGTATACACTTGCAAATGAGGTGCTGTCAGGGAAAATTAATTTTCTGTGGCTGTGGAATTTGGAAACAAGTTTAGGCTGCCACAGCGTGGACAAGTTTATAGGAGCAGCCTGATTACAGTGAAATGTTTGCAAATTTGAGTGATTATCATCATAAACTTTTCCAGCTGAATAAGATCTTAATAATTTTATATGTAACAAAAATGCTATTGCTGTGAGTTCCTAAGCAGATGTCCTAATTATGCCCATTTTCCATCTCAACTATCTACATTTTTTCCAGTGTTAATCATCCTATTTTGACTTTTAAATGCTAAAAACGAGAGGGTGGATGTGTTGCAAGGAGCTAGATGTGATCTTCCCTTCCTCCTGAAAACAGAAAAGCATAGGGCTGCCTTGACTGTAAGTGGGGCACAGTCTTGCTGTGTGACACAGAAGTAAATCACAGAATCACAGCATGCCTTCAGGTTGGAAGGGAGCTCAGAAGTTGTGTGCTCCAACCTCCCCTCCATGGGCAGGGACACCTCTCAGCTAGACTCAGCTGCTCAAGGCCTCAGCCAGCCTGGCCTTCAACACCCCCAGGCAGGAGGCAGCCACAGCCTCCCTGGGCAGCCTGTTCCAGAGTCTCTCCACCTTCACAGTGAAAAACTTCTTCCTCAGCTCCAGTCTATCCCTGCTCTGCCTCAGCTTCAAACCATTTCCCCTTGTCCTGTCTCTAGACACCCTGATGAAAAGTCTCTCTGCAGCCTTCCTGCAGGATCCCTTCAGCTATTGGCAGGCAGCTCTAAGGTTCCCTTGGAACCTTCTTTTCTCCTGGCTGCACATCCCCAGCTCCCTCAGCCTGTCCTCACAGCAGAGCTGCTCCAGCCCTTGGATCATCTTTGTGGCCTCCTCTGGACTCTCTCCAGCAGCTCTGTGTCCTCCTCCTGCTGGAGACACCAGCACTGGAGGCAGGACTGGAGGTGAGAGCAGAGCAGAACCAAGGGGCAGAATCCCCTCTCCTGCCCTGCTGCCTACACTGCTCTGGCTGCAGCCCAGCACACAGCTGCCTGCTGGGCTGCATGAGGGCACTGCTGGCTCCTGGGGAGCTTCTTAGTAATTTTCTCAACATTCAATTAGCTGCTCCTGTTCTCTGAGTGACCAGAGAGTTTTCTTCTTGATGGATAAGAAAAAAATCAAGTTTATTAATTGTCAGGAGCTGCTGCCTTTTGGGAGGGGGGTTTGAAATCTATAAATGTTGGGTTTTTTTCTTCTCTTTCTCTGTGCATTTGTCATTTTAGCTGTTACCTTGGATCAAGTTGCTCAAATAGGAGTAGTCTAGAAAGTGCCTGACAGTTTAATCCACCAAGAAATAACTCAGCATTTGAGCTGGGTGTAGTCCTGGGAGAGCTTGGCAAGCCAGCAGCATGCTGTGAGCACAGTGAGCAGCCACGGAGGGCAGCTGCTTTGGAACAGTCCTCTTTTGATAGGGTTCTGTCAGCCTACTAGAGTGGATGTGTATGTCCCAGAAATGGGAATTTGCTGGCTGATCCCTTCTGCTTTGCATCAGGCAAAGATGTGTTTTACATCCAACCTGGCACCTTAGCAGCAGGGTTTTGCTGACCACTTAATGGATAACTCCCAGTTTATAAAAGTACTAGACCTTTATTAACTACTTGAATTTCTCTAATAACATTTGCTCTCCCTGATATTTCCCAGGCAGCTGTGTTGGAGTCATTTAGCAGTGTCAGTGGAAGGAGGACACTTGTAGTGAGGAGCTCCTGTTTAGATTTGTCACCGCAACCCTGCGGGAGCACCCCTGGGCTGCATTCCAGTTTTCTATAGGCAAGACAGGGACTGTGTCTATGTTAACAGAGAGCAAAAGAATAGAAGAAAGAAATGCTTTCAGCATTTCAAAAGCACAGGAGTTGTATCTTCTGCCTGGCTGGGAGTTTCTGAAGAGACCACGTTTGTGTCTTTCTTTGTATGCTTATATGTTGTTAATATTGAAGGGCCGTTGGGACGGGGAGGGAAAGTAAATCGGTGTAAGGTCAGTTTCAGGACTAGCAGCATTGGTCGAGAACAGTAAAATCTCAGTTAAACACAGGAGGGCACCAGCAGCTCAGCTCGGGCAGGTTACAGCCCCTGAGTTCATCCTGGGAAATCTGGAACCCTGATTTCCTTTTGCACGTCTCTCCTCACGTTTTCATTGCCTCCTGTACAGCCGAGGACAAGAGAAAGCCTCTTTGTGGTGTTTGTTTGTCTGTTTGGTTTGGTGGTTGTGTTTTTGTTCCTGAAAAGCACTTCCTGGAATCCTAGCAGCCCAGCCAAAGAAGAGGTTCCCATTTTTCATGTTTGTGGTATCATGTGTGGGAGATAGGATCTCTGGCATGCTCCGGAGGTTTCCAGAGCTGTTCTCTCTCTGCTTCCTATCCTTTGTGCTTGCAGCAGTGCCTCACAGCTGCTTGCAGGGGTGAATGGGAAGAGGAATGTGCTCAGCTGCTGAACAGGAGGGAGTGAGGAGCTCCATTCTCCTCTTAGGATGCTTAGTACATCAGGTCAGCTGGCATAGGTCCCTTTTGCAGTTCCTAAGTGTGGTTTTACACCTGGTCTTACCTGGACAAGCTCTTAATGTCACCACTCTCTTGCCTCTTCATGGTGTGACGTTTTGAGTAGAAAGACCTCTGCTTTTGGAGTTGTGAGGTTATGCTGGTGCCTCAAAGCTCAGACTTGGGAACCTAGTAGTGCCACATTGGTATTGTTTGTGATGAGGCTGTTTGGGGGAGTTAGAAAATGTGCCCTGGTGGCAGCTTGACAGCTGTTGGACAGATGAGTGAAGCTTTTAAACACATTTCTTGAAGACCCAGCTGGCATGGAGAATGGAACTGAATGAACATGAATGGGCAAATGAACAGGAAAACCTTGTGAAGTTCAGTGGAGCAGCAGACAGAAAACATTGTTCTGTTCTGGACACTTCTGGTGGGTCCATGCTTCACATCACAGGAACAAAAGCAGTATGAGCGTGCTGATGTAGATGGAGCCTCCAAGCTTCTCACACAGCTAATATCCATGCCAGTGAATCACAGAATGGGCTGTGTGGGTAGGGACCTCCACAGATCATCCAGTCCCAACCCTCCTGCAGGCAGCAGGGACATCCTCCACTACATCAGGTTGCCTAGAGCCCTGTTGAGCCTGACCTTGAATATCTATGAGGATGGAGCCTCAACTACCTGCCTGGGCAACCTGTTGCGGCGTTCCAGCATCCTCATGGTGCAGAACCTCCTCCTGTTAAAGTGCTCCAGTCTTCTATTGGCTCGTTTACACTTACCGGGCTGAAACAGTGTCCCATCCCTTGTGGGCTGAAGCAGGTCCCTGGCTTCCTTCTGTTCTGCTCTGCAGAACTGTGTGCTGCACCCACGGTCATCGGCGAGGTGATGCTGTGGCGTGAGAAGTGTGAGCTGTCTGCTGGAGTTGCTCTCCCTTGCCTCTCTGCTGCAGAGTGGCTGCAGGGCAGCGTGGCAGAGGGGCTACTTGCTGCAGGTTGTGCTGTGTTTGTGGGAGGGATGAGCTGAGCCAAGCAGCGAAGTGCAAAAAACCTTCTGCTGAGGCTGAAGGGCTGATTAATAGAGTCCATTAGAGGAGCATTCAGCTGAGGGAGACTTGAGGCTTGCTTTTGTGCTCTGTCAGCAAGTCAACTGTTGGATTTGTTTAATTGTGTGTGCAATTGGAATAATGACTAATAATGGCATATAAGCTACTGTGAAGAAGAAATGATTGTGGGAGGCATGGGCGTTGCTCTGGCCCTAACCATTCCACAATAAAAGTGTTTTGTATCTTAAATATTTGTGCTGTTTCTCACTAAAACATGTGAAACCAGGGTCGTTCACTGAAAGCTAGGTCAGTAGTTGTGGTGTGTGTGCTTAAGGCTTTAGAAAGCACCACAGAATTCATCCCTCTGCAGAGGAAAAAAAGGAAATCAATCTTTAGAGCTTGAAGAAGCTGTGGCTGGAAGCAGAGGACAAGCTGGCTCTGGAATCTGGGATGCTCCAGTATGTATAGCTGCAGTATGCTTGGGTTTCCTGAGGCAAGCTCTTGAGTGGCTGAAGAAGTTGGCTAGGTTTGCATTTTTCCATGCTTGGTTGTCATAAGCTCTTTCTCCTTCCCTAGTCCTTTATTTAACGGCTTCTGTGGAGGAGAGAGAGTCTGATAATTCGTAATGTTTGCAGTGCTTCTCATGTGCTGGTCTTAAATTAACCTCAGCAGCCAGGACAGGACTCTCAGGAGAAGACAGCAGATGTACAGGGGAAATGGCACTGGGACTGTAAAGCTTTTGGTGATGTTAGAGAAGGCAAGGAAAATGAGCAGCTCTGCTACGAGGACAGGCTGAGGGAGCTGGGGTTGTGCAGCCTGGAGAAGAGAAGGCTCCAGAGGGACCTAATAGGAGCCTGAGAGTACCTGAAGGGGCTACAAGAAGGCTGCAGAAGGACAGTTTGCAAAGGCCTGCAGGGACAGGGTGGTTTGAAATGAGAGCAGAGCAGATTGAGATTGGATGCGAGGAACAAGTTTTGCACCGTGAGGGTGGTGGAACTGTGGAACTATGGAACAGGCTGCCCAGGGAGCTGGCTGGGGCCCCATCCCTGGAGAAGAAGGAAATACAGTGTTCTGCATTCAGAATTTGACAGTTTGAATTAATCAGCAGAGTCTCGCAGGTAATAAAGGAAATAAAACTTAAACGAGAGTGGTGAAACACTGAAACAGCCTAGAGAGGTGGTAGGAGCCCCATCCCTGCAAACATTCAGGATCCATTTGAGTGGGGCTCTGAGCAACCTGTTCTAGTGGAAGGTGTCCCTGCTGACAGCAGCGGGGTTGGACTGGATGACCTTTGAAGGTTCCTTCCGACCTGAACCATTCTATATTTCCACAGAAGAAAGAAGATTTTGGTTGATGTCCCATTTTAAGATACCATAGCACCAGAGAGCATTCTGCCAGGCTTGCCTTTGCTTAGGGGTGAGGCACTGCTTTTGGATGTGACAACACAGCACAGGCAGAGACAGCAAGGTGACTGGGGATGAAAGTGCAAAGCTGTCACGCTGCAAGGAAAATCTGGGAGGAAATGGTCTGGAGACTTTTCCCAGTTACCATGTTTAGATTAACAGAAGATGTGGTAAAGCAGCAAAGATGAAACCTCATCAATGTGTATGACTATCTAAAGGGTGAGTGCCCAGAGGATAGAGTCAGGCTCTGCTGGGTGATGCCCATGACAGGACAAGGGGCAATGGGTGGAAGTTGGAGCACAGGGAGTTCCATGGAAACATGAGGTAAACGTTTGTCACTGTGAGGGTGCCAGAGAAGTTGTGGAGTCTCTCTCTCTGGAGATATTCAAGACCCACCTGGATGTGTTCCTGTGTGACCTACTCTGGATGATCCTCCTCTGGCAGAGGGTTTGGACTGGGTGGTCTTCTGAGGTCCCTTCCAACCCCTAACATTCTGTGAATGTGTGGATTGCCTCTTTGGTAAGCATCTCTTTATTCCCTCAGAAGGGTTATACAACCTGGGTAAGGTATAGTCAGTTTCCCTTGCACCTTACATTTGCTGGGAGTTGTACAGCTCAAGACTGCAAAAGGTACAGTCAGGGACTGAATCCTTTCTGCATCTGGGGAGGGCTTCGTGCAGTGCAAGAGGAGATACTTCTTCATGGTGAGGGTGATAGAGCCCTGGAGCAGGCTGCCCAGGGGGATTGTGGAGTCTCCTTCTCTAGAGACCTGCCTGGATGTGTTCCTGTGTGACCTGTCCTAGGTGATGCTGCTCTGGCAGGAGGGTTGGACTGGATGATCTCTGGAAGTCCCTTCCAATCCCTCACATTCTGTGATTCTGTGGTGTGAAAACTAGGTGCCTAGCATGGCCCTCTGAATAAAGGGCTTTAATGTGGGGTCTGGAATTTATGTTCTCCCAACCCATTTCATGCTGTATCTGCTTGCTGAGACTCACCACATCACCTCAGTTCTGAATCTGGCAGTGGGATCATCCTGTCTGCACCACGATAGGGGAAACTGTTCCAATCAGACTGGAAAGGCAGACTTGTTCTTTTCTTTGTTACCATTTTATACTTTGGAAAATCCATTCTTACCTTCTTAAAAATCACTCTTTGGGGCAGCAGCATTACCTGTTGCTATTTGATGTGGAGGATTGCTTCGGAGAGCAGATCTGCTTCAGTTGTGCTCTACCAACAGATAGGCAGCAGCAGCTGGAGCTGGAGTGGACTGACAGCACTTCCATTGGATGTGTTTGGTCAGGGGAGCATTCAGTGCTGGCAGGAAACCGACTGCTTTTGGTGTCTTCTCCTTGCTTTGTTTTGTTTTCTCTCTAAGAACAGAGAGGTTGTGTTGTTCTCCCCCTCCACTAACAGGGTTTCCCCTACAGAGAAATTAGCTCAAGTGTGTGCATTTTAAATTTTATGTCGTTCCAGAGAGCTCTAATTAAGATGATAGCAGCAGATGGGGAGATGATTCAAGGTTTTCCAGGATTCCAGGAAAGAGGAGAGGGATTGTTTTCCACACTGCAACAGTTCAAGACCAGTGTTAGAAGGTGGTTTCATATATGAAACCCAAAACTTAACCTCTGACAACACTCATCTCTGTCTAGAAGACACAAAGATCATCCTGTAGGGATGTGAAATCACAACCCACTCACACAGAAATCCTGCATGTGAGAGGGAACTGATGGGTTTGAGGAGTGAGTTGTGGAGGTTTTGTGTGTGAGAGTTGTTGGGTTGTGAGTTATTTTTGCTACTACTTGGCAGGCAAAAGCCAGTTCTTGTTACAGGAATTGAGGAGGGATGAGAAAAACAGAATGCTTGAAGGGCTCAGGTTGGAAGGGACCTCAGAGCTCATCTGCTCCAAGCTCACCACCATGGGGAGGAACATCTCTCAACTAGACTGAGCTGTTCAAGGCTGTTCATCCATCCTGGCCTTCAACAACCCCGGGGAGGAGGCAGCCAACTCCAGAGTCTCACCACCCTCCTACTGAAGAACTTCTTCCTCAGCTTCAGTCTAACCCTGCTGTGCCTGAGCTTAAAGAATGGTTTAAGTTGTAAGAGACCTCCAAAGGTCATTCAGTCCAACTCCCCTGAAGGCAGCAGGGACATCCTCCACTAGATCAGATTGCTCACAACCTTGTCCAGTCTGACCTGGAATGTTTCCAGGGATGAAGCCTCAACTGCCTTCCCATGCAACCTGTTGCAGTGTTGCAGCACTCTGTTGGTGCAGAACTTGTTCCTCATATCCAGTCTCAGTCTGCTCTGCTCTCATTTCAAACCATTGCCTTTGTCCTGTCCTTGCAGGCCCTCTACAGCCTTCTTGTAGTCTGCATTCAGGTCCTGGCAGGCTGCTATTAGGTCTGCCTGGAACCTTCTCTTCTCCAGACTGCACAGCCCCAGCTCCCTCAGCCTGTCCTCATAGCAGAGGTGTTCCAGGTCATCTTTGTGTGCCTCCTCTGGACCCTCTCCATCAGGTCCATGTCCTTCTGGTGTTGAGGGCACCAGAGGTGGACACAGCAGTCCAGGTGGGTTTATTCATCCCATCCTTTCTCAGTCCAAGGGTGTTCTTTGTACAATTTCTCTGCATTTTTTCTAGTCCAGTTTCAAGCAGTTGAACAGTGGTGTGGCTCCTGCTTCCCCTGGGCAGGAAATGATGACGTTACTCAATAACCAGCAGTTCATGTCTTTGTCAGCCTTTGCTTCAAGGGACCCAACATGTGCTGGTTTTGGAGCTTTGGATGGGTGTATGTATCACAGCATCTTGACTTGGTGGCCGCTGTGTGTTTAATCCTCCTATGTGTGTTGAGATCAGTAACTTTACAACGCTCAAAGCAATGCAGCTTGTGTATTGCTGTATGCAGATACCCTGCCCCCCATCTGCTGTGTTCACAGCATTTCATTTTTATCACTGCAGCCTCTCCTGAGAGCAGTGTTTATCAGAGCCTATAAAGAATGAGCTTTGCTAATACTATTAAATCTCTCCAGTGTGCTAAATGGTGGCGCTGGAGCAGGTGCTATTGTCTCTGGCTCTTTGGGAAGGAAAGGAGAAACCCTGAAATGATCTTGGACGTTTATACTTAAAGGCAACAATGCTTTATATTAATATAAAAAGATTGGTTTGCACTCAGGCAAGGGAATTCTTGGCAGGCAGTTGAAACTCCCATGTATATATATAGAGCACACTGGAGCCTGCTAAGTACCTCTGTTTTCTTTATGGATGGAACTTTGGTGCCAAGAGGTCTGCACCACATGCAAGGGCAGGTCTCCTGCTATCTAAGGGGTTGTGCCATAGTGAACAGGATGTTCAAAGACCTATTGATAGTGTGGATCTTTCCAGCCCTGCCTGGATGTGTTCCTGTGTGACCTGCACTAGATTCTATGGCTCTTCTCTGGAAGGGGCATTGGACTCGATCTATGGAGGGCCCTTCCAACTCCTAACACCCTGTCATCCTGTGACCTGGGGCTCACAGCACAATCAGAACCTGATGCTTTGAAGTACATGAATGCAATCGATCTTTGTGGGAAGGAGCTCAGCACAGAAGAAATAGTTTATGCTCTGTATTAGATGTTGGTTTAAGTGGCATTAGAATTAAAAAGGTATGTTAAACTTCTAGAGGTTTTTTTAACCTCACCACCATAGCATTATTGTGGATCTGTGCAGTCCTTGCAGGCATCATCTTTGTGTTGACTATAGACTGTCAAAGCATAATAAAGGTCTTAGTGTGTGAGTCCAGAGGAGAGCCATGAAGATGATCCAGGGACTGGAGCAGCTCTGCTGTGAGTACAGGCTGAGAGAATTGGGGGTGTTCAGCCTGGAGAAGAGAAGACTCGGGAGTGATCTTGTTGCTGCCTGCCAGTACCTGAAGTGATCCTGCAGGAAGGCTGCAGAGGGACTTTTCATCAGGGTGTCTAGAGACAGGACAAGGGGCAATGGTTTGAAGCTGAGGCAGAGCAGGGTTAGACTGGAGCTAAGGAAGAAGTTTTTCACTGTGAGGTTGGAGAGACTGGAAAAGGCTGCCCAGGGAGGCTGTGGCTGCCTCCTGCCTGGGGGCATTGAAGGCCAGGCTGGATGAGTCCTTGAGCAGCTGAGTCTATTTGAGAGGTGTCCTTGCCCATGGTGGGGAGGTTGAAGGTGATGAGCTCTGACCTCCCTTCCAGCCTAAGCTGTTCTATGACTCGATGATGATTCTATGATCAAAGTCCCTCATGCAAATGGAATTGAAATATCTATACCTCCAGGCTATCTTGCTTCTGGTAATAGAACACCAGTTTCCCACTGATTATTTACCAAATACAGAGAATTCGACTCGACCACCACTTGTCAATGTAGAAAGGAATAAATCATCTGCCTAGCCTGCCTTGTGTTTTGAAAGTGATGATGTTAGCCACAGTGCTTAGCTGTGTCAAAGATGATGTAAGTTTGTAGTGTTTGTAAGTTGGGACAGGAATACTTGACTTGACTTTTTTTTTTCTTCCCAGAGCAGCTTTCATGTTCAGAACCTTTATTCCAATTTTCTGGGCCTATGAAAGGTGTAGAAATTGAAACTCAGGCTGTGTGGTGCTATTGTGGTCATTGTGCTGTGTGTCTGTGTTCGATCTTGAACTCAACATTTTCCAACCGTTCAAATTCCTTTTGCTCTCCTCTGTTGTTGGAGTTTTCAGTGTTAACTGAATGCTTTTAGCCTTCTCTATGCAGGGTTTTAAACAAACGCTGCTCTGCTGTCACATAAGCCCATTAGCTGGTGCTGCAGTGCGTGTGGTGGCTGTCTGAGGGTGAAGGAGGGGGGGAAGAGCAGGCTTGTGACTAATTTCTTATTTAGGTGAAATTCCAGAGAATTCTGCCCGATAGCATTTGGAAAACGCTGCAAGCAGCTGGGCTTGAGCTTGTAGATGCATTTGGCCAATAATGCATGCAGAAGAGATCTGGAGCAGAGAAATCTCTGTAGAGAGACAGGCAATGGCAAGAGGTTGGTTCCCAAAGCTCTAGTGGCAGAGCCTGCTTGTTGAAGGCAAGGTACCCGAGCTGGGAAGTGTGGAAGAAGCTTGCAGCACATGCAGGCTGTGTGTGCCTGCCCGAGAGCAGGAAGCCCAGCACTGTACCTGTGCTAACCACAGAAGGACGAGTGCAGGGTCCTGCCTCTGGGGAGGAATAACAACAGGCACTAGCACAGGTTGGGGGTTGCCCTGCTGCAAAGCAGCTCCGTGGAGAAAGGCCTTGGAGTGCTGGTGGGCAGCAAGTTCTGCATGGACTGCAGTGTGCCCTTGTGGCCAGGACAGCCAATGGCAGCGTGGGGGGCATCGGGAAAAGTCTGCTCTGCCCTCCTGAGACCACGTCTGGAATACGGTGTCCAGTTTTGGGCTCTCCAGTCCAGGAGAGACAGGGATCTGCTGCAGAGTCCAGTGCAGAGCTACCAGGATGACTGGGGGACTTGAGCATCTCCCCCACAGAGAGAGACTGAAAGCCCTGAGGCTGTTTAGCCTGGAGAAGAGAAGGCTGTGAGGGAATCCGATCAGGTCTCTCAATACCTGAGGGGTGGATGTCAAGATGAAGGTGCCAAACTCTGGTGGTGCCCAGTGATAGGAAAAGGAACAACAGGGACAAACTAGAATACAGGAGGTTCCACCTCAACATGAGGAGATACTTCTCTATGGTGAGAACTTTAGAGCTTGGAAGTGACCTCCAGAGATCATCCAGTCCAATAGCCCTGCCAAGCAGGATCACCTATGGTAGTTCACACAGGAACACATCCAGGTGAGTTTGCAAAGTCTCCAGAGAAGGAGACTCCACAAGCTCTCTGGGCAATCTGTTCCAGGGCTCTGGCACCCTCACCATAAAGAAGTTTCTCCTCGTGTTGAGGTGAAACCTTCTCTGTTGCACTTTGTAGCTGTTGCTCCCTGTCTTATTGCTGCAGACCACCAAAAAGAGATTGGCCCCAGGTACTTGACACCCACCCCTCAGGTATTTGTACACATTGATCAGATCCCCTCTCAGCCTTCTCTTCTCCAGACTAGATAGCCCCAGGGCCCTCAGTCTCTCTCTGTGGGGCAGATGCTCAAGTCCCCCAGTCGTCCTCGTAGCTCTCTGCTGGACTGTCTCCAGCAGATCCTGAAGATCAGGGAATCACAGAATTATTGAGGTTGGAATAGACCTCTGAGATCATCAAGTCCAGCCTGTGACCTACAATGATTATGCAGTAAATGTGTGAAGCTCCATTACTGTCTCCTGTTTCTTTTTATTTGCGTTTTCCTACCTAGAACTTACATAAGATTATTTTTTTAACAAAGATTAATAGGAAGTGGCTGATTTTGTTTCCTACTTTAATTTGTCATTGTCTAACTTATCTGCTGTAGGTCTCAGGGCTGTGTTTCTAAAAGAGACATTTGAAATCTAAACTTGGATCTGTCTCCATAACAATTACAGATATATCTATTTTCAATCTAAGTCTGGCTTACTTGCAGCAGCTGAAGCTCTGACACTTGTGTTTAAATTGTCCTTGCTAGGTGGTGCACACGAGGGGCTCCAGCACTTGGGTCCTTATGGCAACATCCCAAACATCGTGGCTGAGCTGACGGGAGATAACGTGCCAAAGGATTTCAGTGAAGATCAAGGATATCCTGACCCTCCAAATCCTTGCCCTCTTGGAAAAACAGGTAACTGCTGCAGTCTGCCTTGTGCCTCTTCCAGCCCTCAGTGCTGTGGTGGGCAGCACAGCAGCTGATCAGCAGTGGCTGCTGTCTTGCACTCTGTACCCCAGGAGCAGAGCTGCTGAACAGGTGGTTTAGATGAGAATGTTGGTTGTTTCTTTTTAACATATGCTCCTTCTGTACTGCTATATGACTTCTAGAGAACGTCAGGTGGAGGAAATCATCCTGACCCAGGAGTAGAAGATAGATTTGTGATAGAGCCTTGCCCTTGAGTGAGTTCATTTTTAGGCTGATCCCTGCAAAAAAAAAAGTTATCATTCTGTGCAGCTGAGATTTACCCTTCCTTTAGAGACTTTAATTATGCCAAGAGGAATGAAACTGTCTGCCCTGATCTCCAACTCAGACCATGAGTCAATATTTAAGATACCTCGGCCCTGGGCCATGTGGCTTTATAGCTCACTAAGGGTGCATCTGTGCCAAGAGGTGGAGAGCTCCATGGCCATAGGCTGGCACATGGCACACAGACTGCCTCTGGCAGAGAAGCAGCTTTGGAGTGCAGGAGCAGCGCCTCGGCTTGCAGCCATGCATGCACCAAGCCATGCTGAGAGATCTCTGAAGCAGCTCTACGTGTGCATGATACAGACTTGCACAAAGGGAATTGATCTTCTTCCTGTTATTTGAGCCGAGGAATGATTTCCAGTGCTGAAAGCAGGAGTAAAACACCCATGGGCTGCCTTTGGAGCTGGGACTGGCAATGAGCACTCTCTTCCTCTCTCTTTATTTGTGAGCTAAAAGATCCTTTGAAATTTTTTGCTGTTTAGTCTTCTTTTATGTTATTTGGACAATGCAAACCAGTTGCCTGTACTGTTTTAAACTATCCCTGTTGTTCCTTGTCCTGTCACTGGGCACCACCAAACAGAGTTTAGAATTGATCGGAAAAACATTGTCACTAAAAGTTTTTCCAACCATTTACCTCCCCACCATGGGCAGGGACACCTCTCAGCTAGATTCAGCTGCTCAAGGACTCAGCCAGCCTGGCCTTCAACACCCCCAGGCAGGAGGCAGCCACAGCCTCCCTGGGCAGCCTGTTCCAGAGTCTCACCACCCTCCTACTGAAGAACTTCTTCCTCAGCTCCACTCTAACCCTGCTCTGCCTCAGCTTCAAACCATTGCCCCTTGTCCTGTCTCTAGATACCCTGATGAAAAGTCCCTCTGCAGCCTTCCTGCAGGGTCCCTTCAGCTATTGGCAGGCAACTGTAAGGTTCCCCTGGAGCTTTCTCTTCTCCTGGCTGCACACCCCCAGCTCCCTCAGCCTGTCCTCACAGCAGAGCTGCTCCAGCCCTTGGATCATCTTTGTGGCCTCCTCTGGACTCTCCCCAGCAGCTCTGTGTCCTCCTCCTACTGGGGACAGCAGCACTGGAGGCAGGATTGGAGGTGAGGTCTGAGTTCAGCCAAGGGGCAGAATCCCCTCTCCTGCCCACACTCTGTCTGCCACCCAGAACACAGCTGCCTGCTGGGCTGCATGAGGGCACTGCTGGCTTCAGGGGAGCTCCTCAGCAACTAATGCCCCCAAGTTTCTTTCTTCAGAGCTGCTCTCAACCCACTCTGCACCCACCATGGATTTGTGCCTGGGATTGGCCTGATCCACCTGCAGGACCTTGCAACTTGGATGTTGAACCTCATGCACTTGGCTCTGGCCCCCATCTCCAACCTGTCCCATGTAGCTGTTGTCTGACAAGCTGCAAATGATGGGGTTTGGTGTTCTCACACACAAGCGTCCATAGACCTTCTGTCTTCAGTACTTGCCTCTTAATCTTCTGGTAGTGATTAGATAAATTAAAAACCTGGCATCCAGGGAAGTGCCTTTGGAAATCCCTTCAATTTTTCTTTGTTAGGTGAAGTAAAAGTTGTTAACCAAGCTAACAGAGTCAGGTCTGTAGACAGAGAAGTGCAGACTGCTCAGATAAATGGCTCTATCCTTGGTACACTGCGAGGGAAGATGCTATCTGCCAGGATTAGAGTGAAATGTTATGCAGAGCCTTAAATGGACATTCAAGTGGTGACTGCATCATGCATACAAATCACTGGAGGCCTTCCTCAATCAAGTCTGTGGACTGGCTTAATGGAAAACAATTTTTCCAGTCACTGCCTAGAGTGTCTCCCACACATTCCAGAGCAGGAATACAAGAGCCTGAAGCACTTGAGCTTGAAGACTTTTGAGTTAGCAGTCACAGAGAACACACATGTGCCTAGCTGGTAGTACTGTTTTCCACCAAAAGGGGTATAGAGGCTTTGAGAAGGTCTACCCCATGGCTGTTGTCACCTGCTTGTCTCTTGAAATGCCCCTGTGCCTGCTGAGACTGGAATCATTTGTAAGTGGGTTCTGAGTTAGCTAGCCACTAAGCTTGCCTGTTTCCTATTAGCAACATTTCCCCCCTCATTCTAAAGAGAGAAAAAGAAGAAAGCAGGATCTGTTTGGCTTAGAATAACCTCCTCAGATCAAAAGAAGATGAAGTGAAGTCTTTGCTGTTGCTCACACCTGAGGGGAAAAGATACTTTTACCTGGTGGTCACACAGGGACAGAAAGGGAGGTCCACAAGTGTGCCCTCTGCAAGTGCTTCTCTCCTGGCAGATGCAGCTGTGCAGCTGCCCAGTGTCATGCCCCATGTGGTAAGTTGGCTTCCCTTGGGTACATCAGGGGACCTTGGACTGCAGGCTGTTAGTGCTGCCAAAGCAGAGGAAGCTCCAGGGCCTTACTCTACCCAAAGAACTGCTCCAGCCTCAAGCTGCTGAGTCTTTGTTTAATCTGCAGATGACTAATTTTGGTTAAAAAGCCAAGTTTTAAAAGGGTATTATCCTTGGTGTGACACTGCCTGCACAAGCATCCATGGTGGGGAGGTTGGAGCAGATGATCCCTGAGGTCCCTTCCAACCCGAGCCGTTCTATGAGCTTGTGCATATCAAACCTCATCAGCACTCAGTGCTTTCTAACCTGCTTTTGCAGCTGATGATGGCTGTCTGGAGAACACCCCTGACACAGCAGAGTTCAGCAGGGTGTACCAGCTGCACCAACACCTCTTTGATCCAGAGCATGACTATCCCAACGTGGGCAAGTGGGTGAGTACAGTTGCTTGTCAAACTGGCTATTAGTGCTTGCTGCATGGGATAATGTGAAACCAGTGAGGGAAACTCCTTAGAAGGGTGAACTTGTTCTTAAAAAGGTAGAAATTATGTCTGTGCTTGATGAAAAAGACCTAAATAATAGCAAGGAGAGATCCTTGTCTTATTACTTGTCCCAGTGCATGACAACTGTGCATGTGCTTGACAAATGCAACAAAGCACATTTCAAACTGGAGTGGACATGTAAACAAAATATACCAAGGCCCTAATTTGAAAGATTATGAAGGTTCAAGTCAGCTATTTAGATGCTAAAGACAACCTGGCATAGGTGATCCTGCTCGGGCAGGGGGGATTGGACTGGATGATCTTTTGAGGTCCCTTCAGCCCCTAACATTCTGTGGTTCTGTGATTAATACAGGTTGAGTTCAGCTACTTAGGTACTGAAGACAACTGAAAGATAATCCAGGTTGTGTCCAGCTACTTACATACTTGAGAAAATAACTGCAAGATTATCCAGGTTCAGTGACCCTTTACTGTTCAGCTGCTCAGATGCCCAAAAAATGGAGTGCACCAGAGCTTAAGCACCTTACAAATCTACATCCAGACAACTTGCTCTCTCTGCCTAAAGGCTTGCTGTTCCTTTTTCCTCTGTTCAGGTTGTGCACCATATGGCATTAAGAACCTCTTTTACACATGGCACATACAAAATGCAGCAAGCTGTGGTGAGGGCAGAAGTCTTGCTGTGAGCACATAGGGGTTTGAATCACTCCATCTAGACTATTTCTGCAGGGTAGAGGCTCCAAAGAGAGCTCTGCTGCTTAATCTTAGATTACATCAGTTAAATGGCCAATCCCAAATCCATCTCCAGGCGCCAGGAAAACAATAACAGTGACCATAATTTATGCTCCTCGAGCAGATCATGAAATCTCATTTTGCATTGTTCTAACACTTCACTTAGGCTTGCCCTAAACCAGTGCT
Organism: Pogoniulus pusillus; assembly: GCF_015220805.1. Taxonomy (NCBI): domain Eukaryota; kingdom Metazoa; phylum Chordata; class Aves; order Piciformes; family Lybiidae; genus Pogoniulus; species Pogoniulus pusillus. The sequence continues at coordinate 32,101,631 of NC_087264.1, read as the reverse complement.
CTGGGAGCATATATCGATAAATGGCCACGTCTGGCAGCCTCTCCTCCTGCTCTAATTGTGAGACAATGATTCATCATTTGTAATCAAACCAATGGAAGATTTATTGTCTTAATTACTTATGCCAGTGCTAAATTTTTAGGGAGAATCATGCCAGAAATCCAAATTTTGGAAACTCTTGTTGCATTCTAAGTAATTACCATCAAAGGATTCTCATTTTAAAAACACCAGATGGTGAGCTTGCTTATTTGTGCCAAATAATGCTGTTAGTTTGCTTATTATCCCTAAGTAATTTACTTTCATAAGACCATTCTGAGGATGAGAGGAGCACTTCTGTCAATCTTTGGCCTCTAGCAATAGTTCGGGATCAAGCATCTTTGGCCCACAGCAATATTTCAGCCTCCAGCATGCATACTGCTTTGTCATCAGCAACATATATGCTTAACAAATGATAGGCAATCAGGAGGGAATCCTGACCCTTTTTTTCATATCTCCATCCATCAGTACAAATTCAGGGGGAAAAAAACTGCTCACACATGGAATAAAACAGACTGCTAGGTACTAAACAGGGCTTGTATCTAGCTGCAGTGTAGCCAGCTCCAGATATTTTTAATTAGAGATGAAGCAGCTGGTAATGTGCATCAGCAAATGTTCTGCTGAGATCCAGGAGAAGGGCCCCAGTCGCCCCCTCGCTGTGTGTAGCTACACATTGCAATGATAAATGCAGCAGTATCTGGCTTTGTGGCTGCCTTGGGTACTTTTATCTCACTGGGGAAAACGATGGGAGCAGAAGAGCACTCTCAAAACCGGCTGTTGGAGGCTTTATGAAAGAGAGAGGAAGTTGATCCTTCTCCCCCTCTGCTCTGCCCTAGTGAGACCACACCTGGAATACTTTGTCCAGTTTGGGGCTTCCCAGACCAGGAGAGACAAGAGCTTGCTGGAGAGAGTCCAGCGGAGAGCCACGAGGATGACTGGGGGACTTGAGCATCTGCCCCACAGAGAGAGACTGAGAGCCCTGGGGCTGGTTAGTCTGGAGAAGAGAAGGCTGAGAGGGGATCTGATCAATGTGTACAGATATCTGAGGGGTGGGTGTCAGGTGGCTGGGGCCAATCTCTTTTTGGTGGTCAGCAGCAATAAGACAAGGAGCAACAGCTACAAACTGCAACAGAGAAGGTTTCACCTCAAGATGAGGAGAAGCTTCTCTACAGTGAGGGTGCCTGAGCCCTGGAGCAGATTGCCCAGAGAGTTTGTGGAGTCTCCTTCTCTGGAGACTTTCCAAACCCACCTGGGTGTGTTTCTCTGCAGACTACCCTGCAGGGTAGAGAGGTTGGACTGGATGATCTTTGGAGGTCCCTTGCAGCCTCTAATATTCTGTGGTTCTGTGACCAGATCTTTCAGGTGACTTGCTGTCGCCTAGATGAGATCATAAGCGACTGACACAGCTGGCTGTGGCCAAGTGCATGCGTCCTCATCCTTCCCCTGTCTCCAGCCTCCAGCAGCCTCTCTGCCCACCAGCAGTCTGCTTCTGCTTCTCCCATGGAAGACCTTGGGCACAGCTGCCCCATGGCTGTGTGTTTCCAGCGTGCAGTGCAGGCACTGAGCTGTCAGCACCGTCTGGAGCCCTCGGAGCCAGTGAGTCTCCTGGACCCAGCCAAGCTGGCCTGTGTGCTCCCAGCTCTCAGGAAAGCTTCTCCCCTGCCTTTTCCTGCCACGCAGCACTGGAGGCAGTGTCACAGTTCCCACTGCCGTGTCCTTTCAGAGAGCCAGCCTGCATTCCTTGGCGTAACCACAGTAAAACCCAAACTACATTAGCAGGTCAGGAAAACAAAAAGACAAGACCTGCTTGTGCATGAAGAGTGGGAAAGGAACAGGTTGCTTGCTTTGTTTTGGTGACAGACTCTCATGCTTGCAAAGCTGTGGGACCTCTGCAGAACCCTGTGAAGAGCAAACCTCTTGGATAAGGCTAAAAGTGGTCTGGAAACTGTCTGATCCAGCAGAGAGGGCGATTTCACCTGGATGCTAAGTAGTATGAATAAATGCTGCAAATACACATGAAGATAGAAATATAAAGATAATGGAAGACAGAGTCTGGGGTAGGAAAGACAAATCATTTTTTTTAGGTTTGAGACAACTGCAAGGAGGGTGGAGAGAGACTGTTTGCAAAGGCCTCCAGTGACAGGGTAAGGGCAATGGTTTGAAATGAGAGCAGAGCAGATTGAGATTAGATATGAGGAATAAGTTCTGCACCAGGAGGGTTCTGGAACACTGCAACAGATTGCCCAAAGAGGTGGTTGAGGACCCATACCTGGAGATACTCGAGGTGAGGCTTGACAGGGCTGTGAGCAACCTGATCTAGTGGAGGATGTCACTGCTGACTGCAGAGGCTTGAACTGGATAATCTTTAGTGGTCCCTTCCAACCTGGGTGATTCTATGACTCTATGAGACACTTTCCATCTGAGTCTTTTCTGTGTCTTGCAATTTGGCTCCTTTAAATGGTCTGGAGAAGTGCTGCTGGCATGCAGAAAGACTTGCACACAAATAATTTACAATATGCACTTTCCAATAGAGATATAAAAGCTACTGACATGCAAGTTGTTATTTATTGAAACCCAAAGTTTTAACTACTACCACGTGTAAAGGTTAAAGAGAGGAGGCAAGGCCAGTTGTGTTCTCTGACACCACTAGCAGCACATGTAGAAACTTTAAAGCCATTCTTTTCAGCAACACTTCTTTTGTTGAAGCAATCTTGCTCTGAAGGTAGAAATAATGCCAGTTTTGCTTATCAGCCACAGTAGAGGGATCCAAGAGAGCACAAAGGCAAATGGGAAGCAGAAATTCAAGTATTCAACAAAGCTGAACTCCTCCTCAGGAGGTTTTAATGCAAACCTGAAGCTAGGCACTCAGCTGTTCTTTCATTCCAGCTCCAGATCTAATGGTCATCCTTCTTTACTTTTAGGCAAGTATCTACACAGCAATGGTGTTTACTAGGATGGGTTATTACAGGTCTGGTCTCCTTCAATTTTAGACAGTAGAGATTGTTTAATTCTGTGTAACTGGCCTAGGGTAACAGCAGTTGTCATGCTTGATGCTCCTGATAAGGCTGTAAAGTGACTGGGAAAAATAAAGAGCAATCCTGGAAGGCAGAACCTTGCTAATGCAATTTTTCTTTCCAGTTTTTGCCTAATAACTGTGCAGTCTGCTGATTACTGCTGGCTTAAAGAAGTTCTAGTGCAATTTGAAAGATCTAAGGGCAAAGATCTAAGATCTCTGTGGCCTCAGTTAGTTGGTTGTAAGCATTTTAGCTCCTGAGTTTTTCCCATCCAAATTGCAACCTGTAGCACCCTTGTCTAAGGAGATGGGAGGGTGCAGGGACTACACTGAAAGCAGCACTTCATGAGTACCACATCTCCATATGAGGTTTGCCTTCAGCTGGAGAAGCTCTGTGCCATCATTCCTAACAACTCCTGGGTGAGAGATGAGGAGGTGGTGAGCCCTTCATGGGCAAGCTTTGGTGGCTGCTGAGCTCAGGCCCTTACAGAGTGGAACATACTTTCAGCACTGCTGTTCCCCTGCAAGCAGACTCCTGATGTGTGCTCCATAACCTCAGCTGCTGTGCACTCCACATAATGCTTAAGTAATAGTTATGGTCTTAAAACGTTCCCAAACAGACTAAACAAACCAGGATCTTCCTGAGCAGGACCAGTTCAGTTGTAAGGAAGGACAGAAACATCTGCTCCCATGGTAAGGGAATTCTCACTTGAGCAGCAATGCTTTACCTCTGGTGAAAAGCATAAGATGAAACAGAGATTTTTTGGTGGTGCTCTGTTTCCTAAAGAGAGTAATTTACACAACCCTGGGTTCCTTTAAAATGTGAAATTGAAGTTTTCCCTGAAGTGAGCTTGCACAAATGACCAAGCCAAGAATGTCTCCCTTGGCCAGCCTCAGCTCCGTTCCTTCTTGGCACCGCTCAGACGAAAATAACTGAGGTTGGGCAAGAGATTAGGCCTTGTGAATTTGGGGTTTAATGAACTTGAGAAGTACAAACCAGACAATTTTGGCAGATTTCAGTGTAGCACTTGAAGATGTTTGTTTTTTCTCCTATGGAGGCTTGCAGAGAGGGTCGAAGTGTTTGGTGAGCTGCTCTCGCGCTAGAGTTACACTTTTCTATTTATACAGGCAGCGTTAGCTGGGTTGTTTATAGCAGAATTAATGGCCCTGTTTATACAGTCCCCTGCTTTTATATAGCTAATTCTTCTCCCCCTTCCATTTTCAGGTTAGGGTCTTAGGTTTGTTTTTCTTCATAATCCACAATGGAAACAAAATGTGTTGAGCATGTGTGCGTTATTCCAGGCTGGATTAGAATCCACTGCTTGTATGAAACACAACAATATGTGGATGCACTTCTGCAAACTATGGTCAGAGGGGTTTGGAAGGGGTTTTTTTGGTGCTGTGTTTGTTTTCTTTTTCTTCCCCCCCCCTCTCCCCCCTCCCCAATCATAACTTTCTCTTCTGCCAAGATGCTTTTGGCACTTTTTGAAAGGTTTGCCATTTAAAGTTGTTACAGACCAAATGGGTTTCAGAAACTTTTATTGAGGGCACTACTTAAACAAAAGGAAGAGTTGGCACTGAACTCCTTTCAGCAGGGTTTTGCACTGGGAAGTGTTGATATCTGGAAGGGAATAAGCAAAGACAACAGAGCAGTAGGAAGGATGCCGATTGCTGGTCTTAAAAGGAATTAGAAAACTCCTTGTAAAGCAAGTATTTTTAGTTTTTACTCCCATTCTTGTGTCACCTCAGATACATGAAAAGATGCACCAGAGGCAGGATTCCTGCTTCATCTCCCTCCCATTCTTCTTTGTCTTTTTTTTCCCCTTATGTTTTTGTGCCTCTCTTTTTTTAGTATCTATGTGTTTATAGGATGTATAACGTAAAGGGAAAGGCTGAGGGAGCTGGGATTGTGCAGCCTGGAGAAGGCTCTAGGGGGACCTCATAGCAGCCTGCCAAGACCTGAAAGGGCTACAAGAAGGCTGCAGAGAGACTGTGTGCAAAGGCCTGCAGGGACAGGACAAGGGCAACGGTTTGAAATGATTGAGATTGGACGTGAGGAACAAGTTCTGCACCATGATGGTGCTGGAACACTTTAACAGGTTGCCCAGGGATGTGGTTGAGGCCCCATCCTTGGAGATATTTAAAGTGAGGCTAGACAAAGCTCCTGCTCTAGTGAAGGATGTCCCTGCTGACTGCAGAGAGGGTTAGACTGGATGACCTTTGGAGGTCCCTTTCAATCCAAACCATTTGACAATTCAGTCTATATCACTGTACCAGTAGGTATCTGAAGCACAAGTTCAGGCAATGAGTCTGAATATGGATAACAACATAGTGGAAAACTACTGGGTTTTAAATTCATAGAATTATAGAATGGTGCACAACTTGTTCCTCCCATCCAATCTCAATTTTCGCTCTCATTTCAAACCACTGCCCTCATCCTGTCCCTGCAGGCCTTTGCAAACAGTCCCTCTGCAGCCTTCTTGTAGCCCCTTCAGGCACTGGCAGGCTGCTGTTAGGTCTGCCTGGAGCCTTCTCTTCTGCAGGCTTGAACACCCCCAGCTCCTTCAGCCTGTCCTCATAGCAGAAGTCCTCCAGCCCCCTGTGACTGCTTCTGAAGTACTGTTAGGAATAACCAAATGTTTATTTGTGCTTTGTCTTTCCTGTAAAACTACAGACCACTCTCAACTTGCTCATGTTTAACGGCACAAGAAGTATCTTAAAGGAAACCTAATGAATTTGGTGACTCTGGTTTTGTTTTTTACCCTTCCAGAGCAAGAATTTACTCTTTGAGAAGATTAATGGTGGTCCAAAAAGAAGAAAGAGGGTAACTATCAGAACATTTTCTAGCCCTTGTATCATCTTGAGTGTTTGTAAGAACTGAAATCATGGCATTGAAATGAAGAGTTAGTGTAAAGCAGCTCTGTGCCCAGCTGCTGCAGCTGGCATCAAGGCTTGCTTACAAGAGGTGCTTCTTTAAATAACTTCTTGCTTTCAATAGCTGCACCTAAGTGCACAACATTAATTGAAAAACTTTACTTTCTCTGTGGTTTGAAACTCATCCTGCTTGCACAAAACCCATTTAAAAATATTTAAGTGTCTTTGAAACAGAACTGAAGCTTCCTACTAAAAAGTGTTGGTCAAATGAATTCCTGCTCTGCATGAATGCAGGGTAAATGGGAGAGGGATTGGTTCTTCAGCTCAGGTGATTTGATTCCCGTACTTAGGTTTACCTCAGATTAAACCCTGTGTCCCTCTTGCTTGAAAATCTCAGGTGAATGAGTTCTCATCCCTGACACAGGGGAGTGCTGGACATCCACCATCATCTCCCTTTGTTTTTGGTAGTGTTATCAATGATCTTGCATCAGGAACAGTGTGGCCAGTAGGACAAGGGAGGTTATTATTCCTCTGTACTCAGCACTGGTCAGGCCACACCTTGAGTACTGTGTCCAGTTGTGGGCCCCTCAATTCAAGAGAGATGTTGAGGTGCTGGAACATGTCCAGAGAAGGGCAACGAAGCTGGTGAGGGGCCTGGAACACAAACCCTATGAGGAGAGGCTGAGGGAGCTGGGGTTGTTTAGCCTAGAGAAGAGGAGGCTCAGGGGTGACCTCATTGCTGTCTACAACTACCTGAAGGGAGGCTGTAGCCAGGTGGGGGGTGGCCTCTTCTCCCAGGCAACCAGCAATAGAACAAGGGGACACAGTCTCAAGTTGTGCTGGGGAAAGTATAGGCTGGATGTTAGGAGGAAGTTCTTCACAGAGAGAGTGATTGGCATTGGAATGGACTGCCCAGGGAGGTGGTGGAGGCACCGTCCCTGGAGGTGTTCAAGAAAAGCCTGGATGAGGCACTTAGTGCCATGGTCTAGTTGACTGGCTAGGGCTGGGTGCTAGGTTGGACTGAATGATCTTGGAGATCTCTTCCAACCTGGTTGATTCTATGATCTTAGGCACAAGCCAATTCGTACCAAAGACAATGTGAAATGTGTTTGTTAAAGCCCAGCAAGCAGCACTGGGCACGAGGGGAGTCTTCACTTTGCCAACTCGTGCAACGAGTGCTCAGCAGCCTCTCCCATTCATACATGCAGCTTATGCATAGCTCACCAGGTTTGTTGGAATTACCTAAATGAGTTCTGGGAATTCTTGCTGCATCAGAGGCCTCCCCTGCGCCTGCATCCTCTGCGCTGCTGGCGGTTCCCCAGGTCTCTCTGGTGGTTGCTGGAGATTAAAACCAATGTCCTCCTCTATGTGTCCTCCCAGCTGAGCCCTGGTGCACGAGCAATAGAACCCAGCCACACGAGTTCCCCTCCCCTACAGGTGGCACAACCCCACTAGTTCCTGCGCTACAGCCCTCTCTTAGGGAGGCACATCTCCCCTTTGGTGTTATCTTAACGTGAATCATACCCTTGTTTATCACAGTCCCCTCTATTCTTTTTCCATTTATTGATTCAGCACTGGTCAGGCTACACCTTGAGTCCTGTGTCCAGTTCTGAGCCCCTCAATTCAAGAGAGATGTTGAGATGCTGGAACGTGTCCAGAGAAGGGCAACAAAGCTGGTGAGAGGCCTGGAACACAAACGCTATGAGGAGAGGCTGAGGGTGTTTAGCCTGGAGAAGAGGAGGCTCAGGGGGGAATCTCATTGCTGTCTGCAACTACCTGAAGGGAGGTTGTAGCCAGGTGGGGGTTGGTCTCTTCTACCAACCTCATGGGAATTGGACCTCATGGGAAAACCCCAGGAAACTGCAGAAATTGGAAAGGATTGAACTCTAAGAGTAGGAAGGAATCAACCATGGAAGGCTCCAGAGGGATTCCACTGCATATATGGAAAATTAGCATATTCAAAATTACCTAGCAATTAATTAGGATCCTGTACATTGGGAACCATAAGACTCAGCTTCTTCCTATTGCAAATTTATAGAGGGAAAGGCTTGGAATTCAAGTGTATACAGACAAATAAGATGTCACAACAAAACAAAACCGGTCCGTAGACGGGGGCCTTCAAGTAGGGAATGTTTTTAGGTCTAACAATAATTGTGGTGTTGTCTCTCATCACCACTATCATTAAACGAACTATAGAAGTTTCACAGTTCAGGGATCTGACAAAGAAGAGGTTAAAATAGGGGTACTGACTCTGAAACCCTGTGAAAATGAGGAGAGGTCTAGGTCGATGCTGAATAGATTCGAGAGGGAAACATGAGTCATAGAATCAAGCAGGTTGGAAGAGACCTCCAAGATCATCCAGTCCAACCTATCCCCCAGCCCTAGCCAGTCAACTAGACCATGGCACTAAGTGCCTCATCCAGTCTTCTCTTCAACACCTCCAGGGTCGGCAACTCCACCACCTCCCTGGGCAGCCCATTCCAATGCCAATCACTCTCTCTGCCAACAACTTCCTCCTAACATCCAGCCTAGACCTGCCCTGGCACAACTTGAGACTGTGTCCCCTTGTTCTATTGCTGGCTGCCAACCCCCAGCTGGCTACAGCCTCCCTTCAGGTAGTTGTAGACAGTAATGAGGTGTGCCCTGAGCCTCCTTTTCTCCAGGCTAAACAACCTGTGTCAGCCTTTCCTTTATCAAAAAATCATTTTCAGGCAGGGTTGAAGTCTTCAGACTGGAGAAGACTCTGAGGAGACCTTATTGTGGCCTTCCAGTATCTGAAGAGGACTACAACAAAGCTGGGGAGGGACTTTTTAGGGTGTCAGATAGTGATAGGACTGAGGGGAGTGGATCCATGCTAGGGGAGGGCAGCTTTAGATTAGACCTTAGGAAGAAGTTCTTCCCCTTGAGGGTGATGAGTCACTGGAACAGGTTGCCCAGGGAGGTGGTGGAAGCCTCATCCCTGGAGGTCTTTAAGGCCAGGCTGGATGTGGCTCTGAGCAACCTGATCTAGTGTGAGGTGTCCCTGCCCATGGCAGAGGGGTTGGAACTGGATGATCCTTTGAGGTCCCTTCCAGCCCTGTGGTTATACTTAGCTGCCTGTATATATTTTTTTTCTTACAAGAAGATAAAAAGGTGTAGCTCTCTGCCAGAAAGTAGCTTTTCCAAATACAGCAGTGCAGTTTATGTTGTAAATGAAGGCAATGTGGCTTAAAATAACTGAAGCATTAAGTGAAGATGATTTACTTACACATTTATTTATCTCTCAAAACTGAAGGTCCTTGCTGGAAAGAGAAAATGTAAGTTGATTTCTTACCAATTCACACATCACTTCTAATAAACACTGTTCAGTCAGAAGTTAATGAGCTCTCTTGAGCTTAATATCTCCCCCTGCTTACATTTACTTATCAAGTTTGTTAGTGGAAAAGAAAATAAGGCTAGGCACCTGATTTTAGCTCTGAGTAGCATTTACTCTGGAAATACTTGTATGGAATATTTATTAACGTCTACACCAGCAAGTTTAAGGATTAATGCAATACATGCATCAGGAAGAAAAAAAACAGCACCAAAGCAAACCACCACATTTTCTGTCTCCATGCTGACTGATGTGTTCAAATACAAAAGGCATAATGAGTGGAGAGAGGTGACAGCCACGTGGGCAGGGCTAGTCCAGAATTCTGGAGATGAAGCTTCAGTTTCTTACTTTGCAGCAGGTTTGTTTTCTTAGCGTGGATATGGCACTTACTGGTGAATTCATCATTGTTTAAAGTATTTCACTGTTTTGAGAGTAATGACACTGCTGCTGTAATGACCAGTTCAGCATTTCCCTTGACTGTCAGAAGGGTAACCTAGGGCTGGCACCAGCAGAGTGTGTTTTGCCAGGAGGCAAAAAGCCCACTCCATTCCCCTCCTGCGTTCTTCAGTCTCTGACCCTTCTCCATGCCTTCCTAAACAGACAGGGAGTTTAAGGAGGACAACTTCTGTAACAGGTTGGTCTTTGGGGTCAGAGAATTGGGATGTCCATGGAGAGTAACCTGGTTATGTCTATCTGAAGCTGTAGTGGGACAGTCACACAAGAACTGCTGGAGCCTACAAACCTCTGCATATCACCTCTTTATTTGCATGTATTGTAGGTGTGCAGAGCACCTGCTTATCTGTGCATCTGTAACAGGCAGTGAGCATACAGGTACATCATGTGGGTCACTGCCAGCTGAATGAGGTTCAACAAGTCCAAGTTGCAAGGTCCTGCAGCTGGATCAGGCCAATCCCAGGGACAAATCCATGGTGGGTAGAGAGTGGCTCTGAAGAAAGAAACCTGGGGGCATTAGTTGCTGAGAAGCTCCCCAGGAGCCAGCAGTGCCCTCATGCAGCCCAGCAGGCAGCTGTGTGCTGGGTGGCAGACAGAGAAGTGTGGGCAGGAGAGGGGATTCTGCCCCTTGGCTGAGCTCAGACCTCACCTCCAATCCTGCCTCCAGTGCTGGTGTCTCCAGCAGGAGGAGGACACAGAGCTGCTGGGGAGAGTCCAGAGAAGGCCACAAAGATGATCTGAGGGCTGGATCAGCTCTGCCATGAGGACAGGCTGAGGGAGCTGGGGATGTGCAGCCTGGAGAAGACTCTAGGGGAACCTTAGAGCTGCCTGCCAATAGCTGAAGGGATCCTGCAGGAAGGCTGCAGAGGGACTTTTCCTCTGGGTGTCTAGAGACAGGACAAGGGGGAATGGTTTGAAGCTGAGTCAGAACAGGGTTAGGCTGGTACTGAGGAAGAAGTTCTACAGTAGGAGGTTGGTGAGACTCAGGCATAGGCTGCCCAGGGAGGCTGTGGCTGCCTCCTGCCTGGGGGTGTTGAAGACCAGGTTCAATGAGTCCTTGAGCCTTGAGGCTAATTGTGAGGTGTCCCTGTCCATGGTGGGGAGGTTGGAGCAGATGAGCTCTGAGGTCCCTTCCAACCTAAGCCATCCAATGATTTTATAACCATTATACACAACTGAAGGTCTGGTAGCTTTTTACAGCCTTTGCAGTGCAAGAGAAGGAAGCCTCCAGTGACCTAATTTAAGGAGCAGTTCTCCCCTTGTTTAGATTTCTATGCCCTGCCCAGAGTCTAATAGCCTGACTCTGACAGGAGTGCTTCTGTAATCCCTCAGTCACATTGCCCAGCCCTTGGAGCTGTGCACAAAGGTACCTGGGGTCCAAACTGCTTTGGATTCAGCACAGCTGTAAAAGGCGAAACAGGTTGCCCAGGGACGTAGTTGAGGCCTCATCCCTGGAGATATTCACTGTGAGGCTCAACAAGACTCTGGGCAACTTGATCTGGTTGAGGATGTCCCTGCTGACTGCAGAGGGGGTTGGACTAGATGACCTTTGGAGGTCACTCCCAACCCAGACCCATCGATGATTCTATTCATTATTTAAAGCAGCCAAACATTTTGTATTCTGTTTTGCATAATTCTTCTGCTGGTTGAAAAGGATTCAAAGTTTTCTGTATTCTCATTCCCTTCTACTCTTATTTCAAAAAGTAGCAAACCACCACTCAAACAAACCCCAAACCCCACACCCAAACAAACAACTCCCAACAAACAAAAAGCCAATTAATCTTCCTAAGAATCTTCAAGTAATTCCTAGAAGTTTCTAGGGCAGCCCAATTTTTGCTAAGTTGACATTAAAGGGAATTTAAACACACACAAACAAATCACTTACATGTGTCTTACTTTCAACAACCTCAAGCATTAGTGGTAGCTTTATTTTCAGAGGTTGTGCCACACTCATTTCTGGGTGCCTCATATTTGGCTATTGCCACTTGCAGGCAAAACACTCCTAAAAACCTCCACAAACAGACAACCCCAAAACCAAATCCCAAAGCCCAACTCCCCCCAGAAAAGCAAACAAATAAAAGCCACAAACAATTAAAATATAGGAAAGAGGCCTCTCTGAGCTGGGATTCAGTTTGACAAACAGCATCTAACAGATCTGTACAAACCCAAGAGTCTTAAACTTGAAGAGGGACAAACCCTAAATCTTCTTCCAGGGATTTGACAAACATTGGGATATATGAAAAGGAAGATTTCAAGCCCTTTATCAAAACAGCTCATTTTCGTGTTGGGTTTATTTCCTTTTGTGTAGTTCTGAGCCTCCTACATTTTGGTGAGAAGAGCACAGCAATACCTCCAGAAAAGTAATTTCTGTGGTGCAGCCTGACAAGGATCAGGAGATACTGGAAAATTTGCATTCCTCCCCAGTTTGTCCTTAGGCAAACAGTTTTTGTTGGCATCAAGAAAGCAGCATGCTAGAATTTCTGTCTCTATCTGTGAAGGAGAAAGTGTGCATTTGGATTTGGTTTCCACTGACAGGATAGAAGGCCAGAAAGGAGGTGTAAATAACAATCCTGAAGCTCCACTCAGCTGCTTGGTATCTGCAAGTAGAGTGAAGGCAAATGATAGAATTCAAGCATAGGCTTTCTACATTACTGTAATCTTTTTTTTGAGGCAGGATCTATTCATCTTCAGGCTGATGTTGTGCTACTTACATGGCACGGAGTGAAGTTAGACCCTCTCTGGTGAGACCTTCTCTGGGGATCTCCTTTCCAGCATTCCCTTGTCCTGGCTGTGGTAGGAGAGCCATTTCCTATGTCAAAACCTTGCTTGGCTCTAGCTGCTGTGCCAGCCACTTTTTATCTCAGCATCAAGAGAGGAAGCAAGGAGGAGTTTCCTGGAGGGCAGATAGGCTGGAGAAGAGCTGTTGGTCCTAAATGGTGTTGTGGTACTTAAGTTGTCTCCCAGCAGAGGTCAGTGGTTAATTTAGAGCTCACCTGATTAAGCTACAGCTCACCTGAATCTCTCTAACAAGTTCTGCCTGAAGAATCAGGGAGTTAGATCTGCTGATGCCTCTCTGCTGAGCCAAGGAAAGGAGGAGTGGAGCCAAACGATAGTCTGAACTAAAGACTGGGCGCTGGATTCCTGCAGCAGGCTGCCCAGAGAGGTTGTGAAGTCTCCTTCTCTGGAGACCTTCAAAACCCACCTGGATGCTTTCCTGTGTGACCTGACCTGGGTGGCTCTGCTCTGGCAGGGAGGTTGGACTGGATGATCTCTGGAGGGCCCTTCCAACTGCTAACATTCAGTGTTTCTGCCCTATCTTCTCAACAGTCCTCCCCCACTTGAATTCTTTTCAGTGTATTGGATTAGATTCTTGCAGACAAAAAATCAGACAGCAGAACACTGACTGACTTCCAGATACACTCCCTGGGAGCAACTGGTTGTGGTTTTTTTTGTTTTCCCAATATATGACAGGTAAGAAATATAAAAATATATTCAGTGAGACCTTAGAGCTGCCTGCCAGTACTGGAAGGGGTCCTGCAGGAAGGCTGCAGAGGGACTTCTCATCAGGGTGTCTAGAGACAGGACAAGGGGGATTGGTTTGAAGCTGAGGCAGAACAGGGTTAGGCTGGAGCTGAGGAAGAAGTTCTTCAGTAGGAGGGTGGTGAGACTCTGGAACAGGCTGCCCAGGGAGGCTGTGGCTGCCTCCTGCCTGGGGGTGTTGAAGGCCAGGCTGGATGAGTCCTTGAGCAGCTGAGTCTAGCTGTGAGGTGTCCCTGCCCTTGGTGGGGAGGGTTGGAGCAGATGACCTGTGAGGTCCCTTCCATCCTAAGTGACTCCACAATTCTCTGATCCACTCACCCCAGTTCCCCTTTATATGCTTCCTTGTTTCTAACAAGCATAACTAACTTTAAACTCTTCCAGAGTGTGAACCCCTACCTGCAAGGACAACGCCTGGATAACGTCGTCGCAAAGAAGTCTGTCCCGCACTTCTCCGATGAAGACAAAGGTCCTGAATAAGTCCCAATGAAAAAGAAAAAGAACCAAAAAAAAAGAATGCTGACAGCTCCTGCCATCCTCTGCTAGATCCTACTGTTGCTTAGATAGACCCATCTATTAAACCCCTCCTGAATGGCAGCATGTTTAGTATTTCCATGCTGGTAGATGAAAACCAGCTGTATTTATAACACTACGTTCTCCTAGATAACACAAATATGGTTCTGCTTTTTGTTAAGTGATGGTGAAAAAAAAAGAAAAAAAAAAGAGGTTTTTTTCTGTTGTTTTTCTTTTAGGCATGGAGCAAACTTTCAGACTGTTCAGTCTTTTTGTTAGCTAACGTGAGGTAAATGGTCTTAATGAGCAGCTTGTAAATAGGAAGATGTCCACCTCCAACATTTAATCTTGAAAATGTTACTGTGTTTGACACATGAAAATTATAGTTTAGTGTTTTGCTCACAAATATTGTTACTTAGCAAAGACAAAGTATTTATTTTACCCAGAGAGTTTTGGCTTTTGGTCCATTTTAATAAACATTTAAGCAATCTGCAGGCTTTGCAACGTGACATTTTCCAAACTGGTTCAGAGGCTCGTTTGTCTCGGAGATTGCTGTGCAGAACCACAAATTAAAGAACTTGCTTTTTGGACTTTCCTCCATTGGAATATTTTCCTGATAAGTTTGAATCCTTCCCTGTTCACAGCTCCCCTGCTTTCTTCCATATCAGTGGTACTGCTGTGTGGAAATTCCATCTTCCTCACTCTGCTTTGCAGCATTTGTGCATCATAAACTGTTTAAATGCTGTGTCCCTGGAATATAGTAAGTGAGGATCATGGAATGGGAGTGCCCTCCAGAGATCATCCAGTCCAGTTCCCCTCCAGAGCAGGATCACCTAGAATAGGTCACATGGGAACACAGCCAGGTGGGTTTGGAAAGTCTCCAGAGAAAAAGACTCCACAACCTCTCTGGGCAGTCTGCTCCATGGGTCCAACACCATCACAGAGAAGAAGTTTTCCCTCCTGTTCCCATGGCACCTCCTCTGCTTCAGCTTGCTCCCAGTGCCCCTTGTCCTGTCCTTGGCCATCCCTGAGCAGAGCCTGGCTGCATCCAGCTGACACCGCCCTGCACATCTTTAGCAGCAGCAATGAGGGCAGCCCTCAGGCTCCTCTGCTCCAAGCTCCAAGCCCCAGCTCCCTCAGCCTGGCTTCATAAGGAAGATGTTCCGTTCCTTCAATCATTGAGACATTAAGGTTGTATCTTCTGAAGGTAAATCCAGGCTATGAAGGTCATTGCTATTGATGATCTTAGCTGATTAGACAGTTTCAAGGCCCAGCTTGACAGTGTGCTGGGCACTCTTGTTCGAAGTATATCCTTACCGTGAAAGGCTGGACTGTATGATCCTTGAGCTCCCTTCCAACCTGGGATTCCCTTATGAATCTCCTGGAAAGCCATGACAGTCCAACTAGCACTGCTCTGAAGGTTGCTCTGGGAAGCTTAAATTGCCCTCTTGTCCTGGGAGATTGAAGAACTTTCTATTCCAGAAAGCTGAGCTCTCCCTTCTCTGAAAGATGAGAATATAAAAAAGAAAAGCACCTAACTTTATTTTCAGGGCTCATCTGAAATGTTTCTCAGCCATGTGCTTGGGGCATTGAAATTGGGGAAAAACAGCTCACAGCCTAGAAGTGAGTAAATTCAGGTGAGATGTTAGGAAGAAGTTCTTCAGCATGAGGGTGGTGAGACACTGGAACAGGTTGCCCAGGGAGGTGGTGGACGCCTCGTCCCTGGGGGTCTTTATGGCCAGGCTTGATGCAGCTCTGAGCAACCTGATCTAGTGTGAGGTGTCCCTGCCCGTGGTGGTGGTTTGGAAATTAATGATCCTTGAGGTCCCTTCCAGCCCTGACAATTCTATGATTCTACGACTCTAAATTCTACTCTGTGGAAAACAATATGGTAGTTTCCTTCCCTGACCTACAGGAAAGCAATAATATAATGATTACCTCTCAGGCAAAATAAAGCAGGTAAGAAACAAAAGGTCCTGGGCACATCGGATTAAACGTAACAGGATGGCACAAATGTGGCTCTGGCTGGCATTGGATTTTTCTGTCTCAGCACTTTGTATGCTCTCACATCATTTATGGGTAAGTTGCAAAATGTCCCAGGCTGAACTATAAATCACTTTCATCGTATTTCCTCTTGGAAAAAGAAGTCTGGAAGAGAAAAGTAAATAGTACGTGATGCAGTGGGCTTCAGACTCACATGTGGCAGGGCGCTGAGGAGCCTCTGTGAACTGCAGAGCTCCTTCCACTCCCAGTGCCTGGCACAGGATGGGGGTAACCCAGCTGGGCACCTGGGGGAACTTGCAGGCTCAGCTCCTTAAGCTTACTCTTACTGCCTGCACTCCTGCTTAGCCTTCCCACAAGCACTGAGTGCCGCAGAGGTTCTCTCCAAAGGCAGGAAAAGCTACATGTGATGGGTCTGAAATCAGAACCCACCGATGCCTCGTGGGGCAGAGGATGTGATATGATTATTCCTCCCACCCAGCCCCACAGCCAGTCACTGCTGCTGCCACAAGGCTTCCTGTTGGTTGAGGGCTAGATTTTTATTCCTAAGAAACATGGACTGCTTCAGGTGCTCAGGTGTCTCATGAATGCCTTGAGAGTGCTCTGAGCTGCAGTCTAGCTTTGTTAGATCCACCAGAATCCATCTCAGTCACCAGACCACCCATGAAGGCAACTGACTTCTCTTTCCAAGCTCTTAGTAAGGACAAGCAGGTAATAAAAATGTACAGTAGTGTGTGTGTGGGGGGGGGAGGGCTTAAAAAAGAAGAGGCAAAGAAGGACTGGTTGCTTAATAGCTTCAGAAGTGCCAGGTCTGAGTACTTGAGGCTCATCCCTGCCTCTGGCAGGGAGGTTGGAGTAGATGATCTCTAAGGAGATTGGAGTAGGTGACCTGTAAGAAGGTTGGAGTATATGGTTGCTAAGGTCCCTTCCAACCTGAGCCATTCTGTGTTTAGCTCCCTGCAGCCCTGTGTGGGGGTGACAATCTGACCTTTCAAACCACGTAGCACAGGCATCTGGAGTGGCTGCCCAGGACCCCAGTGAGGCCTGAGGAGTTGTCCTCTTTGTGACAGATCTGTAGAGAGCAGGGAAAAGAAATCCCCTTGGAGATGTTTTTGTCTTCTAGTGCACCATTGCCATGCTATGTCTTACAGGAACCGTCTGCTGGAAGAAATCAAATGCATGGTGGTGAGCAGCCTTTGGGCAGCTTGCCTGAGTGTTTCACCAGGAAGGCTCAGCAGCACCATTGTCAAATTTTAATACAATGTAGTTACTACACCATGGTAATGAGGTGAATAATTCTAATTTCAGTGTCAGAGTAGAGCTGTCCTTCTGCACTGGGCTCGGTAGTCTCTTGTTAATTAAAAAAACACCACCACAAACCCCAAAGCAAACCAACTGTCCCTCCTACTGCTCCCAAACCAGCCCAAGCAGATTGATGTAGAGGGTTTTTTTTTTGTAGAGAATCTTTCCCAGTGCTGGCCTCTGGGAATCAGTGAACAGTAACAGCAGCTATCCCACTCGCTCCACCACAGCAGTGCTTCCAGGAATGCTCTGCCAGGTGTCATCAGCCTACTACAGCCAGGATGCCTGTGAGTTAAGGAGCATGTCTGTTGCTGGTGCTGTTTGCAATGATCATTCCATTAAAGCCTTTTAAGAGTACTTTTAAATCTGCAGGTCTGTTAATTAACATATCTGACACACAACCTGCTTGCTTGGCGTGCACACAAAGTGTGTTGCCATGCAGCATTGGCTTGGGCTGGTAAAGATCTGTTTCTGACCCTAGCTTAGGAAAAGCAGTGAGGAACTGAGCAGGGTATTTCATCTGGGACACAGAACTTGCTCTGAGGCTGCATGTAACAGAAAGGTACCTGGTGGGTTCTGATGGACAAGTAGCTGAAGATGAGCCAGCAGAGTGCTCAGGGCACTAAGAAAGCCAAAGGCAGCCTTGCTGGGATCAGCAGTGGTGGTGTGACCAGCAGGAGCAAGGCAGGAGAAGGCTCCTGGACTTGGCACTGGTGAGGCCACCCCTTGAGTGCTGGGTTCAACCAACACCCCCAGGCCTCTCTCCAAGTTGCAGCTTTGCAGACACACACATCCCAAGGTATGAAGATGAAGCATATCTTCATCTGCTGAACTGAGGAAGGACAGGGGCAGAAAGCTGACTGCCCCTGACTTTTGGCTTCAGTGTGGACAAAGTAACACTGAAACTCCTCTTTCCAAATGTCAGGAGTTGGGGATGAAGGCAACTATTCCTTTTGATGGTGAAGAGGAGAGCACAGATAATGGCTGCCTGGCACAGGAATGGGTCCTAAGCCAAGGTTTCCAGATAAGAGACACTGAGAGGGCCAAGCAGATGGATGGTCCAGGACTGCCACACTGAAGCCTTTGGCTATTGGGTGAAGACTGGCACTGAGCTGCAGTTTATCAGCCTCACTTACCATGAGGAGGAAGCACGCAGCATCAGTTCATCTCTGCTTTATTTATGGTGCCAACTGCTTTGCTGTGCTGACATGGATCCTGGCAGCTGGAACTGCTGCCAGCCATGTGTTCAACACATGGGAGCAGAACACACTTTGAATGATGTGAGTGTCATGGCAGCAGCTTCACCAATAGGAACTGAAAGAGCTTGAAAAGGAAAGTCCTTCTTGGCTACCAGGGTCTGATTTGGTAAGTGAGACAGGAATTAGAGATGGGAGGAATCTAGAACAGCAAGACCCGAGTGACCTCTTGTTACTTGCTTACTTGCTCCTATCGATCCTGTAACCAAACCAGATAGAATCCAGCTCTGACTGCAGTGCATGGGATGTCTTCTACATTTCCTGGCTCTGTTTCTTCATCCCACTTTGCTCTCCAAGAAAAACAGTGGTGAGAGTCAGTGGCTAAATTCTCTCTATAAACTGAGGCAAAGGAGAAAACACAAAGGAAAATAATTTGCTCTTTGCTACTAGCCCCAAACTCTCCCTTGTTCATTCATGTGCAGACCCTTTAAGTCCTGAATTTAAATGTATAAATACTTTTATTTTAGAGCCTGGTTCTGAGCCTAAGCACTGTGTGACAGTGTTAATATTCTTGGAAGCCACAACAGATCTCTGTTACAAATGATGAAGATGGTTTTTAGATGTGAGCATCTGCACAATGATTAGATCATAGGAGGCACACACAGCTTTGATGCTGAATTCAGTCTTAGCCTCTTCTTAACTAATTCTTCATCCTGAGAAAGAAAAGGGAAAGTATAGCAGTTCTTCAGTGCTGGAAGATGCTTATCTGCATCACAGTGCCCTGAAATCCTCTGAAAGTAGCTGAAATTCAATTGGGATGGTCCATATGGGGAAATGTGGTCACCTCTGCTGCGAGGACAGGCTGAGGGAGCTGGGAGTGTTTAGCCTGGAGAAGAGAAGTCTCCAGGCAGACATAATAGCAGCCTGCCAGGACCTGAAAGGGGCTACAGGAAGGCTTCAGAGGGACTGTTTGCAAAGGCCTGCAGGGACAGGATGAGGGCAATGGTTTTAAATGAGAGCAGGGCAGATTGAGACTGGATGTGAGGAACAAGTTGTGCTCTGAGCAACCTGCTCTAGTGAAGGATGTCCTTGCTGACTGCATAGCAGTTGGACTGGATGAGCTTTGGAGGTCCCCTGCAATCTAAACCATTCTATGATCCCTGAGCAGAGCCTGGCTGTGTCCTGCCCACACTGCCCTGCACATCTTTAGCAGCAGCAATGAGAGCAGCCCTCAGGCTCCTCTGCTCCATAGCTTTATCCTGCTACTCCCACAACGTCCCCAGCTCTGCTGCAACCTTTCTGGTGGCTGTAGGCCTAAAGTGATGGAGTCTTGGAAGTCTTGTTTTCAGGGCTGTCCGTGAGTGCAAGTTACCCAGCATGCAAGCAGAATGACAGAGGTCTCTTTCTGTTGAAAATGCCTTCTTTTTTTGCTTGAGTAGTAAAAGCTACATTCTGTTTTCTTACATCATTGGCTAGTTCCTGCTGTGGTTTTATGTTCCCAGCAGCAGCCAAGACAACAGTTACCCACAAACTTGAGGATAAGACCTTCACAGACTGCCCCTAAAACATCAGTTGCTTGCTACAAGTGCTTTGTGTTTGCTTTGTGGTGCATCTGGGGGTTCTTGATCTGGAGATTTACAAAACTGGGCATTATTTCCAATTAGCAGGTGGCCAAACAGTTGCAAAGTGCCTGAGAGTTGGCTCAACTAAAGGCTTCAGTGCCTGCAATTGGACTTGTGTGCAACACGAAGTCCAAACCTGGTTCCTTAGGTAGCTGAGACCTATTCACAACTGTTTTCTTGTCAATGCCATATCTCAGGCACCTAAACTGTGCATTCCTGGGGCTGTTTGAAATGTGGTGCACCTGCACAGCTCTGGATCTCTCTTTGTCCTAAGCCCAGCCTATATCCACAAACTTGGCAATTCCTGCCCCATATTCCCTGGGGGAAGCAGCCTGGTAAGGACCCAGCTCCCATGTGTCTACAGGAGCAGGCACTGCACAAAATACCACAGCAGGAGGAGACAGTTTCATTAAAAATAATGACCAAAAAAAGGTGTCTAGAATTGGTTCTGGAAGAGGCAGAAGGAGGACAGCTCTAACCAGAGCCAGAGGAGAGGATCCAGAATGAACACGAATTTACCATCTAATGGTTAGCAGGGCAGGGTGAAGATGAGGAAGGACAGGCTAACACCTAGGCTCTAGCTAGTCCTCAAAGAGTGTTTGGGGAGCTCACCAGACATGGATCAACACACAAAAGTAGTCTTGGACCATGGCAAAACCAAACCAAACACTCTCCACCATCCTCCCCAGCAATAGAACAAGGGGACACAGTCTCAAGTTGTGCCAGGGTAGGTATAGGCTGGATGTTAGGAGGAAGTTCTTCACAGAGAGAGTGATTGGCATTGGAATGGGCTGCCCAGGGAGGTGGTGGAGGCACCGTCCCTGGAGGTCTTCAAGAAAAGCTTGGATGAGGCACTTAGTGCCATGGTCTAGTTGACTGGATAGGGCTGGGTGATAGGTTGGACTGGATGATCTTGGAGGTCTCTTCCAACCTGGTTGATTCTATGATTCTATGACTTCTTTTGCCCCCCCCATCTTAACTGCTTCCTGGACTGCTGAACAGCCTAAGGAGGGGAGGTGCAGAGTCCCATCCTACACATAGGCTCTTGCCTCACAGCTAAGAGCCTACACCTCTGGAGGTGCAGGAGACACAGGCTGGAACACCTCCAGTGAGCAGGCAGACCTCACAAGCTTTCCTGATGCCTGAAAGGATACCAGAACTTTGGCCCTTACTATGAGTGTGTTATTCTCTCAGGAAAATGAGAGGCATTCAGCTGCTACCCCAGTAACTGAGAGAAGGTCCCACTTACCAAGGCTGAGAAATTAGCAAAGGCTCATTTACTTGACTCTTCATTCTGTAGTAACTTAAAAAATATCTTTAGGTCACTTTGCCTCTGTTGAAGCATTTTAAACCCCACTTCCTCACTTCTTATTAGATCTCTTTGGGTTCCTTCCAACCCCTGACATTCTGTGATCCGGTGATTCCAGTTTCAAGTTTGATCTTGCTATCCTTGTCCTTCAAAGGATTTGCTGACCAAGAGCTGCAGTCATCCTCAGGGATCCTCCAAGTGTTGCTAACAAAACACCTCCTTATAGCAAGATCTGTCTTGTTATTAAAAGCATCTTCTGCATTAAAGCTCAGATGGAATCTTTGCCTCCACACCAGGAGGAATAATTCTACTAAAGGTGTTTTTTAAAAGCTGTTGGACAGAGTCCAGAGGAGGACACAAAGGTGATCCAAGGGCTGGAACACTTCTGCTGTGAGGACAGGCTGAGGGAGCTGGGGGTGTTCAGCTTGGAGAAGAGAATACTCCAGAGGGACCTTAGAGCTGCCTGACGATAGCTGAAGAGATCCTGCAGGAAGGCTGCAGAGGGACTTTTCATCAGGGTGAGATTTTTGATGCTACCTTGTAAAGCAGCTTCACAAAAGCATCTAAAGCTTGACTGCTGCACCTGCCTGGGAGCCTTACCCAGGCTCCTATGGCCCCTCTGACAATGTGTGGCTCCTGGCTGCAGCTGCTCCTCCTCTGGCTGTAACGGGCTGGGTGGCAGCAGTTAAGAAACTCTGCCTGTCCCTTGCTCCCTTTCCTAGGGCTTGCTGAAAAGTGACCACACAAACAATTATTTGACTATAAATTAATAGCTGAAGGGATCCTGCAGGAAGGCTGCAGAGGGACTTTTCATCAGGGTGTCTAGAGACAGGACAAGGGGGAATGGTTTGAAGCTGAGGCAGAGCAGGGTTAGAGTGGAGCTGAGGAAGAAGTTCTTCAGTAGGAGGGTGCAGAGACTCTGGAACAGGCTGCTCAGGGAGGCTGTGGCTGCCTCCTGCCTGGGGGTGTTGAAGGCCAGGTTGGATGAGGCCTTGAGCAGCTGAGTCTAGCTGAGAGGTGTCCCTGCCCATGGTGGGTAGGTTGGAGCAGATGAGCTCTGAGCTCCCTTCCAACTTGAGCCATTCTGTGATTCTATGATTTCAGGTAGAGTTTCCCCTATTAAGGTACACAGGGCTGAATACTGAAGAGATTTACCAAGCTCTTCCAGAAGCTACTGGTATTGTACCTAAAGCAAGAGGACTCTGGATCAGACACACTGGACTGGAGAGACTCAGGCATGAAAGTCTTACGACATGCCTCTCAGAAACAAAGAGGTCTCCTTTGACTGTGGTGTTTTGTTCTCTGCCTAGAAAGGGGGTTTTGGTCAAGTCTGAGTGCAGTAGGAAGTGACCCCTTCTTAATGCACAGAGGCTTTCTAAACAAATCATCCTACCTCCACTGGCTAGGAAAGTGCTTTCTTCCTCCACCTAGCCTGTGCCCCCACCTGCATTTATCTCAACTAATTACATCAAGACAAAAAAATCCCTCAACCTTCTCTCTGGGACCTTTTCCCATCATGATAGATGCCTCAACGTAAAAAAAAACCTTCAGCCTACAGAAAAGGCACAGCCAAAAGAAGTCAAAATTCTTAATCTCAGGAACTGACTATATTAAATGGAGAGATTTTCTTTGCTTCCCAAGACAAGAAAATATCCTGCTTGTTTCTGTGTTCTCTTTAGTCATAGCAGAAGAGCAAGAAAGAGCTGCAAGGAAAGATATATATTTTTAAATATAGCTTTTGGGGCTGGCTGCTCCCAAGGACTCTTTCTTTTCCAAGTCCTGTTCTATGTTTTCATAAGGTAAAAAAAAATGTTAGGGGTTTTTTGTTTGTTTGTTTTTGTTGTTTTGGGTTTTTTTCCCCTCTGAAGTCATATGTTCATTTTGAAACCCTGACAAAAAAAGAATAATTCCTCCTTCACAAGAAGTCTCATTCCATCTGGTTGGGAACCAAAAAAGCCCTGCCACAGTCTGATCTGAAGTGTAATTGATTTGATCACTTGCAATTTAACTTCTTTGCTTACGTCTTTAGTGCATTAAGACTTCCTGGGGAGAGGAGGGGAGGGGGAAAACCTGTTTACATTTCTAGACTTTTTAAAAGTGCATCCAGAAGCTCCAAGTGTTCAGTGCCTGATTAATTACAAACACCTAGATCATTGCTCCCAAACCTATTTACAGAATCTCCCCTAACATCAAGTGATTTTACACTTTTCCAGGCACTTTGAACCTTCTGTTATTTTGTTAGGGGGGGCAGAAATTAAATTAAAGGGGAAAAAAAATATTCAATCAAAGTGCCAATGAAAGCAGCTCACAGAGAGGTGCTGGACAGTGTGCTTAGCCCTAGCATGAGAGGTGACAGCTCTGCCATGGCTCTGAACAGCTCCACAGAAAGGAAGGGTGATGTCTGTGGTGGCTATGTTTGGAGAATAAAGTAAAAGGACTTAAAAAAAACCAAACTAATTAGAAATCAAGATACTGCAAGAAAGGGAAAGATCAATGAAGAAATATCCAACTGGCTTTAGCCAAACAGCCTAACCAGGGCACTTTTGACAAGGAAACAGAAGAAGCAAAACAGAGCAGTTGGAAATATCAAGAGAAGTGATTTGGCTCTAGCCTTGCCTGTGTAGTTTCCCAGAAGTGGGTTTTTTTTTCCTTCTTTTTGGCAATTTTTGAAAGAGTACATTTTTGGTAAAAGCACACAGATAGAAACTAGACTATTTTTGTAGTTTTATTATTCTTATTAATATTGTGTTGCACTTCTCATTCTCAAGCTCACAAAGTGTAGCATTCTGATATGCACAACGACTAGAATAGCCTGCAGCAGGGGCAAGATGTAGCTATAGATCAGCTGTAGCCATAGAGTAGCTGCTGCTATAGAGCAGCTGTAGCCATAGAGCAGCTGTAGCCATAGAGCAGCTGTAGCCATAGAGTAGCTGTAGCTATAGATCAGCTGTAGCCATAGAGTAGCTGCTGCTATAGATCAGCTGTAGCCATAGATCAGCTGTAGCCATAGAGCAGCTGTAGCCATAGAGTAGCTGTAGCTATAGAGTAGCTGTAGCCATGGAGTAGCTGTAGCTATAGATCAGCTGTAGCCAGAGTAGCTGTAGCCATAGATCAGCTGTAGCCATAGAGTAGCTGTAGCTATAGATCAGCTGTAGCCATAGAGTAGCTGTAGCCATAGATCAGCTGTAGCCATAGATCAGCTCTAGCCAGAGGTGAGCTGTAGCCATAGAGTAGCTGTTAGCTATAGATCAGCTGTAGCCATAGAGTAGCTGTAGCCATAGATCAGCTGTAGCCATAGATCAGCTCTAGCCAGAGGTGAGCTGTAGCCATAGAGTAGCTGTAGCCATAGATCAGCTGTAGCCACAGAGTAGCTGTAGCTATAGATGAGCTGTAGCCATAGATCAGCTGCAGCTATATATAGAGTAGCTGTAGCCATAGATGATTTTGAGGTTTGCTTGGCTCCAGCCTCTCGGATTGTTTTATGTGTGCTTTATTTCCTACACTCCAAAGAGCCCCACTGAAAGGAGAATCAAGCATCTGGCAAGTCCCTGCAGGATCTGGGTCTGAATCTAAGTTTAGCACAAAGCTGAATCCACCTTTCCTACCACAGCAATTAATTGTTTGCATTTAAACTGCTATTTGAACCAATAAAGACTTGGAAATTGGAGCCTTATCTTTAGCAGCTTTTTTAGACAACCGCAACTGGTTAAACACTTCCTTGTCTGCCTTTAGATTTCTTTCTGTCCACATGAGTGAAAACTTGGCTTCTTCACTGGAAATGTGTTTTGGGTTGTTTCTTTTTTTCTTTTTTTTTTTTTTTTCATTATTGTGGAGAATGACAGAAGTTAAAAGGCTTTTCTTCCCCATTAGAAGCCTTCAGAAATTTCAAACTGAATATATTCAGGATGTAGACACAAAATGAGGCCTCCAGCAGCCAAGTCTAGCTGAGAGGAGTCCCTGGCCACGGCGGGGAGCTTGGAGTAGATGAGCTCTAAGGTGCCTTCCAACCTGAGACACTCAATGAGGATAGCATGAAAACAGGGGAAAATAAAATTCAGGAAGGGGGAGAAAAGAAGGGGGAGAAAAGAAGGGGGAGAAAAGAAGGGGGAGAAAAGAAGGGGGAGAAAAGAAGGGGGAGAAAAGAAGGGGGAGAAAAGAAGGGGGAGAAAAGAAGGGGGAGAAAAGAGGGGGGGGAAAAGAAGGGGGAGAAAAGAAGGGGGAGAAAAGAAGGGGGAGAAAAGAAGGGGGAGAAAAGAAGGGGGAGAAAAGAAGGGGGAAATTTATGTTCCTACACTCAGTGGAACTTTCAGCTGTTTATTTCATGTGAAGTTGGGTACCAAACCAGCTTTAAGGACTTAGGCCAAAATGAGTCTTCCTTCTTTGAAGACTCTATTCCATTTTTTATGGCTAGGGAAATGGAGTTCACAGAAAGTCAGTGGGAGTGAATTCTAGAATGGCTTAGGTCGGAAGGGAGCTCAGAGCTCATCTGCTCCAACTTCCCCACCATGGGCAGGGACACCTCTCAACTAGACTCAGCTGCTCAAGGCCTCATCCAGCCTGGCCTTCAACACCCCCAGGCAGGAGGCAGCCACAGCCTCCCTGGGCAGCCTGTTCCAGAGTCTCACCACCCTCCTACTGAAGAACCTATTCCTCAGCTGCAGTCCAACCCTGCTCTGCCTCAGCTTCAAACCATTCCCCCTTGTCCTGTCTCTAGATACCCTGATGAAAAGTCCCTCTGCAGCCTTCCTGCAGGATCCCCTCAGCTATTGGAAACAGTGTTAAAGATGAAGGTAGGGGGTGGGGTGCACTTGTGCCTCTTATACCTCTTCTTCTTGATGGAGGTAGCAGCTAAGTAAAAAACACCAGTGAGAAAGGGCTCCATTTCTTCCACCTGCATTAATATTCACTCCAAGAAGTGGGCTAACCAACACTGGAGCAGTGCAACCATTTAAGAGGGTTCTTTGCCACGGTGCAGTAGACTATTTTGTGATGCTTAGTGCCAAATACAAAATGCAGGATTTCTACACAATCTCAATAAGTTGTCTCAGTAAAGACAAAAAAAGGCAAAAGAAAAAGGACTTCAGCTCTTTCATTCCTGCAAAGCTTTTTCCATCTGGCATTCCATTTTCATCCACATATTGAGAGGGGAAAAAAAATCAAAAAGAACAGGTAAGATTTTAATTTTGAAAAGGAGGCAATGGGACAAAAAATAAATAAACCAAAACAAAAGCCTTGCAGATCTTCTTATACAACAAACCTGTCATCCATTCTTACTTCTTTTCCTTTTGCTACAGGCAGTAAGGGGCAGAGTCGGGATGTTAGGAACAAATTCTGCACCATGAGGGTGCTGGAACACTGCAAGGGGCTGCTTGAAGAGGTGGCTTTGGCTCCAGCCCTGCGGATATTCAAGGTGAGGCTGGAGAGGGCTCTGGGCAATCTGATCTAGTTAGGGAAGTCCCTGCTGGCTACAGGGGGTTTGGACTAGATGAACTTTGGAAGGCCCTTCCAGCCCAGAGCATTCTGTGATCCTATGGAAAAATCCAGACCTTCCAGCTGCTTGGTCTGCCAGCTGGCCCCGGGTGCTCTCTAGGTGCTGCACAGAAGCCCTCACGCTGCGAGTAGGAGAAAGCATTCCTGCTCCAGCTGATACTGCGAGCAGGAGAAAGCATTCCTGTTCCAGCTGATACTGCGAGCAGGAGAAAGCATTCCTGCTCCAGCTGATACTGCGAGCAGGAGAAAGCATTCCTGATCCAGCTGATACTGCGAGCAGCAGAAAGCATTCCTGTTCCAGCTGATACTGCGAGCAGCAGAAAGCATTCCTGTTCCAGCTGATACTGCGAGCAGGAGAAAGCATTCCTGTTCCAGCTGATACTGCGAGCAGGAGAAAGCATTCCTGCTCCAGCTGATACTGCGAGCAGCAGAAAGCATTCCTGCTCCAGCTGATACTGCGAGCAGCAGAAAGCATTCCTGCTCCAGCTGATACTGCGAGCAGGAGAAAGCATTCCTGCTCCAGCTGATACTGCGAGCAGCAGAAAGCATTCCTGTTCCAGCTGATACTGAGAGCAGGAGAAAGCATTCCTGTTCCAGCTGATACTGCGAGCAGGAGAAAGCATTCCTGTTCCAGCTGATACTGCGAGCAGCAGAAAGCATTCCTGTTCCAGCTGATACTGCGAGCAGGAGAAAGCATTCCTGTTCCAGCTGATACTGCGAGCAGGAGAAAGCATTCCTGTTCCAGCTGATACTGCGAGCAGAAAGCATTCCTGATCCAGCTGATACTGCGAGCAGGAGAAAGCATTCCTGTTCCAGCTGATACTGCGAGCAGAAAGCATTCCTGATCCAGCTGATACTGCGAGCAGGAGAAAGCATTCCCGATCCAGCTGATACTGCGAGCAGGAGAAAGCATTCCCGTTCCAGCTGATACTGCGAGCAGGAGAAAGCATTCCTGTTCCAGCTGATACTGCGAGCAGGAGAAAGCATTCCTGTTCCAGCTGATACTGCGAGCAGGAGAAAGCATTCCTGCTCCAGCTGATACTGCGAGCAGGAGAAAGCATTCCTGCTCCAGCTGATACTGAGAGCAGGAGAAAGCATTCCTGCTCCAGCTGATACTGCGAGCAGCAGAAAGCATTCCTGCTCCAGCTGATACTGCGAGCAGGAGAAAGCATTCCTGCTCCAGCTGATACTGCGAGCAGCAGAAAGCATTCCTGCTCCAGCTGATACTGGGAGCAGGAGAAAGCATTCCTGCTCCAGCTGATACTGCGAGCAGCAGAAAGCATTCCTGCTCCAGCTGATACTGCGAGCAGGAGAAAGCATTCCTGATCCAGCTGATACTGCGAGCAGCAGAAAGCATTCCTGCTCCAGCTGATACTGCGAGCAGGAGAAAGCATTCCTGCTCCAGCTGATACTGCGAGCAGGAGAAAGCATTCCTGTTCCAGCTGATACTGCGAGCAGCAGAAAGCATTCCTGTTCCAGCTGATACTGCGAGCAGGAGAAAGCATTCCTGTTCCAGCTGATACTGCGAGCAGGAGAAAGCATTCCTGTTCCAGCTGATACTGCGAGCAGAAAGCATTCCTGATCCAGCTGATACTGCGAGCAGGAGAAAGCATTCCTGTTCCAGCTGATACTGCGAGCAGGAGAAAGCATTCCTGCTCCAGCTGATACTGCGAGCAGGAGAAAGCATTCCTGCTCCAGCTGATACTGAGAGCAGGAGAAAGCATTCCTGCTCCAGCTGATACTGCGAGCAGCAGAAAGCATTCCTGCTCCAGCTGATACTGCGAGCAGGAGAAAGCATTCCTGCTCCAGCTGATACTGCGAGCAGGAGAAAGCATTCCTGCTCCAGCTGATACTGCGAGCAGCAGAAAGCATTCCTGCTCCAGCTGATACTGCGAGCAGGAGAAAGCATTCCTGATCCAGCTGATACTGCGAGCAGCAGAAAGCATTCCTGCTCCAGCTGATACTGCGAGCAGGAGAAAGCATTCCTGCTCCAGCTGATACTGCGAGCAGCAGAAAGCATTCCTGCTCCAGCTGATACTGCGAGCAGCAGAAAGCATTCCTGCTCCAGCTGATACTGCGAGCAGCAGAAAGCATTCCTGCTCCAGCTGATACTGCGAGCAGGAGAAAGCATTCCTGCTCCAGCTGATACTGTGAGCAGCAGAAAGCATTCCTGTTCCAGCTGATACTGAGAGCAGGAGAAAGCATTCCTGTTCCAGCTGATACTGCGAGCAGGAGAAAGCATTCCTGTTCCAGCTGATACTGCGAGCAGCAGAAAGCATTCCTGTTCCAGCTGATACTGCGAGCAGGAGAAAGCATTCCTGTTCCAGCTGATACTGCGAGCAGGAGAAAGCATTCCTGTTCCAGCTGATACTGCGAGCAGAAAGCATTCCTGATCCAGCTGATACTGCGAGCAGGAGAAAGCATTCCTGTTCCAGCTGATACTGCGAGCAGAAAGCATTCCTGATCCAGCTGATACTGCGAGCAGGAGAAAGCATTCCTGATCCAGCTGATACTGCGAGCAGGAGAAAGCATTCCCGTTCCAGCTGATACTGCGAGCAGGAGAAAGCATTCCTGTTCCAGCTGATACTGCGAGCAGGAGAAAGCATTCCTGTTCCAGCTGATACTGCGAGCAGGAGAAAGCATTCCCGTTCCAGCTGATACTGCGAGCAGGAGAAAGCATTCCTGCTCCAGCTGATACTGCGAGCAGCAGAAAGCATTCCTGTTCCAGCTGATACTGCGAGCAGGAGAAAGCATTCCTGCTCCAGCTGATACTGAGAGCAGGAGAAAGCATTCCCGTTCCAGCTGATACTGAGAGCAGGAGAAAGCATTCCTGTTCCAGCTGATACTGCAAGCAGGAGAAAGCATTCCTGTTCCAGCTGATACTGCGAGCAGGAGAAAGCATTCCTGTTCCAGCTGATACTGCGAGCAGGAGAAAGCATTCCTGTTCCAGCTGATACTGAGAGCAGGAGAAAGCATTCCTGTTCCAGCTGATACTGCGAGCAGGAGAAGGCATTCCTGTTCCAGGTTATACTCTGAGTTACAGGTGATTACACCAGACTCTGCCTTTCATCAGAGCAAAGGAGGAGTAGAAGGGACTGCTTTGCCAGCACTGTCTGAGACATTTGTGCATGTCTTGGCAGTGTGTGTAACCTGAGGTGCTGGGACGCTGGCAGGTGTGGGAAAGGAATCTTAGAGTTTAGCAGCGTAACTGTTTGGTAGCTGTCGTGTCCCTGGAGTGAGGTCTGTAAGCCAATCACACACTGAGCTCCTCGCATGCTTCCTTCCCTAATTCTCAGTGCAGACTGTAAGGGCTTTTTTAGCTCATACAAGCTTGGTTTGCTTAGCTGACTCACTCCTTGGATCACATCACTCCAGAGTTGCCCTGAAACCAAAGCTGGTCAGCAAACAGCTCTTACAGACCCAAAAGGCAGAAGAAAACAAGCAAAATGCACGATGGCAGGGGAATTTTTCACTGCTTTTATGGCTCTCATTCTCTTGGCAAATTCTGATAGAATCCTCACATACATAAAGATGCATTAAAAAAAGAAAAAAGAAAAAAATGTGAAAGGAGTCCTAAAAAGGTTGAGTTTGACAAATGATATTCCTTCATTTAGCATGGAAGTTTAGAATCACAGAATCAACCAGGTTGGAAGAGACCTCCAAGATCATCCAGTCCAACCTAGCACCCAGCCCTAGACAGTCACCTAGACCATGGCACTAAGTTCCCCATCCAGTCTTTTCTTCAACACCTCCAGGGACGGTGACTCCACCACCTCCCTGGGCAGCCCATTCCAATGCCAATCACTCTCTCTGCCAACAACTTCCTCCTAACATCCAGCTAGACCTCCCCCAGCACAAGTTGAGACTGTGTCCCCTTGTTCTATTGCTGGTTGCCTGGCAGAAGAGACCAACCCCCACCTGGCTGCAGTGTCCCTTCAGGTAGTTGTAGACAGCAATGAGGTCACCCCTGAGCCTCCTCTTCTCCAGGATAAACAACCCCAGCTCCCTCAGCCTCTCCTCATAGGGTTTGTGTTCCAGGCCTCTCACCAGCTTTGTTGTCCTTCTCTGGACACTTTCCAGCACCTCAACATCTCTCTTGAATTGAGGGGCCCAGAACTGGACACAGTACTCAAGGTGTGTCCACCAGTCAAACTCCATTCTAACGATACAAGCTCTTTGAAATCATCTCTGATAAACAGCCCCATATGGGTTGCATCATATAGGGAGATATTTTGAGGCCAGAAAACATGTTTTTTGTTCTAAGTCTGCAGCACACAGCAGAGTGGAATGTTGGTGACCACGGCTCTCAGTGCAGAGATCACTACAAGCCCACAACCTGACTCTCTGAGAGAACCATGCCAAAAGAGAAAGCTTTTCAGATGCAGCAGGCTACCAGAGTTTTCACAGCAGGATCCTGAAATTTAGAGTCCTGAGGTGCTAAATGCTGGGGATTTTACCTTAAACCAATTCATTCATCTTCAGTCCATTCACTAGAGAAAAGCCTTGGAGTGCTGGTGGGCAGCAAGTTCTGCATGGACAGCAATGTGCCCTTGTGGCCAAGAGAGCCAATGGCATCAAGAAAATACTATGCAATACAGTGTCCAGTTTTGGGTTCCCCAATCCAAGAGAGACAAGGACCTGCTGGGGAGAGTCCAGTGAAGAGCTACCAGGATGACTGGGGGACTTCAACATTTCTGCTGTGAAGAATGAGAGCTCTGGAGCCGCTTAGTCTGGAGAAGAGAAGGCAAAGAGGGGATCTGATCAGCCAGGCTCTGTTTGGTGGTGCCCAGTGATAGGACACTGTTCTTTCCAGTGAGGATGGTGAGACATGGGAACAAGCTGCCCAGGGAGACTGTGGATGCTCCCTCCCTGGAGGTATTCAAAGCCAGGTTGGATGAGGCCTTGAGTGACCTTTTCTAGTGGGAGGTGTCCCTGCCTATGGCAGGGGGTTGAAACTGATGATCTTTGAGGTGCCTTCCAACCTAAACTATGATTCATTCTGTTCTATGACAAGTAATAATGAGTACAAGCTAGAACACAGGAGCTTCCACCTGAACTCAAGGAGGCACTTGTGTATGGTAAGGGTGACAGAGCAGAACAGGCTGCTCAGAGAGGTTGTGGAATCTCCTTCTCTGGAGATTTTCCAGACCCACCTGGATGCATTCCTGTTGTGTTTCTGAACATTCACAAAATACAAAGGGATATATTCCTAGGTGAAAGAGTATTTTGAAACAGCAACAACAAAATATTTCACTTTCCAAAAAAAAACTCCCTTCAAAATAAACTTTTTCCCTTCTTTAATTCTCCCTCACCAGGTGATGGAAATCTGGACACTAAAATATTGATTTTCTGCCAACTCGAATCTACAGGTTTATTTCTAATAAGTACAGTATTATTCCAATCTTTCCTCTCAGGCTTTTGGGGTGAGGCCTCAGCCACATAGCCATCAATTATAAAGCTCAAATAAAGTAACTCTTTAATTAAACAGAATTCTGTTGGTCTCCTATTTTTTGCACAGTCTACAAGAAATTTGACTCAGACCAACCTCAGCCTTTTCCGGTATTTAATACAGGTTGATAATGAATCACAGTGGTCAGAGAAGTTTGTGCTGCACTTTTACACTGCTCGTACTGCCCACCAAGCTGTGTGCACCACCAGAAGGCTGATGATCACCATCATGTCAAGATATCACTCACCGTTAAGATAACATCCCACAAAATTAGTTTCTGAACCACATCTCTGCTGTTGCATCCGAAACCAACAGTGCCAAACTTCTTTGTCTCACACTTCCCCTGGACATCTCCCTTCACATCTCACTACATCATGGCAGGCAGCAAGCATGAGACTGCAGTGGAAATCAGCACTTGCTTCTATAGAATCATGGAATGGCTTAGGTTGGAAGGGAGCTCAGAGCTCATCTGCTCCAACCTCCCCACCATGGGCAGGGACACCTCTCAGCTAGACTCAGCTGCTCAAGGACTCATCCAACCTGGTCTTCAACACCCCCAGGCAGGAGGCAGCCACAGCCTCCCTGGGCAGCCTATGCCTGAGTCTCACCACCCTCCTACTGAAGAACTTCTTCCTCAGCTCCACTCTAACCCTGCTCTGCCTCAGCTTCAAAGCATTGCCCCTTGTCCTGTCTCAAGACACCCTGATGAAAAGTCTCTCTGCAGCCTTCCTTCAGCTATTGGCAGGCAGCTCTAAGGTCCCCCTGGAGCCTCCTCTTCTCCAGGCTGCACACCCCCAGCTACCTCAGCCTGTCCTCATCGCAGAGCCGCTCCAGCCCTTGGATCATCTTTGTGGCCACCTCTGGACTCACTCCAGCAGCTCTGTGTCCTCCTTCTGCTGGAGACACCAGCACTGGAGGCAGGACTGGAAGTGAGGTCTGAGCAGAGCAAAGCCAAGGGGCAGAATCCTCTCTCCTGCCCTGCTGCCCACACTCCTCTGGCTGCAGCCCAGCACACAGCTGCCTGCTGGGCTGTATCAGGGCACTGCTGGCTCCTGGAGAGCTTCTCAGCAACCAACACCCCCCAGTCTCTTTCTTCAGAGCTGCCTTTAACCCACTCCACACCCACCTTGGATTTGTCCCTTGGATTGGCCTGATCCAGCTGCAAGACCTTGCAACTTGGACTTGCAGAACCCCATGGCTCATGAGAAGCCCAATGAGAAAGCTATGGTTGTGTTAGGGAAACTGCTTCTTTCTGAAGACTTTATTCTCTTATTTTCAGAAGGCTTTTACAAGCACCACTAGAATTTCAGAGGGCAAAAAGCACAGCAAGGCATCACAAGCTGCGGCGCACTGTTGGGTAGGGATGTAGATGTCTACACTTATATCTTCTCTTTCAAAACACACCAAGGGAGTGGTTGGCCATCACTCTTCTTGAATACTACCAACAGGAAGGAGCTATCTGAAGCCATTGCCACACAAAAAGCTCTGAAGACATCAGAGATGTTAACGTCAATGTCCGAGTTTTACGTGCCCTTTTAGTTTTCACTCTGAAAATTGGTGCCAGATTCAAAGCCCTGTAAACCAAGCTCCTTTCTCTCCTTAGCTGTACAGTTCAGAATAGCAAGTAAAGCAGTTCAGACGTTCCCTGCCTGTCCTGGACTATCTGCGTCACTTCTGACCCAGAGGAACATGCGTAGGAGTGAGAGATGTTGGATTTTGAGGTATATTAGGGCCAGATTCTCAGCTAGCATAAATCAGTTGCATCTCCCTGAAGTTGTTATAAACTCTTTCAGTTTACTAAAGAAGAGGATCTGGCCCATCAGTCTTTGGCTTCTCTGCAAAGGCTTTTAACAAGGCTCCAAGTGTCCTGTCAGTGAGGATATTCTGAGCAGCACTCAGTGTTAGCAGTAGCGATCAGGAGCTCAGCTCAGCAACATTTTTCCCTGCAAGAATGAAGCTCAGCACTTCTTTGAAGCATAAAACAATTCTTACTGTTCCACTAAGACAAAGAACAACTCACGCAGTGAATAGCAGCAAGAAATGGGAGAGGGAATCACAAAAACAAAAAGAAGAAGAAAAAAGAAAAAGCCCAAAGAAACAATAGGAAGCAGAGAGTTGAATCCAACCAGGTTCACAGCGCAAGCCCATGGCACTGAAGCTCTTCATCTCAAGCCTATGTCACAAAAAGGTGCATATTCCCACGGACCTCTTTTAAACTAACTAATGACATAAAATTTCCCCATCAGGATTCCAGCTCCAATTCCAGCTCAAGCACTGGTGAGCATCAACAGAATTCCAAGTGTGGGTAAGTGGGGAGGAAGGGAGGTATTTTCATTTAAGCAGTGGCTGCTTTTAAAACCTGATGGTAGCAGAACCTCACCTTTGGCTGGGACCTGAACAGCACAGATGAATCTTTAGATAGGACTCAGGGAATGTTTTGTTAAAGAATCCAGCAGTAAAAGGAATACAAACTTCCATGCTAGCAATTATCTGGCCACATGATGTTACAAGAGCAATGAGAAAGGAGTTGTCTTTTCCTCACCTCCCTCAATCCCAAGGAAATAAAAACAGACAAAGATTTATCCTTTTTTCTTGCCAAACCTTTTTTGGTTTTTCATTTCTAGCTTCATTCAGTGCAAGGAAGCAGATACAGCTACCTGGTTGGTACTCAGCTGCTTTATTTTTCTTTATGAGTGGGCAAACTCTCACAGGAATGATTCTACTCTGCAAAGATCAGAGAAAGCTGAAAATTTGTCTTGCTGGATCCAAGATGCTGGTGCCTCTTTGAAACATTAGGGATTAGACTGAATAAAAACCCCTAAGAAATGGAGACATATGGTGCAAAACATTCAGCCACAAGAAACGGAGAGAGGTCTCGAGGAAGCAACATACCCTCACACCTGGGGGTGCTTCTAAAAGACTTCTTAGCTTCTTTTAAGACAGACTAAGATCTACTCCAGATCAGCCACTCTGGCTTGATGCTGGATTGTGAGGCATTAAACAGAGATGACTGCTCTGACATAGTTGTCCAGAACCATCACCATCTAGGAAAGTCAATGCCAGAGTGATGTGTAAGCTACATCTCAGAAAAACACATCAGGGAGCCACCTTACCATCAGCCCAGGACTGGAAGTGCATACAGTGCCAGTGGAACCAACACGAGCTCAGAGCAACCAGAACAGACGCTTCCTCCAGCACTAAATGCCTGGATCGTGGCCCTAGGAAAGAGGCAGCCCCACCCTGCTCCCCTCCAACAAGCCTGGCTCCAGGGCAGGTAATCAGAGTAAGAGACAGAGAGCTGAAGAGAGGTAAACAGATCCCTTCCCTACACATCTACTTAAGAAAAGAAGCATAAAGTCTGTCAATGTACAGAGGTGAAGATTAAGATGATTTCTCTGGATTCACAAAGGAAAGACCTCAGCTAATTAAAAACATCTATTAATTTTAATAGCAGGTTTTGAGTAGAATAACAGGAAAAATCCTAAAAATTCCCCAGGCCCCTCCTTCCATCCATCTAGATGTCATTTGCTGTGATGCTTTGCCAGTAACCCTCCCCCCCTTCATTGTGTTTGAATTTCAGTGGCCCCTGCACAGCAACACATTTTTCTCTCTCATGCTGCCACCTACCACAGCACTACCCTGTTGCTTCTGCAGCATCCCCACATGCTGCTGCTTAAGTAATTTATTTGTTTAACGACTTCTTGCTAAATGTGTGGGTGTGAATTACGGCAAGAGGCCTAATTTACCACCTTGCTGAGCAATCACCTATGCAGCTGGCACTAAGTGGAGCCATGCTTTGACCTCAGCATAAGACCAGCTCGATGCTAAGTACTTTGGAAAGTCAGAAACCTGACAGTTTGCTCAGACCTGGCATCCCTATCCTTACAGATCCTTTCATTTTCATTTGTCTTCCTCTTCTGCAAACCCAGAGCCTATAAAAATCTCTGTTTGCCAGGTGAGATCTGGGCACCTCCAAGGATCAAGCTTGGTGCTGACTATTAGGGCTGGGTGAATGTGGTGATGGGCTGGCTCTGTTCACAGTTATGCCGCACAGTCAAGAGAGAACAAAACAGCACTGGCAACACGGCTCGGGGCCATCGCAGGGCACTTCTTTTTGCATTGCTCTGTGCGATGCAAAGGTCAACCCTCCTTTCAGAGTCTGCTGCTGGCAGGGGGTCCGTCCCCGGTAGCTTTGCAGCCCGCCGCGCTCGGAAGTCGGCGTTAGACGCCCAGGTGGCACTGAGGGTGTGCAAGCTGCCACTGCGTAGCTGCGAGGTCCCCTCACACCCCCAGGGCTTTGCCCCTCGATGCCCTCAATCCCACGGTGGCCGCAGACTCGGAGCAAGCGCGGAGGGGCGACGCCGGCTGCAGCTGCGAAGAGCTCGTTCCTCAAAGACGCTTAGCTCTCGCCAGTTTTTTGCCTAACTTCGAGCGACTCCCGGTAGCCCGACGTGCGGCTGGCTCGGGCACCGCGGCCGCCGTGCCCAGGGGCTCCGACCAAGCGGGACGCGTGGCTCCTCCGCCGCCCCTGCCCTGCGGGATGCCTGCCGAGCCCGCAGCCCCAAGACAGACGCGGTGGCGGGAGGGGCAAAAGCCACCCGACGTGTCCCGCCTCTAGCGTGACCGAAAAACCACAAACCGGAAAATAATTAAAATAATCTCTAACTGATAAAGAGCTCTGAGCGCGGCTGTGGCTCCGGAGC
Organism: Pogoniulus pusillus; assembly: GCF_015220805.1. NCBI lineage: Eukaryota > Metazoa > Chordata > Aves > Piciformes > Lybiidae > Pogoniulus > Pogoniulus pusillus. The sequence continues at coordinate 32,064,784 of NC_087264.1, read as the reverse complement.
GACGCTTTAGCACCCACAGGCACACTTACAAAGGCTTGTTCGCCGAAGCCGAGCGAGTCCCGATGTATACGCAGAGGGCAAGCTCAGCTTAGGAAAGGTGCCTGCCCCTCGCCCACCGATAAGGGCCTCCCCGCGGCGCCCGGCCTTGGCCCGGGGAAGCGCCCCGGCAGCCTAGCCCGCGGCTCCAGGCAGCCTGCATGGCAAGGCGGCGGAGGTGGGGGCCGGAGGGAGGGGACTTAACTCTTCTTAAATGTCATACTTTAATGGGGATGGAAATTGTGAATTTTCTGTGCATTCCAGGAACAATTCCTTGGGGTGGTGACCTTTAGCACCGATTCTCTTAAGAGAGGAAAGTAGTGGAGTGTTTATCTGGATGACTGAAAGCCTTCCCTGGTGGAAGTTTATGGAAGTGTTAAAGGGGGCGGATAACACGGGCTTTGGAGGCGCTTGTCCAATGATCTGGAGGGGCTTGGAGAGCCGATCTCAGCTGGCAGACATTTAAATGGGAGACAGCTCGGCGCTGCTGCAATTTGTAGGCAGGATCCGAGACTCTCTCTCTATGGACTCCCGGGTAGCTCCGGGCTCCCACGCCACCCGCTCCGCTGAGTGACCCAGCGGGCAGAGCCCCGCAGAGCCCCAGACCCCGTCCAGGAGCCGCCGCCGCCACGCGGGACCCCGCCGCTGAGCCGCCGCGCAGGTGAGCCGGGACGGGCCGCGCTAAGCGAACTCACCGCGGGAGCGCAAACTGGCGCCGCAGCTGCAGAGCTCGGCTGGTCGCTGCTGGAGGCAACATTTTAACTTCTCTATATCCTACCTTCGGGGAGGGGGGAGGGGAGGAGTCGTTCATCAGTATCTAGCAAAACTCCGGGGCGCCTCGGTTTTGCAGAGGATGACACCCGCGTCTCCCGTCTGTGAGAGCAAGGCGGGCACCGATGTCCCCGTTGTAATGCTTGGGGATCAGGGCGCCGTTACAACCTTCTCCCCTGACAAGCACAGGCATTGCAAAGGCTCCGTTAGCTCTGCCTCTCATCTCCGCCTACAGCATCTCTACCAACAAACTGGATTCTCCGACCACCCGACCTACAGCAAATTCTCGGACCGGCCTCTGCGCGGAGCAGGGCGGGGGCAGATTCCCAGGTGCCGTTCCCGTCCCGCTGAGCTGCCCTTCACAAGACCTCCCGTCCCGCTTTTGCATACCTCTGCTCCTTCATGGAGCGTACACCTGGGTCTCCAGGAGGTCCTCGTGGCGGAGGCCGTGCAGCCGGGGAGACGCAGCGTGTGCCGGAGGGGCCTGAGCACCGCAGCGCTGCACCGGTTGTGCGCCCGCCGTCGGGCGGGACGGGCTGCGGCTCCACCGCTGCGTTCGTTGCCCTGACGCACTCCCCGCCCTGCCCTCCTTCCTGGCTCGGAGGCACGGGCATTTTACCGCCCCGACGGCTCTGTACGTTCGCTGGCTACTGTTCCACCTCCTCGTGCTGACAGGCCCCGGGCTCGGCTCGGCCTGGCCAGAGCGGCGGCAGCCCTCCTGGCAGCGCCCGTCCAGTGCGGTCCCGCGGGCGCCGACTGGCCGTACTCCTCTCTGCCCCAGGTCCGCCATGCGGCTTTTCGCTTCGGAAGAACGCTTGTTTATTCGCCCCGCCCGATTTAATGCAACCCCCCGGAGGCTCCGGAGCGGATTCAGGGAGCTCGTCCTCCGTTGGGTAAGAGTAGACAGCGGCCGCCCCAGAGGGGTGACCCGGGCAGTGTCGCTAGCCACAGCGAGGAACCAAGCTGAGCCGCTCCCGATTGAGCCGAGCCAAGCTAAGCTAAGCTGGCGTCCTCTCCGCCCCGACGGCGTCCGACCATGCCTGCTGAGCGCTCAAGCTGCGCTCAGAGACAGCCCTCTCTTACCTCGGAGGGTTGCGCGGTGCGGTGGCACCGGTCTGCCTCGTGCGGGGCCGTTTTGTCCAGTATGGGGCCGAGGCGGTGGCGAACCCGGACGGTGCGCGGCCCTAACGCATCCCGGCGGGCTGGGACGGTGCGCGGCCCTAACGCATCCCGGCGGGCTGGGACGGTGCGCGGCCCTAACGCATCCCGGCGGGCTGGGACGGTGCGCGGCCCTAACGCATCCCGGCGGGCTGGGACGGTGCGCGGCCCTAACGCATCCCGGCGGGCTGGGACGGTGCGCGGTCCTAATGCGTCCCTGCGGGCTGCGGTGTCAGGCCTCGGGCTGCTGTTCCGAGCCGTATCGTTCCTCCCCGGCGGCCAGCGGTGGTGGTCATGGTGTCCCGCTTGTCGCTTCTGCCTAAGACAGGGTGGCGAGTGAGCCTCGCTGCGCTCATCGGAACTGAGATGCAGTGCTGGGGACGCCTCTTTTTGCATCAACGAGGGCTCTGAAGCGCCGCGGAGTTGAGTTAGTGAGTTTGCGAGACGCGCGGAGACGTTTGGATGTAGCGCAAATAACCCCCGAGCCGCAGCTGCTCCGGAGCCAAACCCATGGTTCGAGGGGTGCGGAACCGGTGCTCCTCTGTCCCCACTCAGCTCACCCCAAAAGCCATCCAGTAACCAAGTAGCCTGCAGTGGAGTCTGTGTGGAAGTGATGAAGGGCGGCAGGGGCCGTAGGTTCGACTTCTCTTTATATCTCAGTCCCAAGATGTGCTAAAGCGTTTACTTTGCTCTCTGGGTGGTGTCACTCAGCGCAGCTTCTCCTGGCGACTGGCCTCTTCAGTATGCAGTAGCAACTGTCTGCAGTGCTCCTGTTTCTAGGGCTCCCTAAGCAAATCTTTCTAAGCGCAGTTTTGTTCGCGGGAGTGGAGCTGTCAGGCTGCAAGGGAATCTTCAGGCAAGCCTAGGTTTAGTACCAGCCATGCCCGTCATGATATTCAACTTCCCTGTCGTGCTGTACCACTACACTTTCTTAAAGGGGGAATTGTCAAAGGTTCAAAGTTCTTTTGTTCTTTTTCTGTTTTGGGTTTTTTTTTAAGTTTTTTTTTTTTTCTGCCTGCGCTCATCACCATGAGCTGCAAGAAGAAATTGTTTGCAATGTCAATATATCCAAATGCTACCAAACAGAGGAGTTGGTTTTGCTCTCTTGATCTCCAAGAAAAAAGTTTCCTGGCAATTGCTCTTGTGTCTTCGCCATGCCCTTTTGTACATTAAAAAGAACAGATCTATAAACTATGAAGACATTGCTTCAGACTATTTCTGTAATTCCTATATATGCCAAGCATAAAATTATTCTCATCTTTTGGGACATAAACTGTCAATTGTCTTGGTAGCCAAAGGGTTGTGTTCTGCCTCTTCCTTTAGCTGGTATCTGATGCTCACCAAATAGATTTATTTATGTAAGGTCCTGGTCAGATAATTTTTCATGTTTTCTGTGAAGCACATGAGCCCGTGGCTCATCATCATCAGGTTTCCCCAGGAAATATGGTTCACAGATGAAAGGATGGGCTGTGAGAATTTTGTTGTGTATTTCAACAGGACCAGGATTCCATCCAGTTCTTTTAAACAAGCTGCTCTGTGCTTAAAAATAAAAAGTCAGTAATAACTTACTGACTCTGCCTGGGAACTCACAGGGAAGTTCTGTTTACGAAGTGCCATGTGGAGAGCCTTAATTTGTAGCAGAAAATGTATAAACAACAAAAAAATATTTGCAGCTTAATTGTATGAAATAATAAACCTGAAAGGGTTTACACTTCTCTGTGAACAGTTGCTAGTATTAATCCACAGAATTCCCAATCTGTTTTAGATGATGAGATCTCAGGGTCTAGATAAACCACATATGAGGTGATGTGAAAGTTAGGGCCCGATTCTGCTCCCGTTTGAAGTCAGCAATAAAATATCTCTTGGCTTTAGGACTAAGAGCTTACAGATGATTAGAAGTAGAACTCGGTTTAGCAGGGAAATGTGGCAGGAGTAGATTTTGGAGAGTGTTTTCTTCCTTTAAAAAGATAAATATTCATTCTACCAGGTGTCTCTGAAAGACAGAGGTGGGGATTGACCGTTGTAGTTATAGTCATGTTTGCTCCAAGAGCTCTCAAATGGATTCTCAAGAGGATTTCTGGTTCAGCCAGGATCAAGTACAGAAATTTGGACTACAAGATTTTATAGCCTGGTTCCTCACAGTACCCACCCAAGCCTCAGAGTTGCTCCTTCTGTAAGTGAAAAACCCATCTGCTTCAGGAGAGATTGCTTAGTGGTAAAACTCTGGGTATGGCGGCACTGATTTAGCTACTTGTACCTCGTCATGTGAGATGCTTTTGCAGCAGTAATAAAAACCTCTTAAGGGAATATTCACAAACACTAATTCATAGATGGATGAACCACTCTAGTTCCTAACATAAGCAAACAGAGGTGTTGCCTTCTCCGGTAAGCGGATGGGGTCAGCAGTGGTGCAGAGTGCCCACACTGCATTCTGGCTGCTTCCCTTACTGGGCATGGTAACTCCTTTGTATCTTGAGTTAAACATTAATTAAAAAAAAATTAAGAAGTTGCTATTAAAAGAAGGTCCTGCTTGAGCTGTTATGGGGGTCATGAAGATCTCTTGGCTTCTTCTGCAGGTCTCTGTATTTAGGCCTATATGATTTGCTCTAAAATTTAGCTCTAAATTGTATTTAGCCCGAAATGATCGGATTACTTTCACTTTTAGATACGTGTTCTGGAAGCCAGCATAATAAATGATTTTGCTGAGTTGTTGATTTTCATTAAACCATCATTCCTTTGGTGAGCATGTAATGCATCTTTTGCTTTTAAGACTGAAAACCAACTCAGTGGAAAATTACCTTTCCCTCTGAAGTTGAGGATTATACTGAAAGACGTTTGCTTCATAAAGATGCATGAATCTGGGATACAGATATTACAGGAATAAACATTACCAACAGATTTCCCCTAAATTCCCATCCCAAAGTACACCTCATTTTCACATGACTGCACCTTACTCTGTCATCAGTTGCACATTTGTGGTGAAGCAATCTGCAGGTCATCAGTTTTAGAAACAGAAGTAGTCCAGGAATATTTGTGTTGTGGAACTTTGACTCAATTATGGGACACTAAGCAAACACCTGAAGTTTCCTGGCAGTGCTTCTAAACTAGGAATTTATTTTCAATTACATCTAATTACTCTCCCCCTTCTCCTTTCTTTTTCTTTTAGGGCTGTGACATCATGTTGACTAAATAAAGGGCATGTTAAAATACCATCTAAATACAGCATGGGTATAGAGTCGCTGGAGGAATAAGAATAGTTTTAGAAGGAGTCATTCTGGTCTATTCTGGTCTCTTTAGGTAGTAAGCAGCAGTTTATAAACTCATTTGAAAGACAAAATTCATTTTCATAAGAAACATGTTTAAATAACATCCAGGTTGTAACAGAAATAGAGAAACTCCAGCAAATGTGAAGCTGAAGCTGCCATTTAGAATGAGGCCACATTAGTCTGCTGTTAGAATTCACAACTCTTTTTTCATCTCCACCTATGTCAGAGCTTTAAGGTTATTAAAATGTCATGTTCTGTACTGTACCATATTTTGGTCAGATATTAAAAGCAGCCCTTCCGAGTTGGCAATAATGTCATTCTTACAATCCTCACTTGAAGCCTTAGGCTTCGGCCAAGCATAGGACATACTGGGAGGCAGCGTTAAATGAATAAAACAAATGAATGTATCATACATATCCTAACCTCTAGGTCCTCCAACAGGCTGTAGGGAAACCCTTAAAATATTAGAGCCACAGGCAAATCCCCGAATGGAACGGAATCCCCCTATGATTCTTTTCCATTTCAGTAGCTCCTTTCCTTGGCCATTCGGTGAGAAACCCTTTTGGAACAGCATCCTCCAGCATTTCTTTTCTCCCTGTGACTGGAAAGCTGCAGTAACTGAGAAAATAACTGTTATCTTTTATAGCCAGTGGTACTTACCCTGAGCTGCTGCTGAGTCTCTAGGTGGCCTCAACAGCATTGGCATTTGGCTGCTTCCGTGCCTCCCTGTGTGGTCTCAGGCAGAGTGAGTAAAGCTGTCCAGGGCAGTGCCCTTGGTTTTGTGGGGTTCTTGGGTAGTAACACAAGCAGGATTCGTCAGTTCAAACATTCTGTTGTCCCTTACTGATAAAACTAGTCCGATAAGGGATATGATTGCAGCACTCTGAGCAGCTAGGTGACACCAGCTTCTTCAGGGGTTAGTTCTATTTTTCCAAACAGTTTCTCATTTCTGATAGCTTCTTTCAAGCTCCCACAGCAATGGTCCCCTGAGATCTTCATTCCCCAAAGTTGTTGGTCTTGCAGCCACATCTTTGGCTTTCCAGAAGAATGTGAAGACCACCATGGTTCTTCTGGAAGAGGGAAAAATGTGATAGCTGATGAGTTTCTTCCTGGCTTGTTGATGTCTTGAGCTGACTGAGTAGCCAAAAGAACTCAGAGCTTTGGGAAGCAGCAGAACTAGTGGGATTAGGGAAGCAAGAAAAGTTGCTCCTTCTAGGTTTGGATCAGGGGTGCAGTTTTGAAGAATCTGATAGTGCCCAATATTTTTTGATGTTCTCATCCAAAGTCCTTTCAATATTCTGCTGTACATAACACATAATATTCATAGATGGGAAAATTCCTCAGCACTGTGGATGCATCTGTATAACTTCCTGCAAGGACTCAGTGTGCAGTTTGAAACAGCAGACACATCTCTTTTCACTTGTATCTAAATGCTGCTTGGTGTTAGTTGTCTCATTGCACAGCTTTTACCTTAAGCTTCTTTACACTCAGATGCATTGGGCCACTTCAGAGGTGCAGTGACATAGCTTGGGATGCTGTGATTCAGATAACAGCTGGATATAGCATGCAAATTGTATTTTGGATGTATATGTTATGCAAGGAGTTGTAGAAAGCTTCCGAGTCCACTAAGGAGCATGTAACTAGATTAGATCTCCTAAGTCAGGCTTCAATTCCCTGGTACTGTAGGTGGCTTTGTCACATAAATTCTTGTGTAGTGTAAAATATTTTCTTTCCCCAGCGTAAGTCAGGAGCAACCTTCCAAATGGCAGTGTGCTGCTAGAAGGAAATGAGAGCTCTGAACTAGGGTAATAGACAGAGAAAAGGGCTGGAAAAAAGATGCATGCTACATAAAATGAAGTTCTGTTTGGACTTACTTTAGCCTCTGGCTTTCAATCCCTGCCTAGGAAAGCTTTTTTCACTTGGTAGTGCAGAAACAGCTTTCCGGCTGGTGAAAGCTAAATACTTGTCTTTTATAAGCGTGTACAGACACACACACACAAGTCTTTTATAGAAAGAAAGAATTTACTACGTACCTGGCTTCTGTTGCTGTCTGAGACCCACAACTGTGCTTTATTCCCTCCACTTCCCCCACACAGGATGGTCCGCACGCTGTACGCCCTCAGTGCCGTGTTCCTCCTAGTGGGATTCCTGCTACCGGCAGCAGAAGGGAGAAAGCGGAATCGCGGCTCTCAAGGTGCTATCCCTCCTCCTGACAAAGACCAGCCCAATGATTCCGAGCAGATGCAGACGCAGCAGCAGTCGGGCTCCAGGCATCGAGAACGAGGCAAAGGCAGTTCGATGCCTGCTGAGGAGGTGCTGGAGTCCAGTCAGGAGGCGCTGCATATCACTGAGCGCAAATACCTGAAGCGGGACTGGTGCAAAACCCAACCCCTCAAACAAACCATCCACGAGGAAGGCTGCAACAGCCGCACCATCATCAACAGGTTCTGCTATGGCCAGTGCAACTCCTTCTACATCCCCAGGCACGTCCGGAAAGAAGAGGGCTCCTTCCAGTCTTGTTCCTTCTGCAAGCCCAAGAAATTCACTACCATGACTGTTACGCTCAACTGCCCTGAGCTGCAGCCCCCCAGGAAGAAGAAGCGAATCACCCGCGTGAAGGAGTGCCGGTGTATATCCATCGACTTGGACTGACCGAGGGGCAGCGGTTGCGCTCTGACTGCACGCAGGGATTGCCAGCGGGAGAGGGAGTGGCATGAGCTAGCATGCCTTTAGGGCTGGACAAGAACTGAAGGACCCTAGTGAATTGCCTAAAACAAGCCCCCAGAGAACAAAGGGGGGGGGGGGGGGGGGGGGGGGGGGGGGGGGGGTGGGGGGGGATTCAGTTTATGGGAAGGGCACGCAGTTGTGTGTGTGTGTAAGGGAGAAAAGGAATGTGTACAAGCAAATATCTGAATGTTCACTACAGCTAAGACATTTAACAGGGGTCTGAAATGTTAATCTATTTACCTGCAGCCATCAGTTAGGTTTCCTAGTGTATATTCATGTTTTTGTCGCTTGCTGGGAAAGCGGAGCTGTGGCTTTTGCTCATGTTCACCTGCTGTGCTAGTTGCTTTTACTGTATTAAGAGAAGCATCCAAGTGAGAGGACAATATAGTTGAAAGCATGAATCTATTCTTAATTATGAAGTAGTCAAAAAAAAAAAAACCCTCAACCAAAAAGGGGGGGGTGGGGGGGGTGGGGAAGGCAGTTCAAAGCATAGCAAAACCATCACTGAATAACAGCTGCATCAAGAGTTTGTAACGTGCTGCTTAAAAGAAATAGCTACAATCCAAAAGCCATGTCTAGAGAAAAATGGGGGGATATGGAAGCATGGAAGGGTCACCATAGGTGGATGGAAAACAGAGCTACAGCAAGTTAGAAAGCAAAAGGCCAAAGTAAGTAGTCAGAAAGAGTACAAAAGGAAGTAGAAAAAGGAGAGGTAGATGGATAGGAAGCTACAAAGGAAGAGGTGGTGTCTTCTGTTTACATTTTGCTTTAATTTATATACCTAGTCATATATTGCATAAATTAAAGAGAAACTATATACAAGGCTATAAATAGACTTCTGAGTTCTACTGGCTCTCTACAGCAACCAAAATCTCTTCTTGTGCCACTAGATCCATTTGTTGTCTTCTATTCCTGCTATCAGTTACTCTTCATTATCTACATATAGAAATATATATGCAGCAGCTTTTAGTCTTGGGTATCTATACAAAATCACAGAACCACAGAATGTTAGGGGTTGGAAGGGACCTCCAGAGATCATCCAGTCCAACCCCATCCCCCACCCCCCCACTGCCAGAGCAGGATCACCCAGGGTAGTTCCCCCAGGAATGCATACAGGTGGGTTTGGAAAGCCTCCAGAGAAGGAGACTCCACAACCTCTCTGGGCAGCCTGCTGCAGGGATCCAGCACCCTCACCGTAAAAAAGTTTCTCCTCATGTTGAGGTGAAACTTTCTATGTTCCAGTTTGTATTCATTGCTCCTTGTCTTTTTACTGTGCACCACTGAAAATATCAGCCCCAGCCACTTGACACCCACCCCTCAGATATTGTTAGACATTGATCAGAGCTCCTCTCAGCCTTCTCTTCTCCAGACTGAACAGTCCCAGGTTTCCTGGTCTCTCTCCATAGGGCAGATGTTCAAGTCCCCCAGTCATCATCCTCCTGGCTCTCTGCTAGACTCTCTCCAGCAGGTCCCTGAACTGGGGAGCCCAAAACTGGACATAACATTCCAGGTGTGGTCCACACCACAAGTGTGAAAACTCCATCATGTGGATCCAAACTCTCCTCTTTTTTTTCACACACATAACATAAGCCTCTACATAACCACAGTGCACACACACACACACACACACATCTTGCTAAGCAAGTTGAAGCAGAAGAGAATGGCAATAATTTAGTACATAAAGAGCAAGGCAAGGATGAAAAGGAGCACCATGTGACTGCAATAACCGCACAAGAGACAAAAGACACGACAGGCATGACTAGTAAACATTGCATTGTTGTTGTTATTTTAGCCTGGCCACAGGCATGCAGTTTGTTGGGAGGAAAAAAAGAGATGCAGAACTTTGCCAGCAATAAGCCTCTTTTTTTATCTTTTACCACAGACTTACATCTAAACTGGATTTGGACTAAGTCAAGAGAATTTCCTGAAAGTTAAGGGCTAACTGCCCCTCTCATCTTGGGTGGGGGGGGAAGCAAAGCATAAAAGGGGACCCACTACTTCCAACAGCTTGGTGAATCTCACCTCTGAAGTTATCCTGCTTTTTATTTCTGTCAGGATTAGAAGCTTAAACTTGATCAGAGCTGTAGGTTTTGGTAAGAGCACAGAAGGTCCTGCAGAGGAAGGCCATCTGATGAGGTGGACCCCGGGCTGTTGAGGCCCCGGGGCAGCCCTTCCAGGCGTGGTGCCCTTGCTTTGCTGAGTGCTTGCTGGGAAGCCTGGAAGTTGTCTCGCTGGTTGTGCTGGAGAGCTCACAGGATGCTGCTGCACACCTCCCTGCCCCAACATCTGGTCTATCCAGTGGGGTCCTGAGGGAAAGGCATGGTGCTATGCCAGTCAGTGCTGGGCCTGGAAGCAAAGCTGACATCACTGGTGTGAGAGAAAGGGCAGCTAGGCACACAAGAGTTGTATGCTGAGGCTTGGCTAGTCCGGGATCAGTTTCACCCTTCAGCAGCGATGCTCTCTAGTATGCACTATTGATGTAACCCTTTTACCACACCAGATGCCTCAGCCAGAGGGTTGCTATCCTTGGAACACTGAGGAAGACAACTCTGCTCTTACTAACATGTCCAAAGGGAAAAACATACCAGCAAGTGGCAGGTCCCAGAGGCATCCCGTGTGCCCTGGGCTTATGGGGCGCCCCAGCTGCCACGTAGCGACTGGTGATATCCTGCAACTCTGCAATGAATGGGTTTCAACTGCAAAACTCCATTGGTGTGAGGTCTTCATTTGCAAGATGATGAAGAGATTGCAAGTCACTGATGGAATGAGCCAAGTGAAAATGCATTTCATCTTGTGTTCTTCTTCAGCAGGTTTGACACATTTCTTCCTGGATTTTAAAATCCAGTTTTAAAGTCTAAAGAGTTACGAGGAGATAGATTTCCACTATGTGGAATGTGAATAGTTAAGCAGAGTGATATGGATATTTAATGCTATTATTGATACAAATTCTCTTTCACTGGCAGTAGTCAGGGGGTCATCTGCCTTTTAAATCACTTGTTGTTGTTTTGTGTTTGAGTTGGTTCTAAGAGGAAAGGGCCAATCTCTGTCGAAACTTTTGTAGTAGCTAGAGTCTGTGGTTGAGAAATGGGAACACCTTAAGGCTGAGATTTTACTTTCCTTGATGTGAAGCTGACAGCGAAACTTAGTCCCTCAACCCTTAGCCATTCAGCAAAGCTTCAGCCGCCCCTGACTCCTTTCTTGAAGTCCAGCCTCACATTCTGAAGGGAAACCGATGAAAGCTTTACAGATCGTTGCGTGTTCCAAACCAGCCTGTGCACAGATCACGCCGCAACTCCCCTTGAGGCAGGTTCCCCTCCCCACCCCCCCATATATAGATTTAATACAAAGAACTTTTATGAATTGCTTAGCTCTTGCCTGAGAGTAAGAAAGTCCTGCTAAGTTACAGTTCTACCAGATATTTAATATCGACCACAATATGTATTTAAATGTCTGCTTTATTCTAGAAAAAACAATGGACTGCATAACCTAAGGCTGCAGCGTTTCCATGCTCAGCCTCACAAAGCAAAACTCGGTTTAAAATGAAGTTTTAATTATTTTGTAACTGAATAGAATTGGAGGATTGATTTTTTGTTGTTGTTGGGGTGGTGTTTTTTTGCTGTTTGGTTCCCCCCCTCCCCCCCTTCCCAGCATTTTGTACGTCATTTTAACTACTACTAACAAATAAATATCTTCTCCAGCCCAATGTCTATTGTTGGTTTGGGTTGGGTTTTTTTTGATTCTTCCTTAGGTTTCCAGCTCTTTCTGGATCTGTTGTGCTTTACTCTGACTTCTGTGGCTCCTTCTAATTATAAAAGGGCTCCCATTACGACAAGGAGACAAGCAGCGGCACCACCATTCAACACGACTACTTCAAAAAGGGATTTTAAATGAGATCTGTCACTTCCCCCTCACCCTGCCACGATTTATAGGAGGAAAATCTCAGTCTTCGCTCACACTTTTCTCTTTGTAAACCACTGAGTGACTCCTCAAAATACAAATAAGCCTTGAATTGCTGCGGAGTTCCAGCTGGAGTCGGCGTGCCTGCCTTGCACTCAGCTCAGCTTTGAGGCTACCTAGCACTTTACTCCCACTTGTAGAAGAAAAGGAGTAAGCAAAGCCCTTTCAGTACAGCACATGACAAGCTGTAAACAGGCACAGAGGAAAGGAAATATCACTCAAAAAGAGCATAGGATGACATGTCTCTGCTGGCAGCACTTGAGCAAGGCTGGGCTTCAGGAAAGACTGTGACCACAGGCAGCAGGTCTGTTTGAACTCTTCACTGTGCCAGTGGGAGATAGGCAGTGGCAGTACGAATTTTACCTTCCCAGCCTGCCACCTTGTCAGATGTGTCAGGGACTTGGTCAGTCATTGCAGACCCTCGTGCAGTCCTGCTGTCGGCAGTAGTGGTGGCCCAGCTCTGACAGGGAGCATCATCTTGCTGAACCAGACTGAGGATGGTTTCACATTGACCTCTGAGGAGTGACACCAGGCCAGCAATTTTCAGATGCACACCTTTCAGTCTGAAGGCATGAATGGCATGACATACAGTCATGAGGAAAAAGCATGCAGGGTTTTCCCATGACACACACAGATACCCAGAGAGAAAGACCAGCAGGCACATTTCCAGCTGGGAAAGGCTGGGTGCTTCCAAGAGCCATTGTCTTCTTCCTTCATGCAGTCATGAACAGTCTACTAGCACTGGTTGGCTGAGGTCTTTCAAAGTTGGGCTTTTCTGTTTCAGTCTTCCTTCTCTTCTAGCCTTTTTCTGTGCTTCTGAAACTTACTGAAAGGACAGTAACACTGAAATCATTACTTTCAGAAGGTGATCAATGACTTCTGGTCTGAGATATGGGCCCAGTTGGACAGAGTAAGTTTCCTTGAGAAGATGTGCATGAATGGGTTTATTTCAATATTCAAAACACAGAGTTACCAGTCTGGTGCTCTGTAGTACCATGGTTAGTTATATACAAGCAAGCTCAGACTTGCATTGTGATTTCTGTTTGGCCCACACGCCAGCTTTGACCTGAAGATACCTCCACTGTGAAGTCCTCCTGTATGCCTTACAGATAGCTACACTGGTCAAAAGAAGGTAACATGGAGAGAATTCACACACCTTCATCAGCTCCCAGGGACACAGCTAGCACCAGCACCATTTTTTTCCTTTCCCCGGTGAGGTAGGCTGGATTTCTGCCTGGGATTCCTGTGGGCACTCTGGCACCCATGTGCTGTGCAGTGGATTCACACACACACAAGTTACAGGACTGAGGCATCAGGAGCACATCAGATTTGCAGAGCATGTGCAAGACATCTGAGCAACATATGCAGACAGTAGGTGTGGTGTGCCCTGGAAGGGGCAATGCGAGAGGCAGCCTGGTGGCTCTGCTCCAGTTGCCTACTGGCAGTAGTGCCTGGCTGGGAAGAAGGATGTTGCAGCTGCAGAAATGATGCAGTAACTTAACATTGTGATTGACCTTCTCCTGAGGAACAAAAGAAAACAAACAAAAAAGCACCCTTGGGGCCTTATGTGTCTCTGTGCTATCCGGTGTATGGGGCTAAAGACAGAGTTGTTAGTGCCAAAAGGTTTTCTAAAGGAGAAGCACCAAGTCACTGATAGAAGACTGACATGAGAATGTTGGGGCTGTTCAGTCTGGAGAAGGGAAAGCTCCAGGAAGACCTCAGAGCAGCCTTCCAGTACCTGAAGAGGGCTGCAGGAGAGCTGGGGAGGGGCTTTTTACCAGGGCTTGTAGTGATAGGACAAGGGGCAGTGGCTTTGATCTGGAAGAGGGGAGATTTAGACTCAAGATCAGAAAGAAATTCTCTAGTGAGGGTGGTGAGACACTGGAACAAGTTGCCCAGGGAGATCATGGATGCACCCTGCCTGGATGCAGTTGAGGCCAGGCTGGATGAGGCCTTGAACAACCTGAGTTAGTGGAAGGTGTCCTGACCCATGGCAGAGGGTTGGAACTGGATGATCTTTAAGGTGTCTTCTAACCCAAACCGTTCTACCAATCTATGAAGCACTGCAGTCAATACTGGCAGAAGAAGATCTCAGATTTTCTGAGTAATCAAAAGCTTACCTGGATGGTTACACTAACCACAGCCTTCTGAAGGGGAGAGCTGCACCACTTAAAATTTCAGAGAGTGAGAAAGACGATGTGTGTCCAGATTTAGTCAAAACCCTGGAGTGTTAGCAGCAGCATAAAATGAGTTAAATGCTCACTCTTAGTGGCCAGCAGACCAAAGATAAGCCTGCACCTGTGCTTATTCTGCAGATGGCTTAACACTGTAAAACGCTGGGCTAAGAAACAGGGGCTCTGGTAGCATGGGTTACAGTAGCAATGAGAAATGTGAGAAACACAGATCATTATTTTGATCACATAGTAGTAACCGAGACCTTGTTGCTCTCTGCAGCTCCCTGAAGGGAGGCTGCAGTGAGAGGTGGGAGCTGGTCTCTTCTCCCTGGTGTCAGGTGATGATGGAGTGAGAAGAAGTGGCCTAGAATTGTGCCAAAGGATGATTGGATTGGACACAAGGAGCAATTTCCTTGCTGCAGGAGTGGTTGGGCATTGGGGCAGGCTGCCCAGGGAGGTGGTGAAGCCCTTGGAGGTGTTCAAGCAATGTGTGGCCATGGAACTTTGCAACATGGTTTAGCGGCCACAGTGGGGTTGGGTTGAGGGTTGGCCTTGGTGATCTCTGAGGGCTTTTCCAACCAGAACACGACAACACAATACTACTCCCCCATGAGTTTCCAGTTCAGCCAAGTACTTCAGCAAACAGAAAGAAGCAGCTAAATAGAGAGGAGCTCAGCCTAAGTAAGGAGGCCCAGCTAGCACCCATGAGTGATGCTACAGTGATCATCAAGCCTATTCCTGCCTAACTGGGGGCCCCCCAGCCTTTTGTCCCACTCCCATTCACCTGGTGTGCACCGTGGGGACACACCAGTGGTGGCAGGAGGAGGATCCCTCTGCCCAGTTGGACACAGCTTCAGGCTTCTGCCTTTCTTGGGGCTGATTATAAAGGGAAGTGGGCAGAGAGGACAAAGTGGTCACAGCTGGGGTGGGAGGAGAGTCCAACAGAACCCAGGTACCCTGGGCTTGGGGGAAAAAAGGGGGAAACAAGGTGTGGGGCGGGAAGGGGGCAGATATGGTGGAAAAGGGGAAGGGGTGCTGGAAGGAGGGAGATGGAGAGGTAAAAAGGGAGCTGGGGGAAAAGGAAGGAGATGGAGAGGAAAGGAGGGAGATGTGGGATAAAAAATAATAAAAATGAAGACTGGATTGTAAAACCCATAAAAAGGTGCTCCTGCTCTGGCAGAGAGGTGGGACTGGGTAATCTTTAGAGGTTTTTCCCAGCTCCTAACATTCTGTGATTCTGTATCACTGGCATGTATCTTCAATGGCCCTCAGGCCTAGGCCTTGGGGCATCAAAGAGATTAACCCCAGTAAGATCCAGAAACTCTATTTTGGTATTAATCAGCTGAGACAGAAAACAGAAATACACAACCACCACCAACAAACCCCAGTGCAGATTTTTGACGCTACCTTGTAAAGCAGCTTCACAAAAGCATCTAAAGCTTGACTGCTGCACCTGCCTGGGAACCTTACCCAGGCTCCTATGGCCCCTCTGACAACGTGTGGCTCCTGGCTGCAGCTGCTCCTCCTCTGGCTGTAACGGGCTGGGTGGCAGCAGTTAAGAAACTCTGCCTGTCCCTCGCTCCTTTCCTAGGGCTTGCTGAAAAGTGACCACACAAACAATTATTTGACCATTAATTAATAGCTGAAGGGATCCTGCAGGAAGGCTGCAGAGGGACTTTTCATCAGGGTGTCTAGAGACAGGACAAGGGGCAACGGTTTGAAGCTGAGGCACAGCAGGGATAGACTGGAGCTGAGGAAGAAGTTCTTCAGTAGGAGGGTGGTGAGACTCTGGAACAGGCTGCCCAGGGAGGCTGTGGCTGCCTCCTGCCTGGGGGCACTGAAGACCAGGTTGGATGAGGCCTTGAGCAGCTGAGTCTAGCTGAGAGGTATCCGTGCCCATGGTGGGTAGGTTGGAGCAGATGAGCTCTGAGCTCCCTTTCAGCCTCAGCCATTCTAGGGTTCTATGTTTCTATGAAGCTGCCTTTTTCGAATGATGAAAGAGCAAGATAGGAGGATCAAATTATTTACTGACCTAAAAGAAGGATGTTTGGGATCGCATTGACACCACCACCCTCCCTCCCCCCAGCTTCTGAGCTGCAATGAGCAATAACTGCTCCTTGCTGTGGTACAGATGGAAATCACATAGCTTGGGGATGCATCAAATGGAGGAGCTACACAGGCTCCCAATAAAAGTCCTGCAAATAAAAGCTGAAATTGCAATGTTTGCATTTCTTAGTTAGAGGATGCCTTATGGAAGCTGCCATACTCCAGTTCATCCTGCAAGAGAACAAAAGAACAAAGCATAAAATAGCATCTCCACCTCTGCCTACATTAATTGAGGGCTATTACTGTCCCTGCTGTCTAGCAATGACAATATGGACTGTAAAGCCACTGGAAAGCATTAATGTCAGTTACAGCTCGTCTGGGACAGCAGCACTCAGTTTCATTAATCATAGAGTTCCTGCACGGCACCACCACAGAGCACTGCTAAGCAAGTTTGACTTAGTTAATGATGAATCTGCAGACCTTAACATTGGTTTGCCTTTCAATTCAGCTTTAGTGACTTTCTGTGTCTCATAATTAGTACAAAGGTACCAAGGCAAAGCCTTTCTGGTAGTCCCAGTCTGGGCTCTGTATTAGCGTGTTCTTCTGGCCAGAGCGTTAAAACCTCTGCTGCGTAGATGTGAGACACATGTACTCATCTCTCTCCACAAAGGTATTCAAACCCCTAGGAATGCATTCAGACATACTGAGGAGTCTGATAAATGTGCATCTGATGAGTTTCTGCATAACAGCGTGGGCCAGGCTGCAACACACTCAGGGGGCGGCCAGCACAGAGTAAACTCAACTACGACAGCAATTACAGCTGCAGGCACGCAGAATCTGTGGGACAGGGTTGTGTGTGCTCAGGAAAGTTTATTTCTGGACAATTACTCTTCGTGGCAAAGATGAAGGCTGGTTGAACCTCTCCCCTTAGGATCTGAAGGTCCTGGAGTGTTCCTTAAGAAGCAGATGTTCATCAAGAAGACGTTTCCATTTTTGCTATTAATGTCTCTACTCTAACCGAATGAAGAGGGTGGAATGTAGATGTTAAGAAAGGTCTATCAAATAAAGAGGAGAGAGAAAACTATGTGTGCAATGGCAAGAACTTACTGAATGAATCTAAATCCTATGGTAGGTAATTTGATCTAATTTTTGCAGAAAGGCAAATGCCAGATGTTTGCCGCACTTTGATCTTAATAACACTTTAGGCTGCAGACAATAAGATTGGTTTAAAATTTATTGTCTCTTTGATTTCTCCATTCTAATGCTTTTTAAATTCTTTACACAAGACAGATCTATATATAGGCAACTGGGGTGGCATCAGAAGTGTTGTGTACTTAAGGCATTCTTGAAAACCTCAGCGTGGAGCAGTGTTTGCTGCTTTATGCATCAAAACAAAGCCAGACTTTATCCAAGCAACGTTCAATTTTCTTTTTATTATAATGTCTCTTTTTGTTTTTCATGTGAAGTCCTGACTGTCCCATCTGTGGTGCAGCTCCTTACAGGCTTTTATCTTCCACTAACCTTATTAAAAGTCAAGACAATATATTAAATGAACGTTAAGCAGCGGGAGTTGAAAGTTAATCCATTCCCTTGCACTGTGGGTAAGATCTACGTAGATTTTTAATTTCACTGTTAAGAAGTTGTGTTTTAGGATCATTTCTGTAGAGAATGGTCTTTAAAAGGAGAGCTGCTGCTGGATGCACAGCAGAGAAAGGCTGTGAGAAAGTACCACATCCAAGAGGCATCCAAAAACTGCTTCCAGTTTGGATCTCCATGTTTAGGGAGGCTCTTGCTCTGTGACTGTGAGCTGAACTCAGCTCACAGCTGCTTATTAAGCAGCCTTGAGCACCTAGCAGAGTATCTCATGCATCCACTCTTACTCAGAAACAATGAAAAGCAAGTGAGACTGAGAACAAGCAGTAGAGCAAAAGCAATGATTAAAACAGCAACAATCAGGAAAAAAAATCCTGCTATGTGGCCTGGATGTCTTATCAGAACTCTCTGGCACAGTTCAGAGCCATCTACCCCTTAGATCCATGCACGATGGCTCTAAATAGTTGGCTTCATTCTGCCCAGTAGCCTGAAAGTTCAGAAAGTTAGAGCCAGCTTTCTTCTGAAGGCAATTCTGAACTCCATCTGCTGATGGAATTGCAAAGCACAGATATCTAAGCAGGCCTTTTCTAACTGGCAGTGCCAGGGGGCTGTCGGGAGTCAGCAGCCTCCCTACTCTTGTACCACGAAGTGTAGTTCTTGCAACAAATTCCTTTGTAAATCAAAATTCCTTCCTTCAGAACCTAACATTTCAGTTCATTACCTTATTTTCCTCTCACACGACCCTGGCAAGAGAGAAGATGAGCCAGCAGTGTGCCCAGGTGGCCAAGAGAGCCAATGGCATCCTGGCCTGCATCAGGAACAGTGTGGCCAGTAGGACAAGGGAGGTTATTCTTCCCCTGTACTCAGCACTGGTCAGGCCACACCTTGAGTACTGTGTCCAGTTCTGGGCCCCTCAATTCAAGAAAGATGTTGAGGTGCTGGAACATGTCCAGAGAAGGGCAACGAAGCTGGTGAGGGGCCTGGAACACAAATCCTATGAGGAGAGGTTGAGGGAACTGGGTCTGTTTAGCCTGGAGGAGGCTCAGGGGTGATCTTATTACTGTCTACAACTACCTGAAGGGGCATTGTAGCCAGGTGGGGGTTGGCCTCTTCTCCCAGGTAACCAGCAATAAAACAAGGGGACACAGTCTCAAGTTGTGCCAGGGTAGGTATAGGCTGGATGTTAGGAAGAAGTTCTTCACAGAGAGAGTGATTTGCCATTGGAATGGGCTGCCCAGGGAGGTGGTGGAGGCACTGTCCCTGGGGGTCTTCAAGAAAAGACTGGATGAGGCACTCAGTGCCATGGTCTAGTTGACTGGTTAGGGCTGGGTGATAGGTTGGACTCGATGATCTTGGAGGACTCTTCCAACCTGGTTGATTCTATGATTCTAAGATTCCCTTTACCTTACCCCAAGAGAGAAGCTGAGCGAAGCAAAATGCTCTTCCAGTGAGAACTACCTTAGGTCCACCAAACGCAGCTTCACATCTTATCTTTGCTACATCTGCAGAGCTAAAACATCTTTAGTGTGCTCTACTACCCTTATTCAGCACAATTACACTGAAACTTGTTTGCCTCATTCAAGGCCTGCTTTATCAGCCCTCTCTGCCATGACACACCTATGACCTGTATCACTAGAGAAGGGGAATCAAAGAATGGAATCCTGGAATGGCTGAGGTTGGAAGGGAGCTCAGAGCTCATCTGCTCCAACCTCCCCACCATGGGCAGGGACACCTCTCAATAGACTCAGCCACTCAAGGCCTCATCCAGCCTGGCCTTCAACTCCCCACAGGAGGAGGCAGCCACAGCCTCCCTGGGCAGCCTGTTCCAGAGTCTCACCACTCTTGCAGTGAAGAAAATAGCTTTAAAATGGTCCAGATTCCATACTTATTGCATACAGACCAGCACCTGTGGCTTCGGTTTCTTCCACTCCTTTGCAGATGGAGTACTTATTGAATGCAAGAGAGAGACTCCTCAAACTCAAAACTGGGGCTCCTGGAAGAGCTTGGACAACCAAGTGACAAAAGCAGGGAGTCTTCAATGGTATTTGACTTCAATCAGGAGGTGTGCAGGAGCACTGGTTCCCTAACAAGCAGCATGTGCTGGGACTCTCAAAGTCTTTTGCAACACCAGCCTTTGTGCACCCTAATTGAAAGGTGTGTAAATGCCAGCCCATGGAATGGAATGGAAGCCACACAAGGAAAGATTTTCAGGCTCCACATTTATCTTTACCAACACATGGAACCACCTTGATCTCTTTTACCATGGGTGAAAAAAAGAAGGTAGTGTCTATTTCACAGGAGAGGATAGGAAGTAAGAGTCAGCGTGATGGATGGTGGAAAGAAACAGAGGGCAAGAGGGAAGAAATATGAGCGTCAGGTACTGATCTCAAAGATGAGGTCTAGTCTGCTGTCAGGAGGTGTATAAATAGCTTATTAATAGCAGCAGAGATGTATGGGCATTAGTGTGAAAGGAGGAGCGGACTCAGCGTGCATTGTGTGGTCAGAAAGAAGCCATCTGGACAGAGTACAGTTTGTATTTGTTAGCTGTGAAAGGACTGTGCAAGCACAAATCAAGCACACATCAGTTGCTCTGACAATACTCACCCCCTCCAAGGCACTCAGCCAGCAGATAACACTGCAGTAACCTCTGTTGGCTCTGGCAAAGCTGTCACCTCCACTCCCTGCAGCCAGAGCTGTACCTCACGGCAGCAGAGAAATCCCAGATCAATGCTAACCTCACAAGTGTGGTTACCAGCAAGACCTGACTGCAGGAGCCTGTTCTTCTACTGGCATAATTCAGTGGGTGAGGCAACCCCTGCTTTCTGCCCCAGCACAGGGAAGAATGGGGATTAACAGGGATTTTTTCCTTTGATCTTCTGCAATGATTACATCCCATCGCTGCTGAGCACTCCACATTTAGGAATGATGTTGTGTTCTTGTCCCAGTTTTCTTCTCCTTTCCCCTGCCTGTCCCAATAGCACCTCAGCTTCCATCTGGGGCTGACACACTGGGAAAAGGAAAGCCAAAAAACACTTGATGAGGCAACACCAAAGAGGAGGTTACACTGAGGGGAACCCCTGCAAAGTAGGCTTTGGTGCTACTTCCATCTTGTCATTGACAGCAAGGGAATTAATTTAGGGAGCAGTGGAATATCAGAGATGTATCTGCAAGGCACTCTCCACACAAGCTCAGCAGCTTGCTGCTGAAATCTTTCATCATCAGTGCCAGCACAACCAATGTCTCTTGGGAAGCAAACTGGTTTCTTGCTCCATGCACAGATTTTTTGGTGGTATTTAGGAACTGCTCCATTCAGTGTTGCAGCTCTTGCTTGACTTGGGCACCGAAGACTCATCTCCAGTCACTTGCAATAAAGTAAGTTGTTCTTTGATCTGTTCTTTCTCCTCCAGATAAAAACAGCATTGGGCAATAGGTTTTGGTTCGTGGATTTTTCACATTTCAAAGGCTTAATTAATTTAGTTTGCTGCTGAACAACTTATTGCCTGAGAGCTATGGAAGGAGGTTCTCCAGCCTGTGGACTGGGCCTCTAAGAATCAACTGGGTGCAGAGTCTATTCATGTGAAACACGACAAAGGAGTCACAGTCTGTAGGCTTTCCTCAGGGCTCCTTGTTGCTAGGATGATGCGAAGAATACGTAGAGTTTTCACTCAAGTCAAGCCAGCCTGGGAGTTGAGGTGACAGCTCTCATTTTCCCAGTTTCAGCCTTAGTCTGCTTGGCTTTGCATCAAACCCTAACCTGACAGCACAAGCTTGAACAGGACTGGTTTTAAGCAAGCTGACAAAGCTTCTATCTAGGGCTATGTCCTAGGTTCCCGAGGGATTTTGATAGAGTGCAGAGCTGGGCCCAAGTCAATCTCAGGAAGTTCAAGAAAACCAAGTGCAAGGTCCTGCACCTTGGTTGGAACAATGCCAAGACTGGGCAGTGACTAGATTGAGAGCAGGCCTGGGGAGAGGGACTTGGGAGTGCTGGTGGATGAGAGGCTCAACATGATCCACCAGAGTGCACTTGCAGCCCAGAAAGCCAACTAGATCCTGGGCTGCATCAAGAGAAGTGTGGCCAGCAGGGTGAGGGAGAGGATTCTCCCCCTCTACTCCACTTGGTGAGACCCCACCTGGAGTACTGCATCCAATTCTGGAGCCACTATTGCAAGAAGGATATGGACATGCTGGAATGTGTCCCAAGAAGGGCTATGAGGATGATCAGAGGGTTGGAGAACCTCTGCTATGGGGACAGGCTGAGAGAATTGGGGTTGTTTGGTCTGGAGAAGAGAAGGCTCCGAGAAGACCTTATTGTGGCCTTTCAGTACCTGAAGGGGGCTACAAGAAAGCTGGGGATGGAATTTTCAGGATGTCAGGTAGTGATAGGACTAGGGGGAATGGAGCAAAACTAGAAGTGGGTAGATTCAGACTGGATGTTAGGAAGAAGTTCTTAATCATGAGGGTGGTGAGACATTGGCACAGGTTGCCCAGGGAAGTGGTGGAAGCCTCATTCCTGGAAGATTTTAAGGCCAGGCTGGATATGGCTCTGAGCAACCTGATCTAGTGTGAGGTGTCCTTGCCCATGGCAAGAGTGTTGGAACTGGATGATGCTTGAGGTCCCTTCCAGCCCTGACAATTCTATGATTCTATGACTTTGTGTCTGGGGAAGGCCTTCCAATAAGGCAGGGTCTGGAGTGCTCCTTACCTCTGAGCAGGGCTGGGCTGCTGCTGCCCGAGGCACAGGTCAGCAGGTCCCTCATGCGCGGGGCAGACCGTGCGCTCCTCTCAGTTGGAGAGGGATGTTATTTTCTTAAGGAGCAGGATGTTATTCCTAGAGGTCTGCCCCTTAGTAGGGTCAAGAGTAATATTTTCTGGTTAATGTTTATGATTAATTTTGGCTGTGGCCTTTCCTTTCAGAACTTGTCTGGTGTCAGTGCAAGTTGGTACGGGGGGAGCTTGACAAGGTTACGGCGCAAACCCTGCGCTCGCTTCTCCTTCCAAAGTAAACACTACAGCACCGATGCACGTGGGGACCCAGCAGCACGTCCCTACATCGAACCAGAAGATTCACACAGGCAACTGAACCAGTAGGCTCCAACAGGGTAGGTTTGGGCTTTTTTTTTTCCTTTTTTTTCTTCTCAGTCCAAAGGATACATTTTCAGAAGGCTGCCTTGAGAATTAGCTCAACACAATCCCAGGAGCTAAAAGGGCACTGTGGCATCAGGTTACTTGAAAATTAATATTACCTTTGCCCCTTTTCTCTCCAAATACGGGGAATGGTTCTCAGCTGTTCAGCAATACTTAAAGAAAAGGCCATGTTAGCATCATGGTGTGATGCAAGCTGATGTTGGCCCTTGCTTTTGGAAAGCAGCCAGAGTTGCTGCCTGCCTTTGAAGACGCTCTTTAGATTCATGTGGAAGTTGTTCCCTTGTTAAGAGTCTTACCTCTCTTCTCAGCTTCTGGAAACTCTGTTTTCCCTTCAGTCTTTTTCATGAATGCAAGAGTTTCACAGTAGGCTTGCAAATGGATTTGGTTAGGTGTTTTAGAAAAGAGTTCAGACCAGAAGAGATGGGGAACTTCTTTCAAAATCCCAAGGCGTCCCTTCTATTGTCAGGATGTGACACGCAGCCCCAGAACTTGCTTACTGGGGCAGTGTCACTAAACTGGGAGCAAGGAGCAACTGGGGATATTGTGAAAAGTTCCAGGCTATGCTGCTGCATGTAAGCAACAAAAAACACAACTGCAGCAGTGTGTGCAGGAATCAGAGAATCACAGAATTGTCAGGGCTGGAAGGGACCTCAAGGATCATCCAGTTCCGAACGTGCTGCCATGGGTAAGGACACCTCACACTAGATCAGGTTGCCCAAAGCCACATCCAGACTGGCCTTGAAAACCTCTAGGGATGAGGCTTCCACCACCTCCCTGGGCAACCTGTGTCAGTGTCTCAGCATCGTTATGGGGAAGAATTTCTCCCTAAGGTCTAATCTAAATCTGCCCCCCTCTAGCTTGGATCCATTCCCCCCAGTCTTATCACTACCTGACACCCTAAAAATTCTCTCACTGGCTTTCTGCTCAGAGCCTTCTATTCTCCAGACTGAATGGCCCCAACTCTCTCAGCCTGTCCTCATAGAAGAGGTTCTCCAGCCCTCTGATCAGCCTCGTGCCCCTTCTCTGGACACAGTCCAGCACCTCCAGGTGTTTCTTGCATCAGGGGCTTCAGAACTTGACACAGTGCTCCAGGTGGGGTCTCAGAAACCTATCTTGGATCCACAACACAATTTTGGAGTTTTGCAATGCATCATCCAAGGACTGCAGGGAGCAAGATCATGATATGAGAGTCTCTGATGATGACTTTAAATCAAAAGAGAGGATGAAATCCACATAGTGAAGCATCTTCCATCTTTTTGAATCTCACTTTTAACTCTTGCCTCTTATTTATCGTCTAGGAACTGATTTCTGTAGTCAGGCACTATGTCACATTGTGCTTGCCTTTAAAATCCTGAGGTCTTTAAAAACCCTTCAAATCACTGAACTTCAGACCCTAAAAGCAGCAATGTTTTGGAAATGCACATGCCTCACACATGCAGAGGTACCAGTGTGTGTGTGTGGAAGAAATGAAGAAATTATAACTTAATTATTTCCACCTTCTCATTAAACAGTTATAAAAATCAGTGCTAGTGCTGCTCTCTATGAATTGATGTTCTATAGGAAAACTTCCTGGGGGTGACAGGAATAGTTTGAGGAAGTAAAAGACACTTAGAGTAAAAATAAATTGGTCATGGCACAGTTCTGTCTGAATCACAACCAACAGCCCATACTGCTCCCACAGAAGCTGCCAGTGGGGTGGGCAAAGAGCTTTTGACCAGCAACACATGGCCATTTTTTGAGGTCAATAAGAGGAGAGCACCTTGAGTACTGTGTCCAGTTCTGGGCCCCTCAATTCAAGAGAGATGTTGAGGTGCTGGAACATGTCCAGAGAAGGGCAACAAAGCTGGTGAAAGGCCTGGAACACAAACCCTATGAGGAGAGGCTGAGGGAGCTGGGGTTGTTTAGCCTGGAGAAGAGGATGCTCAGGGGTGACCTCATTGCTGTCTACAACTACCTGAAGGGACACTGCAGCCAGGTGGAGGGTGGCCTCTTCTGCCAGGCAACCAGCAATAGAACAAGGGGACACAGTCTCAAGTTGTGCCAGGGAAAGTATAGGCTGGATGTTAGGAGGAAGTTGTTGCCAGAGTGTGATTTGCATTGGAATGGGCTGCCCAGGGAGGTGGTGGAGTCACTGTCCCTGGAGGTGTTCAAGAAAAGACTGGATGAGGCACTTAGTGCCATGGTCTAGTTGACTGGCTAGAGCTGGGTGCTAGGTTGGACTGGATGATCTTAGAGGTCTCTTCCAACCTGCTTGATTCTATGAAAGAGAAAAAAATCCAGACATCAAAGTCTCCAAATGTCTTCCTTAGCTCACACACACCATCCTTTGGAGCTCTCATTGGTGGGTCAAGCTTCTCCTAACAAGCTAATTTCAACTTCTGCTCCTCAGCTAGTTATGTAATTGCAAGCTTCCCAGCGGCTGATTGCCACTATTTTAGTCACTCATGAATCCTGGGGTAGGTTTTTTTGTGCCTGATTCTGTGACTAATAGAGGCTGAAAGACAAATTTGTAAGGATCAGTGCCAATACTTCCAAGGCTGACCAATAATCTGCCTGAGCAAGCCGGAGATCAATCACTGGAGCCATTTCAAATGGCTTCATCACCGCAGCCCTGGAATTCACAGTTTGAATAAATTTCATGATTAGCAGTGAACAAATGTTGGAGCTGGATGAATGCACATGAGACTAGCAATGGCTTCTGAAACAGGGGAGGGAGAAAGAAAAAGGCAGGAAAAAAATCACAAAGGGGAAACAATGCAAAAGGGAAAAAAGACCCAAACCACCAAAAACCAACAAGAAAGAAGTCTCATAGCACACTGAGACTGAAAAAAAATGATTCCTCACTCACCCCTCACATTCTTTTCAAGAAGCTGCAGAGGGTTTTCATGAAGGCCCAGCATGCCTAAACAAGTTTCACTCAGAAAGAATAAGTTGTAAAAGTTAAATTACCACTCATTGCTTTTGTGCCTGTCTTCAGCTGTGATCTGTGGAGCTTTAGTTTCTCTCGTCGGGGACGGATAAAACAGCACTGGAAGAGCAAACATGACACACTGGAACTCTGCTGAAGCACTGGGGAGTTTCCTATCATAGAACACTACCTCTTCCAGCAGCAACCCCCCAGGAGATGACAGCCTGTACAGGAACCAGAAACTGTTGAAGCCCACACACCTGCTCAATGAGCACCACTGTCTTACAGAAGAGATCGGCACAGTTGTGAATGTGCCAGCAACTCTAAGATGCAAAGAACCTACAGCAGACACAAAGAAATGCATCAATTATGTGGAAACCAAAACCAGGCGCTGAAAAACCTTCTGAAAACTTTCTTCATCCTTCCCCCAAACACAGCAGAAAGGCAAATAGCCACTTTGGCTGGCTGTGTGCCTTGGGCTTTTTAGAACAGCTTAGGTTGGAAGGGACCTCAGAGCTCATCTGCTCCAACCTCCCCACCATGGGCAGGGACACCTCTCAATTAGACTCAGCTGCTCAAGGCCTCAGCCAGCCTGGCCTTCAACACCCCCAGGCAGGAGGCAGCCACAGCCTCCCTGGGCAGCCTGTTCCAGAGTCTCACCACCCTCCTACTGAAGAACTTCTCCCTCAGCTCCACTTTAACCCTGCTCTGCCTCAGCTTCAAACCACTGCCCCTTGTCCTGTCTCTAGACACCCTGATGAAAAGTCTCTCTGCAGCCTTCCCGCAGGATCCCTTCAGCTATTGGCAGGCAGCTCTAAGGTCCCCCTGGAGTCTTCTCCAGGCTGCACATCCCCAGCTACCTCAGCCTGTCCTCACAGCAGGGCTACTCCAGCCCTCGGTTTGTCTTAGTGGCCTACTCTGCACTCACTCCAGCAGCTCTGTGTCCTTCCTCTACTGGGGACAGCAGCACTGCAGGCAGGACTGGAGGTGAGGTCTCAGCAGAGCAGAGCCAAGGGGACAGAATCCTCTCTCTTGCCCTGCTGCCCACACTCCTCTGGCTGCAGCCCAGCACACAGCCGCCTGCTGGGCTGCATGAGAGTACTGCTGGCTCCTGGGGAGCTTCTCACCAACCAACACCCCCAGGTCTCTTTCTTCAGAGCTGCTCTCCACCTACTTTGCACCTAGAGCGGCCCAAATGCAAGACCCTGCACTATGACACAGCCTTGAGATACTCTTTTGATACCATTTTGTGGGCAGCACACTCTGAGTTAATGACAAGCATTAAAGAGCTTCTCAATTTCTAAGCATGACAAGGTGTCAGAAGTGACATGAGAACTAAAATCCACAGCCCCAGATGGGTGTGCAAAGAGCTTTGGGTGCACCATCCCCACCATTTATCAAAACCCCTTCAAGACATTTCCATCAGCAAGCTACATTATTTTAGTTCCTTGCAGCTCCCCCAAAGGCTGCGCCAAGCACCCTGAGCCTGGGATGGGAACAGCATCAGCAACACTGTGCATGTTAAAAAAATCATAGAATCATAGAATCAGCCAGGTTGGAAGAGACCTCCAAGATCATCCAGTCCAACCTAGCACCCAGCCCTATCCAGTCAACTAGACCATGGCACTAAGTGCCTCATCCAGTCTTTTCTTGAAGACCCCCAGGGACGGTGCCTCCACCACCTCCCTGGGCAGCCCATTCCAATGGCAAATCACTCTCTCTGTGAAGAGCTTCTTCCTAATATCCAGCCTATACCTACCCTGGCACAACTTGAGACTGCATCCCCTTGTTCTATTGCTGGTTACCTGGGAGAAGAGAGAAACCTAAAGGATCTCACCAAGATCTTCTGCACGTAAAAATACAAGTGGCAAAATGACCAAAATATGACCAAAAGGAGAAGGAAAATAGAGGCTTTTTATTTACAGACAACAAGTCCTTAAGAACTGAGTAGAAATATAAATAGTCCAGATACACCACGGTAACTTTTACCAAGTTCCTCCTGTGCACAGCTTGCTCTTAGAGAAAACTGGATTTTGGCTCCATAGTAGAAACACACAGAGAGAAATTACAGCATGAAGGAGGGAAAATACACTTGCATCTATTTAAGCTTCTTCTTTTAACCCATTGATAACATATTTAGTCAAGGACTACAGCCAAAGGAATTTCATTCCTGAAAAACACAAATCCCTAGGCCACACTCATAGTCCTCCCCCTATATTTTTTAAGCTGAAACATGCTGGATGTGGACAGTCAAGCAAACATCTCATTTTATTGAAGCAAATCTCAGTTGGATATTAAAGCTGGAGTTGTTCAGCCTGCAGAAGAGAAGGCTCCAGGCGGACCTAACAGCAGCCTGCCAGGACCTGAAGTGGGCTACAAGAACGCTGCAGAGGGACTGTTTGCTAAGGCCTGCAGGGACAGGATGAGGGCAGTGGTTTGAAATGAGAGCAGAGTAGATTGAGATTGGATGCAAGGAACAAGTTCTGCACCAGGAGGGTGCTGGAAAACTGGTTGCCTGGGGAGGCAGTTAAGGCTCCATCCCTGGATATATTCAAAGGCTGTGAGCAACCTGATCTAATGGAGGATGTCCCTGCTGAGTGCAGGGGGTTCTGCACCATGAGGGTGCTGGAACACTGCAACAGGTTGCCCAGGGAGGCTGCATCCCTGGAGATAATCAAGGTCAGACTGGAAAAGACTCTGAGCAACCTCATCTAGTGGCACATGTCCCTACTGACTGTATAGGAGTTGGACTGGATGAGCTTTGGAGGTCCCTTCCAACCTAAACCATTCTATGGTTCTAGGACTTAAGCCTGGTAATGTCTGTGAAAGTAGCAAGGTACACAGAGGATACTGACAGCATTGAGAGAGAATTTGCTTTTTGTTACATCAAAGAGAAGTTAAGCAGCCAGAGGTCTGCACTTTGATGGCTTTTGAGTCATACATATAGAGAGAAGAGAGGGAAGAACAGCAACAAAAATGTCCAACAGTGCCACTATTCAGCTCAAAATGATTGGAAAGGGAAACAAAACAAAAAATCCTAAATAGCTAAATGAAAGTAACAAAATTTTCAACTTTCCTGAGGCCAATTCTGATCCCTCCCAGAATAATATTCCATTTTTGCTTCCTGTAACTTCTGAATATGGTGAAGCTTTCAGCTTGCACAGAGTAACAGCTGAGCCTGATGGCAGAGGCAGCTTTTCTTCTTGAGGCTGATAGACCCCAAAGAATAAATAGATTTTCATAGAATGGCTTAGGCTGGAAGAGACCACAGGCAAGGACTCTCTCAACTAGCCCAGGTTACTCAAGGCCACATCCAACCTGGCCTTGAACATCTCCAGTGAGGAGGCATCCACAGACTCTCTGAACAATCCATTCCAGAATCTTGACATCCTTGTAGTGAAGAATTTCTCCCTAAGACCCAATCTAAACTTGATCTCCTTCAATTCAAATCCACTCCCCTTGTCCTATCAGTGGACACTCTTGTAAAAAGTCCCTCTGCAGCCTTCCTGTAGGACCTCTTCAGGTATAGAAAGACAGCTCTAAGGTCCCCCCATGGAGTTTTACATTAAAAAACAACAACAAAAAGGTATTAGTTTAAAATTTAAAAGCTCAAATTCTATGAAGTACCAAACCAAATGAATTTCAAGCCCCTTGAGCCTTGCCACATTTTCAATATTCTATGAATTATTTTTTAATTAAAAGAGGGGAAAAAAGGTATTAATTTAAAATGTACAAGCTCAAATTCTATGAAGTACCAAACCAAATGAATTTCAAACCCACTGAGCCTTGACACATTTTTAATATTCTACCAAATTTTTTCAAATGAAAAAAAAATTATATTAACACTCTCCCCCCCCAAAAAAAAACCCCACCCAAGAAAGTAAAGTTCTTGAGGGCATTTTGGAAAAAAAAAACAAAGCTCCATCTCCCAAGTATTTGGTACTTCTTGCAAAACAAAGTATTTTTGAAGAGTTCTAATTTTGCTTGCATAACTTTTGAACTCCAGATCTCTAAACTGCATAAAATTGTTGTGGGTCAAGCCCAGCAGTGGAAATATTTGGGAATGGTCTGAACAGGCCCTGTCCAACAACTCACCAGAAGGAGAGACCAGGATTTCAATTCTGCATCATGGCAGCTGTAAGGTGAATGCCCTTGCACATGCTCCAGCCTTTGTTGAACAGCAAGGAGTTGGGTCGCCTCTGGGATTCTTGGAATTTTACACTGTGCAATCCAATATGCCACTTTTCTCACTCACACCTGGCTTGGGAATCTCCAAACCACTGCTGAATCCCAGACCATATAGATATGCTACCTTGTAAATACCACAAGATGCAGCAGACAGATATTAACTAGCCATCTGAAATACAAAAGTTCATCATTAGTAGAACCACAGAAGTGTTGAGGTTGGAGGAGACCTTCGAGATGATCCAGTCCAACTGCTCACCCAGACCTCACAATCCCACCACTGCTTAAGTCACTGCCACTAACCTACAGCATCATATCCACACAGCTTTTGAACAGCAGCTCCCTGGGCAGACTGTTCCAACACCACAATATTTGTGATATCAGGATCACAGAATCACAGAAAACATCCAGTTGGAAGAGACCTCAAAGCTCATCCAGTCCATCCTCGACCCACTTTAGAGTCAATTCTAAACCACATCCCTAAGCCCCAGGTCCACAGGCTGCTTAAATACCTCCAGAGATGGCAACTCCAGCACTGCCCTGTGGTGTAGATATTTTCTATTTAAAATTCCACCAAAGGTCATTTCTAGCCTGGATAATATTTGTTTACAGGTGAGAACAATTACTTTATTAGGGCCTTGACCATTCTTACATCTCTCTGTACAGAAGTAGTGAGTCAATAGATGCCACTAGGGTACATCTGAATTGAGTCCAGCAAGTTGTGTTGGACTACACAGAAAGAAGTTTCACTCTGACATGAACACATTAGAAAATGGAGAAACCACCACTACCTTTGCTGTCTTTTTCCAGTGCTGAACCAGACTAATTTCTAACAGTTTGGCATTTATGGCTAATTTTAGCTCCTTTTTAAAATCTTTATATTGGTTTTGTTGTATTTTCCCTTGTTGGCTCAAGGAACCACTTAGTTCCTGAAGCAACTAATTGATTCTCATCAAGTTACCTCTTAATTTTCTATTTTCATTTTTGATATACTTATACTTAGGGAGGTGGTGGAGTCACCATCCCCAGAGTGTTCAAGAAGCTGTAGATACGATGCTCCAGGACATGGTTTAGCAAACAAGGTAGTTGGGTTCCTGTTGGACTCAACTTTGGAGGTCTTTTCCAGCCTTATTGATTCTATATGCAAACACAGAAGCTTTCCTGTGAAAGAAGAGCGTTCAGGAGAACTCTCCAGATTGCAAATCCTGGAATTCACTAACTGGCATCAAGATATTCTAAAGGAGCTAGAAAGAGCCACAACAAACCCAATGAAAATCAAAGCAAATCAAAGCCCACCCAAAACCAACCCAACTAACCAAGCAAAATAAGGGGAAAAAAAAAAGAAAACAGAGAAAGATCCCTAGCAACACTGAGAAAGACTGAGATGGGGCCAAGAATCAGGCAAAAAAAAATCAGTGGGCATGATTTGCTAAAATTACAAGTTTAGACTGGTGCCTAAACACAGATTAAGGAGGTGGATCTCAAAAAACCCACATCAGTGGGATTAATGTTTGTGACTTGAGTGTTTGTGCAATTCCACACCCACACAAGTTTAAGGCATCCATTTTTAAGACAGTGACCCAAAGCAATGAAGAAACAGTTTTACCAAGTGCATGATCTTGCACTGCCTCATATTCGTCAGCTAGGGAAGAGCTCCAGATCCAGGACGGAAACTGCTAACAACCGACTGAAAAGTTAGGGCAATAAGAACTATAGAAAACAAAAGATCATCCAGAAAGCCCTGTCTAGCATACAGAAAACAAAATATTCCACTCATGTAGGAAGAAATTAGGCTGGTCAGGTACCTTGGGTGTTCATATCCAACTGGAGGAGATAGCCTCAGTTATTCAGAAAGGCTGAACTCCTCTGTAAGCTTTCTCCTTCCTACAAGTGCTGAACAATTATTTTTGCATACTCCATCCATTCTACTTTCAATTTTCTCTGTGTACAGACAGTGAAGATCAGAAGGTTTGCTGTAAAATAAATCCTAGGTTAAACATACAAGCATCAGATTCACTCTGTACATCTACAACCCTACAATAAAGCACTTGATAAAACACTTAACGCAGCTCAGCCATGGCAAAACCCTTGGGTAGTTTTCATAAGTCAGTAAAAACATTGAAAACACATTAGATGTTGGCTAAATATTTCCAAGATGCAGAAGGTATTTCAGTTTAAAAAGATGAAGTGGTCATGTTGCAAATAAGGTAAAGAACACCTTACAAATTATTGATAAAAGCTCAACTAAATGGAATTCTCCCTAATCATTTGATGAACGATGCAGCAGTGTCTGTGATTTTCCTGACTGCTAATATGGCTTTTAGTAGTGCTTTGCTTCAAAGACTTTGGGAAACTTGGCAATAACAGAAGAGTTCAAAATGAAAGAGAGCAGAAAAATACCCTCTTAAGCCACATCTCCTCTGTGGGCACAGAGTGACTTCTATGTAGTGTAGAGGTATTTCAAATGGCAAAGCCCAGAAAACTGTAACCTCCCAGTTACTGCTGCTTGGCTTTAGTCCACTCTTGACCTTCACTCCCTTGACAGCAATGCAGACATGTACCAGAGACTTCTGTTCTGGTTTGAATTGCTTTCTTTTCTCCTTCTTTTGATTCCCCCCGAGCTAGAAAGCTCAGGGTGAGGTCAGACACCAAACTAAATGCAGGCTCTAAACATAACTTTTGGTGACTTGTGGCGAGGCAAACTTGGTTATGTCTGTGGTGTCTAAATATTTCATAACCAATTTACCCCTCAGAAGGGAACTTCAAGATCATCCAATTCCAACCCCACCTGCCCTAGGCAGGGTCATCTTCCACTAGCCCAGATTGCTCAAGGCCTCGTCCAACCTGCCCTTGAACACTTCCAGGGAGGGAGCATCTGTAACCTCCTTGGGCAACCTGTTCCAGTGTCTCACCACCCTCACTGTAAAGAATTTCTTCCTCATCTCCAGTCTAAAGGGGAGGGCTCCATCTGCCCTCCTCAAGCTTCAATCCATTCCCTCTCATCCTATCACTACAAGCTCCTGTAAAAGGTCCCTTGCTGACTCTCTAGTAGGTCCCTTCAGGTACTGGAAGGCCACTCTAAGGTCTACCTGAAGCCTTCTCCTTTCCATAATATCTGTTATTATTTCTTCTGTAATGCACCATTACAGCTTGAGGTCAGTGCACCACTGTCACTTCAATCCCTGTCTGAAGACTCTTCCTGCTGTCTCTATGGGTGTAAAGTGTGATATTTACCTAAAGAATTATTACATTCTTGACTAAGAGAACAAATGAAGTAGTCTGGAATAATCCATTTTTCTCACTTCCAAATAGTTTAAATAGCAGTAGAGGATTTCAGTGAAGCGTGAAGCTGGAATAAGACAGGAAAACCAGCACAACTGAAGAAGAAATAATGTCTCTGGACTGGAGAAGCTTTTGAATCTTCTGGAAAAAAACAAAACAAAAACAAAAACAAAATTCTCTTTTTTTTGACATTCTCAATAACCTGAAAGAATGATAGATCTGCTCAAGGAATGCTTTCCATCAGTAACTTTAATTTTAATCCCTTTTTCTATACATTTGTTTAACATTTAAAAACAAAAAGTCCATTTGAACTGAGAAAAAAAAAGAAACTTCACATGGAGAAATTTTGAAAGATATTTAAATAGTTTAAAATTATTTCCCCCCACCCAAAGTATTTCTAATCAAAATCTCCAAGGGCTTTCCTTTTTCACCTGCTGTGCTACTCTTGCTGAAGAATATTTTGAGTAAAGCACTTAATTTAGAAATTCCTGATGGCAACCTTCCTGACAGAAAAAACACACCACAACTCAACACATCAGACTTGCCTTGCTTGATGCTCTTCTTTGGCTTTTCTAAGCATTATTGCTCCTGTTTATCATGAATGGTAGCTGAAATAAATGTACTTTAGCTGTGTGATGGAAGACAGAAAACTTAAATCTTTGGAATTTTCATTTCTCTGCAATGGAAATGGTCAAACTACAAATCAGCTTCTTTGTGCTGCTATATTCTTAAGTATTTTCCTAAGAATTATGCTTATACACCTGGAGTGTATCTGCAGCAGCCGGAAAATCCCAAACAGAAGGGAATCTTTATTCCCTTTTTTAAATTTATGCAGGAATAAGAGAGAGGCTCATTTAAGAAACCTGCAATACATGAAACCTTAAAGTTAATTTAAGAACACAGG
Organism: Pogoniulus pusillus; assembly: GCF_015220805.1. NCBI lineage: Eukaryota > Metazoa > Chordata > Aves > Piciformes > Lybiidae > Pogoniulus > Pogoniulus pusillus. The sequence continues at coordinate 32,030,632 of NC_087264.1, read as the reverse complement.
TCTATAGAACTGCTCTTTCCTGTTTGTACATTTCTAGGCATGACTTTGCCTCAGGTTTCACCACAGCTTCTCTGTCTGATTTGTTGTATGGATAACCATAGACTCAGAGAACCATGGAATTTTCAGGGCTGGGAGGGAACTCAAGGATCATCCAGTTCCAACATCCCTGCCTTGGGCAGGGACACCTCATACTAGATCGAGTTGCCCACAGCCACATCTAGCCTGGCCTTAAAAACTTCCAGGGATGAGGCTTCCACCACCTCCCTAAGCAACCTATGTCAGTGCCTCAGGACCCTCGCGGTGAAAAACTTCTTCCTAAGGTCTAATCTAAATCTACCCTTCTCTAGCTTGGATCCATTCCCCTAAAAAGTCCCTCCCCAGCTTCCTTGTAGCCCCCTTCAGATAATGGAAGGCTACAATAAGTCTTCTGCAGTCTGAACAACCCCAACTCTCTCAGCCTGTCTCCATAGCAGAGGTACTCCAGCCCTCTGATCAGTCTCGTGACCCTTCTCTGGACATGTTCCAGCATGTCTCTCTCATGTCTGTTCTTTCTACCTTCCAAGCAAAGGGCCAAGACCTTCCACCTATTACATTTTCTGCACTTTTATATATTTTTCTATTTCACCATAAATTAACTTCTGAGTGAAGGTCTTTCCTTCTAAGAATCCCATGCCTTAAGATGCAATAAAAACCATCAAGTAACAATGGATATTCTATAGGGTTATGTCAGCAGCTCCACAGGCAATGACTTGAATGTTACAGCAAGACAGTGAGACACTTTCATTTCTTCCTCAAGTTTACTTATTAAATTACCTACCTTTGCATATATATATATTTATGCATATGCTGGACACATTCTTCATACAAATATAGGAGGACAAGAACAGGCTGCATAATCTGTTTTAGAGTGAGATAATCACTGTTTAAATCAAAGCTTTCTGTGGAATTGAAAGCCACAGGTTTAATGGCAAATGTGTAACTTCATGGAGACATCTTTTAGCTCAATGAATAATAAAACTACCACTTGATGGTGGAATTGGTATTTTCAATATATTCTGAAATAAAAATATAATTTTTTTCTTTTTTAAATAATCTTTCTTTCAGAGAACAAAATTTAGGAAACATCAGGTTAAAACCATAAAAATAATGAGCTGGTTAGGTCATTAATCACAAAACTAAAGAATCTGAAGCTATTCCTTTTCATGTGCAAAACTTTCTTTCTGTTTCAATATATGGCATAAGCTGAAGCCTCTATAAAATATTTATAGTAAAATACATCATATATCTAGAATTACACTTAATCAGGTTTAGAAAGATGCATCCAATCCTTAGACACTGTGTAAAATTATTCAGAACCAGTCTGTTTTACCTCATTGACTGCTGAAGTAAGAAGTAGCAGGATGGCCAAGTCTCCTGTGACTCACATGGCTTATTTGCTGTCACCTACAGAAAGCCCTGTAAATAACCTACGGGTTGTTAGTTAGCACTTAACTCAGCATCCCAAACCTCCAGTTTAGCTCTTCCATGGTAATGCATTAGGGGACTTTAAGTAACCATTAACAACCAGATGCATTCTAAGCAATGCAAGGAAGAGCTGAAGAAAATAATTTTCACTTCCTGTATAAAAATCTTCTTAAGAGTTCCCTCACTGACTGTACAGAACCAGAGAAGTCTTTCGTGGATTGTCTTGGAAGAGAGCAGCAAAGCAGAATCCAGTATCTAACACAAGGTGCTTTCTGGGCCACAGGTGTAGCAAAGGATCATGCAAGGGATGAAGTCACATCACCATTTCCATCAGCCTTCTCTCAGTTGGCACTCACGCTGGCTTCCTTCTGACGTAGCCTTTCCTTCTGTTAAGGAAAACAGAGAGTTGCAGTAGCACTCTTGTGTAGCATTTCCCAGCTCCTCTCAAGTTGCTATCACTTGGTCTAGAAAGCTGAGAAGTACTAAACAAGCCACAACAGTTTTCTTTCTTCAATTAAAACCCAACTAAGGCCTGAAATGCTCCAAGAAAGCTCAGAACCAGTTCACTTCTTAGTGCAGAAAAGCTTAGCTTGCTTTAGCTGTGCACTGGTGGAATTGTACCTATAAACACACACAGCTCTGTGAAGCTGGAGAAAACCAGATGCAGCTCAACTCACACAATCACAAAATCACAGAACCTTAGAGGTTGGAAGGGACCTCCAGAAATCATCCAGTCCAACCTCCCTGCCAAGCAGGATCACCCAGGGTAGTCTCCACAGGAATGCATCCAAGTGGGTTTGGAAAGTCTCCAGAGAAAGAGACTACACAACCCCTCTCAGTAGCCTGCTCCAAGGCTCTGGCATCCTCACTGTAAAGAAGTTTCTCCTCATCTTGAGGTGAAACCTTCGCTGTTGCAGTTTGTAGCTGTTGCTCCTTGTCTTATTGCTGCTGACCACTGAAAAGAGATTGGCTCCAGCCACTTGATACCCACCACTCAGATATTTGTACACATTGGTCAGATCCCCTCCCAGTCTTCTCCAGACTATTAAGTCTCTCTTCTTAGGGAAGATGCTTGAGTACCCCATTCACCCTCTTGGCTCTCTGCTGGACTCTCCCCAACAGGTCCCTGTCTCTCCTGAACTGGGGAGCCTAAAAATGGACACAGTATTGCCAGGTGTGGTCTCAGCAGAGCAGAGAGGGAGAAGAACCATTCTAGCCCTGTTGGACACACTTTTCTTGATGCATATGAATCTAATACCTTTTCTTCTCTTGAATAGTTTCTGCTGACATAAAGGCTCTAATCTGGAACTAGCCAGGTTCTGTTGTTTAGGGACCTCTTCCCAAGCAAGTGCATTCATTCTCATTTCTGCAGCCTGGCCTGCCACTGATCTGCCCTGCTGGAAATGGAGGTTAAAAACTTGATGTCTTTTGCGTACATTTCCTTCCCTTAGTCTCTTGCTTCCTGCAGTTTGAGAAATGCTGATCTAACTTATGTGCCTTCTGCACACAGAGACGACTTCAGCTACAGCACAAATTATTAGTCCTCTTTTTGTGTCAGATTAAGAAAAACTGAGAAAATAGCAAGGAACAAAATGGAGATTTAATCCCTTCTACCACATTATTCAACAGAGCAACCAAGATTTTGTAATGTTTTGGAAAAACCCAGACACTCAGACACTGGACAGACACAGGCAGTGACCCCAAGGCACTACAGAGCATGGAAGAAAATACCAGAGACTTCAGTGCACTGGGAAAAGAAACCAGAAAAGCTTTTTTTATCACATACCTGCTCATATGATTTACTTTATTAAAAACTCCAAACCTTTGCATTACAAACAGCCCTCTCAGAGGGACTGTGGAGTCTCCTTCTCTAGAGACATTCCAAACCCACCTGGAGGTGTTCCTGTGTGACCTGCCCTGGGTGATCATAGAATCATAGAATCAACCAGGTTGGAAGAGACCTCCAAGATCATCCAGTCCAACCTAGCACACAGCCCTAGCCAGTCAACTAGACCACGGCACTAAGTGCCTCATCCAGTCTTTTCTTGAAGACCCCCAGGGACAGTGCCTTATGATTAATTTAGTAAATTATCATAGTCAGTTAATATGCCATCAGTTAACTGTCCAGTAACCAATTAATATTTGAGGAAGCCATATAAATGTATTCTATGGCATTTTATAAACAGCCTGCCCTGTTTCCTAGAATGGTTGCTGGTCCTGTACTGCCAGTGGGATTGGAGTCAATGATCTTCAGAGATCACTTCCAACCGTTAATATTCTGTGATTCTGGGATTTTCAGTCTGGAAACCAGCAGACCCAAGGGAGATCTCATAAATGCTCACAACTACCTAAAGGGTGGGTGTCAGGGGGACAGGACCAGGAGTTTTTCAGTGGTGCCCAGTGACAGGTCGAGTGGTAACTAACACAAACCTGAACATAGGAAGTTCCATCTAAACACGAGGAGGAACTTCTTTAATGTAAGGGTGACAGAGCACTGGAGCAGGCTGTCCAGAGAAGCTGTGGAGCCTACATCTCTGGAAACATTCAAAACTAGCCCAGACCTGTTTCTTTGTGACGTGCCCTAGGTAATCCTGCTTTGGCAGGGGACGGGACTTGATGATCTCCAGAGGTCACTTCCAACCTTAACATTCTGTGATTAAACTAAGTTTTAAGCTTCACTGGTGGACTACTTCTGGGCACAAAATTAAGGATTTCTCCTTGGAAGAAAATGACTCTGCTACATTCAAACTTAGCAACCTGTGTCACACTTCACCAACAGCAGCACTCCAGCACCATTCCGTGTGACAACAGTGCCACAAAAACTCTTCTGAAGGTCAGTCTGAGAAACACATCATACCAGGCTGGCTGTGGGGTTGATTTTCTTCGTTTCAACTCTCTTCTCTGCAGTTAACTTGCTCACTGACTGCTGAGCCACTTTAATTCTGAAACAAAACACACAGAAAAAAAGACATTAGATTCAAAGAAACTGAAGGTGTTTTGGCTCTATATAAGAACCATCACCACTACCTGCAGCCTGACAAACTGCTCTTAGTATTCAAAGGCACTTAATAAAGTACTAAGAGTAGATCAAAGTACATTTCTAAATAGAGAAAATAAAAAGGGGAGTCTGCTCAGATTGCTCACTGAAAATGTCACCAGGCAAACAATTCCTTTGTTCCTGTGGTGTCTGGGTTTTATGGAATATCTGGCTTAGGGATAAACCAGTGTCTATGGAAATATTCAAATGAGTTGCTGGTTCTGTTCCACTGATAAGATCTACATGAACTCATCTTCATGCCACTCAACCTAAGCATAACAACCAGGCAATCCTAAACCTAAAGGATGAAACTAAAGATATAGTCCAAAGGCAGTCAATGAAGCCTTAAAGATCCAACTGGAAGGAGCACATAAAACAACTGAATCTCTTCAAGTCTAGGTTTTATGGAGTATTTTTCCCACAAAATAATAAAAAGAAGAGCTAAAAAGAAAAAAAAAAGTGCAATTTCAAAGCAAGAAGATACCCCTCTGAAAAAAAACCCCAAAGCTAGCAGGCTCAGTCTGTTGTATTTATAGAATACAGTACTTTTGTAGGCCATTTGCCAGGCTACACATGAGATTTCATCTCAAAAACTCAAAATGAAGGCATCTGCCAGTTTTTTCTTAGTGTTTCCCCCTGTTGCTGTATATTGCTGTATATGGAATTGACTGCCCAGCCTCACCAGCATGGTAATATGAGAATCAAATCAGAAGGGGTTCTGGTCTATCTTGTTGTGTGCACATGCAGCCCAGCCTGCTGCAAGCACTGCTGAGAGAGTGGGAAAGAAGAATACAGGTCTGGTTTCTCTGTTCATTGCTTTTTGCACTGTCTTGCATACAGAACTCTTGTTTCTGTGGTCATTTAACAAAAAGAACCTGCTCAGAAGGTTAACAAAGAGGAAAAAGAGAAACAGAACTTTACAAGCAGAGCCTCTTCCCCTCTTAGGGACAGTGGAAAGGGCAGGTGTAATGATGTGCTGAACAATGAGAATGAGAACAAGGAAGGAAAATTCTTGGCACTCCTAAGAGAGGACAGCTATCAGGTCCTTTAAAATGCTGATGCTATGAACAGCTACTTCACAATTCAGAAAGCCAATTCTCCCTCCTGCACACCAAAGCAGCCTTTTACTAGAAACAACACATTTCTTGGCACTCCTGAACTGAAAATTTCTCCTTTCTTCTCCCGTTTAATTTTTTCCACTGGCAGAAGTAATTGCTGTGGCCAGTCAAGAAGTATTTAAAACACCATGTCCAGTTCAAACCTCTTTTGACACACTCAATTTCTGAGGAATTTTGGAAGAGAAGCAAAAAATGAAAGTGGATTATAGCTGCAATTACTGATGTGTGACTCCTTTCTGTAACACGAGCAGCAACGCAGATTGTTTAGAAGGCACAGAGGATGTTCTTAAGTCCACTTCTCTGTTCACCAATGCTCAGTGCTGGAAACTAAAACCCCTTCTCTAAGTTATGTCTTTCATAAGCATGTACTGTGTAGTTACCAGTGTCTCTACAGCTTCACAACCAGAGAACACAGTTACGTTATTTTCCAGTAAACTTACTTCCACAGAATTGTCAGGGCTGGAAGGGACCTCAAGGATCATCCAGTTCCAACCCCCCTGCCATGGGCAAGGACACCTCATGCTAGATCAGGTTGCCCACATCCAGACGGGCCTTAAAATCTTCCAGGAATGAGGCTTCCACCACTTCCCTGGGCAACCTGTTCGAGTGTCTCATCACCCTCATGGGGAAGAACTTCCTCCTAAGGTCTGATCTCAATTTCCCCTCTTGTAGTTTGGATCCATTCCCCCCACTCCTATCACTACCTGACACCCTGAGAAGTCCCTCTCCAGCTTTCTTGTAGCCCCCTTCAGATACTGGAAGGCTACAATAAGGTCTCCTTGGAGCCCTCTCTTCTCCAGACTGAACGACCCAAATTGTCTCAGCCTTTCCTCACAGGAGGAGCTGCAGCCCTCTGATCAACACTGCTCAGCCACAACATTGATTGCAGCTGGCTGTACACCCCTCAGATCCACACATAAGAAACGGCTGCTCTGCACATTTGGAATTCTGTCTGAGGCTTCTGAAAACTTTCTCTTAGTGCTCCCCTGTTTCTGCAGGTAAACAATTAAGTGAGGACACAGCATTCCATCTTTTTACAATTGCATTAATCAGCAGAGTTTACTTCTCAGTGATGGATGAGAGCAGCCCCTGACCAGCAGGCTATTCCTCACAGCTACAAAGTTTACGCACAGATGATGATGTATTTCAAGTGACAGGATTCAGATCCAGCACAATCACACCAAGGGATCAACTTCTAAAGCCTTCCCTTTTCTCAGCATAGGTTTTCTGGTTTTGATCACATTCTGTTTGGTCCTAGGAGTGTTTTCTGAACAGTTTTTCAGTGTTTAGAGTCCATATTTCCATCTGAAGGGGGAGAATTCTAGGGATTATAAACGTTTAGACTTAAAAGAAAATGAAGCCTGCCACTGATTTAGGTCCAGCTTATTTCATTCCGTATCTGCAAACATTCCAGGAAACCTGGATTCTAAAAACCAGAACTGCATCGTTTGGAACACAAAATAAAAATCAACTATTTGAACCATGTGATGATATTTGGCCAATAAAGGTGACAGACTAATTGCATACTACACTTTGCTCTCCTAGGGGAAAAAGCCAGCATCGTGCTGCCGCGTGACTGGTGAGATTCAGGAGGCACTATCGGGCAATGTAAGTGCTTAATTAAAAGGAGATGCAATGCTTTGATATTTTTTAAATCAGATGGCTCTATTCTGAGGAAGTGAGCTCAGTAATTACATCACTGAAGCATCCACACTGTGAAGGTGCCTTATAAATGAATTCAATCCTTTGCTAAACATGAACAGGATACTGGAACTGATGATTGTGTTTGGAAGCACTGCCCTCAAAACGAGAAAAATGAAATGGTCTGAAAGCTATCAAATTCAAAACCATAGAACTGGCTAAGAGCAAAAGCAGCTCCCCCCCATTATTTTACTTTCCTCACAAAAAAACTTAGCTATGAACAAAGAATTCTAATTGCCCAACAAAAGTTCTGGCAGCCTTCCATCCAAGCTTACAAACGCACACCATAGTCTTTACCTGTGTCCAGCTCTGGAGTCCTTGGCACAGGGAAGACATGGGCCTGTTAGAGCAGGTCCAGAGGAGGGCCACAAAAATGGGCAGAGGGCTGGAGCACCTCTGATGTGAGGACACGCTGAGACACTTAGCATTGTTCAACCTGGGGAAGGCTGAGTGAAGGGAGTATTGCAGCAACTTCAAGCAAGATGGGGACAATGTTTTTAATAAGGCCTACTGTGACAGGACAAACAATAATGGTTTTAAACTAAAAGACAGTAAGATCAGACTAGATACAAGGAATATAGTGGTTGAGGCCCTATCTCTGGATACATCCAAGGTTAGGCTTGACAAGGCTCTTGGCAACCTGATCTAGTGGAGGATGGCCCTGCTGACTGCAAGGGGATTGGACTGGATGACCTTTGGAGGTCACTTCCAACCCAGACCATTCTATAATTCTATGAAGAGGGTGAAGCACTGGCACAGATTTTTTTCTTCTAGTACCAATATAAAATAGCATGGATGTGCTCACCAGTAGCCTAGCCATGCTTTAGTTTCCCTGGAAGAGAAGTTGAGAATGAAAGTAATGGATGTGAAACCAAAGGGGAAGAAAGGGAAAGTATAGCTACAAGAGAAAAGCAAAGAGAGATAGAAGTGCGTAGCAAATCACACTAGAGAAATAATGACAAGGAGAGTGTTGAACAGAGAGGACAAAGAGCAGAAAGGATGGGAAAACACCTGTATCACATCTCAGAGACAAGAGGTGTGCAGATGCTAATCACAGAATTCTAGAGTGGCTCAGGTTGGAAGAGACCTGAGAGCTCATCTGCTCCAACCTCCCCACCATGGGCAGGGACACCTCTCAACTAGACTCAGCTGCTCAAGGTCAACCAGCCTGGCCTTCAACACCTCCAGGCAGCAGGCAGCCGCAGCCTATTCCAGAGTCTCACCACCCTCCTACTGAAGAACTTCTTCCTAAGATGCAGTAAGCAGCAACATGAGGCCAAAAACTTAAGGAGTGAGGTCAATTACAACCTGAAAACCAAGCAGTCAGAAAATAAATGTGTTTAAAAGTCACTCTTCTACAACAGTGAGCTGAAGAGGTCAACACACCACAAATGAACAAAGAGGGTGTGGTGTTGACTGCAATACTGAGTAGTGTTGCACATTACCACACACTAAGGAGAAGAAAACGACTGAAATTCTCCAAAGAAGGTATTTTGGATCAGAACTATGACTCCAATACTGTCCATATATCTTCACTCCAAGCAATGGGAGTTTAATTGGTTTTCCTGCCTCTGCAGGGCAGGTGTTGCCTTCCCCTGTAAGCTGGATGGAAGTTAGGCCTCTGAAATGAAAAAAATATTAATAAAAGACATTATTTTTATTCAAAATGGCTATTTTTAATTTGTAACTATGGGCAGAGAAGCTAAATCTAAACATAAGCCCCGATTTACAAAAAGTTCTCTTCATAAGCTCATAGAAACACTTTCTCCTTACAGAAAAAGATATTATCAGGTCAGAGACTAAGTAGATAAACTCATGATCACTTCCACTCCTGCATCCCATCCTAGCTGGACAGAAGAAGGTGTGAGCTGGCATGCTCCATGCTCTAAAGCCTCTAGCTAGCAAAGCTGGAATCCACTCTAAACAAGGCAGTTGCTACTCATGTATGCAAGATCTGCTATTGTGCAAAGACAGAGGCCAAATTATTTGGTTCTCTCTCAATCCCTTGATATTCTGGAATAATCCATTCTCTCTGCTTCTACAGCTCCTTCCATGCAGCTGGTGGGTTACGGGGATAGCTATGGGTTAGGAATTAGCTTGGAATGACAATTCTGTGCCACCTGAGCTTACTTGTAGTTCAAACTTCTCCCATAGGACAGTGTTGGCACAGGAATTGTTGTGCAAACCAAATGTTCAGATGAACAAGCAGTAGTAGCTGCAGTCAACATCCACTGTTCAGCCTAGAGTCAGGCTGCATACCAAGCCCAGATCCTTAAGACAGCTGAACAGACATCCCCCTTAAGAGACTAAAAACTATCCTTATAGCTTAGATTCCTTTCAAGCATCACATGCCTTGCTGCAGGATAATTGCTGCACGCAGCCCATGAACTAATCCTGAAGTTTATCAACACTCTCAGCCCACACAGTTTATCACAGGCTGCATTTCAGTCTCAACACTCTAGAGTACCTGTGTGTTATCTGGGCTGGCAGAGGGCTTCACAGAGCTCTTGGGTGCCTTCATAATTAGAAACCTTCTACTTCCGTTACCAAGTTGTATAATCAAGACTTTGGTCTTAAACCTTCTGGAAAGAACTTGGCCATTATCCCTGCCCCAGAGCCTGGGGCAAGACCAGCAAACAGCTAAAGTATCACCCAGAAAAGCTCAGCTCCAACAAGGACACACATCCAGCACCTGTGCTTGCTATTGTAGTGGCCATTGATGCTAACCCTAACTAAATGATTTTTCAGGGTCTCTTCCAGTCCCTAACAATCTGATTCTCCACCACATCTCACCTTGCTAATGCAGTTCCTGCTCCCCTGTGCCCTTACCTGCTTGCCTCTCACTTTGCCTGAAGAGCAATTCTTCTCCACACCATTTTTGCAGTCAGCTCAGAGCCCGAGGCAAGAGCCTCAAACAGCTAAAACACCTTACAAAAGAAATCAGCTCCAGCAAGGACACACACCCAGCACCCGTGGATGATGTTGTATGTTGCAATAGTTATTGAGCTAACCCTAGCGAGCCGGGGGGCCACCAGGCCCCCCGGCCTTTGAAATCCTCCACCAATTCACCCGGTGCACACCATGGGCACTCACCAGGGACGCCAGGCAGAGGATCCCTTGGCCCACAATGGGCCTAACTTGGGGCTTCTGGCCTTCTGGGGCAGAATATAAAGGGGAGTGGGCAGGGAGGGCAAAGTGGCCACACCTGGGGTGGGAGGAGACTCGAGTAGCCAGCCAATAGCAAATGGCATCACCTGGTGGCAACACATCTGATGTGTTGCAATAGGAAATGAATTAAATGGTGATTAATTAATTACAAGCAGAACAGATGATAGCAGTATCTGTGATCAAAGGTGATTACATTATGCCCGGATGAAATAGCACAATGAAGATAAGTATTTGAACAAATAATGCTGGGTAAAGCACATCATTTAATTTATCTGCTGAAGGGGGCAATGCAGTGACTGACAAAATATCCTCTGTGTTAAAAGAGAAGGTGTTCAAATAAAGCCTGGATGAGGCACTTCGTGCCATGGTCTAGTTGATGGGACAGGGCTGGGTGATAGGTTGGACTGGATGATCTTGGAGGTCTCTTTCAACCTGGTTGATTCTATGATTCTATTCTATGATTATTGATCAAACCTTTAAACAGCTTTTAGAATAAATGTTCACTAACCAAATCAGCTCAAATACAGTAAAATGTATGGTGGCAGTGGACTTTGTCTTCAAAGCTCAAATTGCTGATGTGCTTGACATGTTTCTGTTACTTACTAGATCTACTGAGGGAGATGGAGTTGTTTAGCCTGCAGGAGAGAAGACTCCAGGGGGATCTTACAGCTGCCTAACAGTACCTGAAGAGATCCTGCAGGAAGGCTGCAGAGGGACTTTTCATCAGGGTGTCTAGAAACAGAACAAGGAGGAATGGTTTGGAGCTGAGGCAGAGCAGGGTTAGACTGCAGCTGAGGAAGAAGTTCTTCAGTAGGAGGGTGGTGAGACTCTGGAACAGGCTAGTCAGGGAGGCTTTGGCTGCCTCTTGCCTGGAGGTGTTGAAGGCCAGGTTGGATGAGACCTTGAGCAGCTAGGTCTAGTTGAGAGGTGGAGAGGCTGAGAGGAGGAGATGAGCTCTGAGGTCATTTCCAACTTGAACTATTCTGTGATTCTCTGACAATCCTTCCTACACTTCTTTTTGCAAAACACACAACCACAGCTTATGATGAAAGTGCTCATTGCAAACTATTTGTATTTATTCTGTATTGTTATTTTTCCCTCGTATTCAGATTTGGCTAAGATATCCTATTAAAATACACTGTAATGAATCTTCAATGCTTTACTAGACATAGGCATTCATGTGCATGTAGATATAAGTAACATATTCAGGTTGTTAAAACTACATACTAGGTTTGATTCTGAATTCAAACACATGCCCACTGCAAATAAAAGTAGTAGTCTAAGAAAAGGAGGTGGAAGTGGAATTAGGTGCAGTCTATTATGGTGTAAGTACCTTGTTGGAAAAAGCACATCCATTTTTTTTTAGTTTCAATTATCACCTCAAAATCTGATCAACAGAGGGGAAGCATAAAAGCAGCTGATGTGCCTGGATGTAGGAACATCCCAAGTTACAAAGCTCTCAGCAACACATCTGGGTTATGATGCAAAACAAAAGTCTCTACCATCTGGTGAGTGTTAGAGTGCATTTAGATTAAGCTGCTTGACAGAGATGAAGAGGGCAGCCTGCTCCAGGGCTCTGGCACCCTCACAGGGAAAATGTCTTCACTTCTGTTCCCGTGGCACCTCCTCTGCTCCAGCTTGCCCCCAGTGTCCCTTGTCCTGTCCTTGGCCAGCCCTGAGCAGAGCCTGGCTGCATCCTGCCAACACTGCCCTGCACATCTTTAGCAGCAGCAACGAGGGCAGCTCTCAGGCTCTGAGCCCCAGCTCCCTCAGCCTGGACTCATCAGGAGATGTTCCACTGTCTACGGCAGCTCTGGGCTGGACTTTCTCAAGCAGTTCCCTGAGGTCTCTCTTGAACTGAGAGGCCCAGAACTGGACACAACATTCCAGATGCAGCCTCACCAGTGCAGAGCAGAGGGGAAGGAGAACTTCTCTGGACATAATCACCACCTCCTTTCTAATCCATTGCAGGATACCTTTCTGGCCACAAGGGCTCATGGGTATCCTTCTGTCCACCAGCACTTCCAGGTCCTTTTCCCCAGAGAAGCTCTCTCAGCCCTCAACCCATACTATCAAAGAAAGCTGTCATCCTGTTTCTATGAGGAATATGGTTTTGAAAATGTTCTTCATTTCATCTCTGTAGATTTACAGATAAGAGGTGATTTAGAGATAATTTATAGGCCATGTCACATCACCTCCAATATCTCAGCTTGGTACCTATCTGTAACTCTGCCTCGTGTTCCTAAACGGTGTGCAAATTTCATCAGGGGAAAGACACAATGACTCAACTATATTTTGGGGGCAGCTAATTTATTTTCATGGTGGGTTAAGTGCAGGGCAGCTCAGTTAAATTGTTTCCTTCACTTTAGAAAAAGGCTCAGAGGAAATGAATCAGATTTCTACACTTGTGATACAGTTGGGAGCCAAACAGTTTGACAAAACAGGCTCTTGCAGCTGAGGCTGTCATTTAGCTTCAGATTCTGTTCTCCTCCAGTTCAGAGATTTTAAAGCTGTCTCTTACACAACACAAAGGAGTTTTGAGCATTGAATTTGAATTTTGGAACTTGGATCTCTTGACCTTTTTAAACCATTATTACTTCAAAGCTAATGCATTTTCCCTTATACTATTTCTTTTGTTTTCCTGAGCTGTATTTCTCGAAAGACATATTGTAATCCAATATTCCAATCCATCCTGTGATTATTGTCATTCCTGTATCAATGCAAGCAATGAAATCCATTTCCAGGTATCTGTTTACCTCCATCAGACACACCTTGCACCAAGGAGCTGTAGCTCCTCCTGAAATGTGAGGAGTAATTCCATTGTAAATGTGTTCACACAATGCAATGGCTCAGTTTCAGAGCCAGAGTGTGAACATACTGACTTCTGCTGCCAATTCTTTCTCTTCAAAGCAAAATGTTTCCTGATAAATAGATTTATTCTATTTTTTAAAAAAAAACCTAAATTACAGTCTTAGAAAATGCAAAGCAAGTAGTGCATCCAATTAATTAGGCAGTTAAGGAAGACAGCTGTCCATTCCTCTCATACTAAGGGTTTTAGCTACCAGGGGGCTCAGTGACTCTCAGCTTGCTTTCAATATTTTTTGGACAGCAGCTCATTAACTGTTGGTCTCATACTTTCTAAAACAGAGCCATGGTCCTACTTTACAGGACACTTTCAGGTGAGGAAAACAGCCTTTTTATCATCCTCATCTCCTGATTCCATGATGTTCTTTTAAGTAGCACATTACAGAACAATTTGGATGAAGAAAAGAGTTCTGACATTCTAATTTACTTATCAGCCAAGGTTCCCAATGAATTGCCCACATTTTTAATGCAAAGAAAAGGAATTCTCTTCTTGAAATAAATGAAACTCTGCAAAAATAAACTGAAGTGAATTCTGACAAATATTCTCTATCATCCAGAAAGTGTCAGCACTCTGAAGTATACTGGCTGGTGCTTTGCATCCTTACCGGCATAAAAGGCATAAAAGTATCCATCAAAGCAGCTGGGATATTTTTGGGTGCATTTTAATTTGTAGGTTTTACCTATAAAAGTATAAAACTATAAGAAATTCTCATTTGACATTAGAAAGTGCAGTTTACTCACAAAGCAAGAGTTGCTGAAGATTGCATTAAGGAAGTTATGTAGTGTTAAAACATTTACAAGGCATTTTAAACCAACGTCTTTGAAGGGATCACTGCATGCCACGAGCAAAGTGCTCATTACGTGAAAAGGAATGGATGTATGGTCTGGATTCTTTTTTTCTTGCATCCCTGGGTAGTTGATTTCTATTCCTCCTAACCACTCTGGAACAAAAGTAAGTCCTGATTCAGCAGAAAATCCATCCCTGAGATGATTACAGCAATCTGCTAGTGCCTGCTCTCTTACAGGCCTTCATGTGTGACACAAATCTGTGCACTGATCTAGACCAAAAGAAAGGAAAGAGGCTTTTTTCAGTTCTCAGCTTCTAAAGCTTAACTAATAATAACAGAGATGATATAAAAAGCTACAACTTTCCTGTCTTTAGAACTTGTAATTTCTGCTGATAATTGGGAATTTATAATTTTTTATATCTTGCCCCCTTTAAAAAGCTACTTCTGCCTGACCCTAAAAGCCTCACTGATTTGGGGCAAAATGGGAGTGTCACTAAGTTTATTGCTTTTTCTTATAGTTTGCAAGACTTCTTTTTCTCTCTAAACACAAATCAGTTTGGAATCCTGGATTTCTATTTCACACTGAAAAGGATGAATCCGCTATTTTCCAGAGCACAACCACATTACCACTTTCAAATTCACTGAAATATGGTGGCATGCTTGTCCTGGAATTGCTTTCTCTTTGTAAAAGATTAGAAGCTTAAGAAAAATCAAGAAAATATCCACAGGGTTTATTTTTTCCCTTTTTTTTTTCCTTTCTATATTTTCCCCTTTTTCCCTGCCTTTTTTCCTTTTTCTCCCTACTTTTAAAAAATTTTCTCATTTTTTCACCTTTTTTCTTTTATTTTCTCCCTCTTTTTCTTTTTTCTTCCTTTTATTTTTCTCCATTTATTTTTTTTTCCCTTCCTCTCCTTTTTTTCTTTTTTTTTCCCCTCCTGTTCCCCCTCCTCTTTTTTTTTCCTTCCCTCCCTACTTTTTCTTCCTTCTTTTTTTCTGTTGCTTTTTCTTTTTCCCCCTTCCCTCTTTTTTTCTTTTTTTCACTCTAACTAATAAAATCAGGAGAGCGGGGTGAGATCTAGCGGCGAGTAGTTTGATGTCCTCAGCAGGACACCAAAAGTCAGAAGCAGCGCTGTAAATTCAGTGTGGGGCTTCAACACTGTGCTAAGTGTGGCCTGAATCTTGGGGGCTTCCCTTTGATGCAAGTGCAGTATATTAAGTGACAAAGCATTCCCTTTTATTTGTCTGTACTGTCTGCGACAGCAATATCGCCTCATTTAGGCTGGCCCAATGTGAAAAGGCACAAGGAGGCAATCTGTTACAAATTAGCACAGCTCCCCTTTCATTTTACTAGCTAGTAATTGGAAGGGGTTACCAAAGTGTAATTTCTCAGGTGATGTGTGTTTATCTTTTTGTAGGGACAGCGTGCCTTTGGTGAATTTCCCTATGCACCCTGAGGGAATAATCTTTCCTTGATGTCCATTAGATCTGAAAGCAAACAACGACGCCTGTGAAATCTGGGAGTATAATTTGTTGGGTTTGAGAAGGAACAGTTTCCCAGACATCTAAAATGGTATTAATGACTTTATTAGAACCTTACCTTTCCTTGGAAATGCTTTTGCTCTCTCGTTTCCAAATGGTCTTGAAGTCGCTGCAGAATTCGTACCACACCGTGAACACGTAGTTTGGTGTAATCTCCTTCTCACCGGGCTTTGGCTTTATCCCAAAGTATCCCACTGTTTCTTCAAAGCTATGTGGGAGGGGAGGGGAAAAAAACCAACTGTCAACACGTAAGGCCACTGGGGAAGCCGTTTCTCTGAGGGCTGGTTCCTGACTCAGTAGTCAAGGCCAGTAATTACCATTGCTTCCCCTTAGCCTTGGTAACCACAGCAGCAATGCACCCTTCCAACACCTACCTCCTCCACAGGAGGAGAAGTTACAGATGCATGAACCAGCAGAGCAAGATGTCAGGCAAACCACAAGCATTCAACTGGAATGAAAAAAACTTCACTTCATGCATTTCAGGAGATCACAGAAGGGTCTGGGTTGGAAAGGCTCTCCTAAGCTCAGCCGGTACAACCTCCAGTCCAACCTCCTTTTGCAGGTAGCAGGGATATCCCCCACCAGATCAGGTTGCCTAGAGCCCTGTATCTCCATGGATGGGGCCTCAACTGCCTCCCTGGGCAACCTGCTGCAGTGTTCCATCACCTTCAAAGTAAAGAACTTGCTCCTAACATACAATCTAAACCTGCTCTGCTCTAGTTTAAAGCAATTGTCTCTCTTTGTATCATTGCAGGCCTTTGTAAACTGCTTACATGCTACATTATCTCTAAGTCCTGCAACACTTCATGAAGATCTTACCCTCCCACTTACTGAAGGGACATGGAAGAGCCACGTACCAAATTAGGGAGAACTCCCAAGGCTTGGTAAAACCAGCCTTCAAGCATTTAGGGAGAATTCGGATTAGCAACAAAACCACCCACATAGACAGTGCCAATAGTGAGTCTGCAAAGATGGACTGAAAAAAGCCATCTCCTTCCACAGGAGTCAGCAAGCTGGCACTGAGTTGAATGAAAAGACACTAGCAGTGTTTTAGAGCTTTTCTGTTTGACAACATCACTGCACTGGTAGGCAGCTGGGTGTTTCTGGAGCAGTCTTCTAGCATAGGCAATGCTTCTAATTAACACTTCCACCGATCGAGCATATTTAACCTTCATGATAGTGATTTATATAGATAAAAATGAAATGATTCACCTGGCTGGGTACTTATCTAAGCCCAACCAAACAAAACATGTCCACTTCTGTAAGCTGAATCATTCTCCTCTGCAAAGCAGGTATTTGGTGATAGTTATTAAAAACAATGCCATCATTGAAAAAGAAAGGGGACAACCCATCTCAAAATTACTCATTTTTCTTCAGATGCTGACTTTAAGTGATCACCTTCTTTACAGTTGCCAATAGGTCCTAAATCTAGATGCCAGGAAGTGTAAATCTTGAAAAATAATTAAATAAAGAGGTATTTTAAAGACTTGTGAGGAGTTCCCTACTATTCAACAGATGCAGCTTCTGCACATATTCCTTGAGTTGTACTTGCATTTGTAAGCCACTTTGCATGCTGTCATTTGGAACTGACAAGGTCAAGTGTGGGTTTTTTGTTGCCTTAGGTTGAGATTTGAGCTTTTAGATATGGCTTGAAGAAGATAAAGTAATTAAAAACACAAACAAACAAAAACCCCACAAAGCCCAAACCAGAAGTTAGCTTCCCAAAATAGAGAGATATGCATTCCAGCTGCTTCACCAAAGAAAAGCCTGGATTTTAGCCACACAAGCCAATATAGTCTTTGAAATTTCACAGACTGAATTGGGTTGGAAGGGAGCCTTAAAGGTGGACATAGCTTCCAGGACATACTGAAGAATATCAGATAGTGAGGTAATAGGTTTTCTGTATCTTCTTATATGATAAACTCAACCTTTTATATTTCATTCCTAGGTTTTGTGTGAAACATGTAACTAAATCACAGGTTAACTGGTGATTCGCAGTAAAGGGATCTCACCAGAATAAGCACAGATGAACCTATAATAATCAAGAGTTGAAGGGTCCTCTGATGACATTACAAGGAGTAAATAAATAAACAAACTAACTAATGCAACTTCAAATATCTGTGTAAATCATTCTGAGATTTGAAAACCTAAAAATCCTTTAATCATCATCACGTGGTTAAAACAGTTTATGCCTACTATGCAATGCCATTGTCACTGCACTCACTTGGGCCAAATATTCCTTAGCTGTTCATACCCCTTGAGTGGGATAGCTAAGACAGGAACAGCAAGACTAGAACCTTTCTTATGAGAGCAGCAGCCTCAATAACATGACTCTCCTCTTCCTAACAGAACCTTTCTCCAACTCAGCTTGTGGCTGTTATTTGACTCTGTGTACTCCAGGACCCTGAATTCTGAGTATGTTTAAGGGTTGATTAGATGTGGTGCTTGGGGATATGGCTGAGGGGTGAACTTGGCAGAGTGGGGTCAATGGTTGGACCTGAGTATCCCAATGGTCTTTTCCAACCTGAATGATTCTGTGATCCTGTGATTCTTGAACACTCCCTCACTCTGCCTTCATTCTGATACTGACTCCTCATCCCTTCACCATGTTTCATATTTAGCCCCTCCCACAGAAGCTGAGTTTTGCTTTCATTCAGCTTAATCTAGTTACTTGGGCTACTTTCTGTGATTCAGAAGTAACAGATCCTTTTAGTAGTAATAGAAAATACTAAAGGTTTATTTAGCAATTGAAATATCCAATCTTCACATCAGACAACTAATTCATGTCAACTTTAAATTAATGAGTCCTTCCATAGCCACTCTGGGCTCAGAAAAGTAACATAAACCATCACAGATCTGCCTTTGGTGACTGTGAGAAAAAATAGTGTCAAGCAGCTAAGAATTAATTTACCCCAGCTGATTTATGGCAGTTCCATAGTTACCATAAACAAAGTTAAAGGCAGATCCTTTCCTCTTCCAAAACTATAATTTGGTAAACAGAAAAAATATTACAAATATGAACTTATTAAATATTTTCTGACCTATAAATTCATTTATCTCATTTCTTCCCATGTTTTGCCTCCTTTGGCCTAAGGAAGGCAGAGATCTTCAGGCAACAGAAATATTAGGACTTTGCTGCATTCAATAGGCTAAGCTCTGAAAATGGTCAGTGAAAACCAAACACATGTTGACTACATGGAGTAGAGTTCATCAGTTATTATAATATCCTTTAAATACCCTGATTCTGTCCAGTCCTGGCAGCAATGAAACCCTCAAGCATAGCAGACTGTTGGGCTAAAAACTCAGCTGAACTTTCTCCTGGAAGACTACTGAAGAATTTTTCGGCCAGCATATTACTTCTTTGAAGTACAGATCCTTACCCCCATTCCATCTGACTCCTAAGATCAATAACATCTCTGACCAAAATAAACTGCTGGAAAACACTAGCAAAAACCTTACCATTTTTGTGCATTTTCCAAACTGCTCTCTTCTTTTTTATGTTCTTCTTTAGCTGCCAATGAAAAACATTTTGAGATATAAATGACTGCCTTGCTGGTTTAGAGATCTCACAGACGAAACAAACATCTCTGCCCATGAGAATTTCCTAGGTGGTATGCTAAGTCCCTTTTAAATAAATGCCTTTACTAAAAAGCAAGAAACAGTTGCTAATTACCCTTTTTTATTGTTTCTTTATTGTAGTTAAATGAATGCTTTTAATGTGTCTGTGAAGCAAAACGGACTTGAAAAGGCATTTAAAATCCATACTATCATATATAGCAAATATCATCTGGATACAAAACAAAGCATTAAACCTGACTTGCAGATTTTGACCAAAAAAGAACATTAAATTGTCTACTTTTTTTTTGGTCGTTGTTGTTGCAGGCCAGAACTTACAAATTTAAACTTGGGTGTTTTGTTGTGGGGCAGAAATAATTGGAAGTTATTGGAATTGAACAAGTATCAAACATAGTTAACACCAACTGTTCAATATAGCTCTCACATTTTGTTCAGGAAGCTGCAAAGTGAAAACACATGTACTAAGTTTTCAGTCTATGGTATGTACATGATTTTATTTATTTATTTTAAAACAGCCAGGAGTCTGAAATATGGTTAGAGAATCTGAGTGCTTGCATTACAGAATGCTCACACTACTTAAAAGGACTTGGTTTCCAAAGGATAGACTTTCTCTGCTTTTGAATGTGTTTCCTGAGCTGGATACGCAAGCACCCCACAAAGTATCACAGAACAGACCTGGTTGGAAAAGACCTCCAAGCTCATCCAGTCCAACCCCTGACCCAGCAGTGAAGGGTCAACACTAAACCATGTCTCTAAGCACCAGGTCCAGTGGAGCAACTTAGCTGTGGCAGAAGAGCACACAGCTGACCCAGTGCTACCATGGATAAGTTGTTCCTGTTCCAAGTCAGAATAACCACTGAAGTGCAACTGTTGACATCAACAGTTTGGGCACTCCTTCACACAAAAATGAAGAACTGTGTCTTTTGGCTGTTCAGTCTGTAGGACTGCGTCGGCTCTTCAAATACAGTTACAAACCTGAGTTCACAGGCAAGGCCACTGAATTCATCCTGAATTCCATGGGAACAGAAGGAAAAACTTTTTCCCTGTGAGGGTGTTGGAGCCCTGGAACAGGCTGCCCAGAGAGGTTGTGGAGTCTCCATCTCTGGAGACATTCCAAACCCTTCTGGATGTGTTCCTGTGTGACCTGCCCTAGTTGGCCCTACTCTGGCAGGGGGGCTGGACTCAGTGATATTTTGAGGTCCCTTCCAGCCCCTAACACTCTGTGATTCTGTGAACTAATGTAAAGTCTGCTGTCTACTCTCACACCTACAGGCAAATTCTTAGTATACTCTACTGCTTGGACTAGTCCATGTCCTGAAAAAAGTACATCCTGTCCTATGGCAAGCAGACAACATTAATCAATATATCTCTTCTGAATATAGTCATGAAACCCAGGATCAGTTAAGAACTCCCGTGCCCTACAGGCAAGGGCTTCGAAGGAAAGCAGCTATTTACAAAACAGGCAGCTCCAGTTTGCTGCCGTGCAGAGAGCTACAGCCTCTGCAGAGCAGCCACCTGTCTTATTCACATTGCCAGCCGTGGCCAGCTCAATGAACAAGAGAACAAATGCACTATGTTCTTACGAAACTGAGGGGTTTGCTGGTTTCCTTTTACCATGGGACAGCAAAGTGACCTTGTGGCTAAGAGGGCAAATGACATCCTGAGCTGAGTCAGGAAAATTGTGGCCAGCAGGGCTACGGAGGATCTTCTCCCCTTCTTCTCTGCCTTAGTGAGACCACACCTGGAATACTCTGTCCAGTTCTGGGCTCCCCACTTCAGGAGAGATAGAGACAAGAGAGTCCAGTGGAGAGCCACGAGGATGACTGGGGACTTGAGCATCTCCCCTATGAAGAAAGACTGAGAGCCCTGGGGCTGTTTAGTCTGGAGAAGAGAAGGCTGAAAGGGAACCTGATCAATGTGTACAAATATCTGAGGGGTGGGTGTCAAGTGTCTGGGGCCAATCTCTTTTTGGTGGTCAGCAGCAGTAAGACAAGGAGCAACAGTTACAAACTGCAACAGAGAAGGTTTCACCTCAATATGAGAAGAAACTTCTCTACAGTGAGGGTGCCAGAGCTCTGGAACAGGTTGCCCAGAGAGTTTGTGGAGTCTCCTTCTCTGGAGACTTTCCAAACCCAACTGGATGCATTCCTGTGCAGACTACCCTGGGTGATTCTGCTTGGCAGGAAGGTTGGACTGGATGGTCTCTGGAGGTCCCTTCCAACCTCTAAAGTTCTGTGATTGTGTGAAATGCGGAAGGAAGCATGGTCCTGCAAACAGTTCTGAGTGAAACAGTACAAGAGTTGATACTATAAAAAGACTACAACCCCAACTTACAAACTACTGCATACTCCACTTGCTGAGAAGGAAGCACCATGCCAAGCACTATTCTGAGAATGAGAAACTATCAGAAAATATTTATTTGAATGGGTCTAGTATTTGCACAGCAGCTTCCAGTTACAACAGAACCAGGCTATTATGAAATATTTCCCCAAAGAACAAAGCAGGGAGACTGCATGCTGGCACAGCCTGAGAGGTGGGGAAGGTCAGCAGCTGATAAAGCAAGGACAGGATGGTGAAGCTACTTGCTCTGAGTGGGGAAGACAAAGGAATCAAACTGGCTAGACACGACTGCACAAAAGTCTCACAGTTGCTTCTGCCTCCTGTAGTGAAAGTTTTTAAGCTTGAGCCTGGCTAGGTGAATTTTTGGTGTTTTTATCTGACCATAAACACATGAGTGCATACAAGAAGGACATTTCAAACAAGTCCATCCACTGATCTAGCAGCACCCACTGCACCTGTCTGTACCCATCACAGTTTACTTGTCAGTATCTTACCACTTCAGAATTGGATGACCTGATGCATACATTTTTGTTGCTTTTCTAAGCACTCCATAGCAATGACAAACACTAAAACTGAGAAAACACTCAGACAGCAGCAGTTAGGATGGAGGTAGCAGAGCTCTCCATTTTATATTCCAAGGATGAGGTCGTGTATGCCTTATAATTTTTAGAGATGGATAAATCAGAGGTTCTTCTGTGAGGGAAAAAGCTCCACCATACCCCAAGGTAATTGGTTTTCCCCCAAGGAAGAAAATAGGCCTTTTCTGACTCTTGTCTTTCAACTAACCACAGCTAAGA
Source organism: Pogoniulus pusillus (assembly GCF_015220805.1). NCBI lineage: Eukaryota > Metazoa > Chordata > Aves > Piciformes > Lybiidae > Pogoniulus > Pogoniulus pusillus. The sequence continues at coordinate 32,008,239 of NC_087264.1, read as the reverse complement.
CTAGGACAGAATCTTAGATAAGACACAGACAGAAAAAAAACCCTCCAACAAAAACTACCTCCAAAACCAAGCAAGACCAACCAGCTAAACAACACCCCCCCCAACCAACCAACCACCAGAAGATGCTAAATCCAAATGAAATTCCCTAATGACATTCCTCTCTGAACTTTATAGAGCCTGAGCAGAGGCTGCTAAAACAGTGGCAAAAGGTTATTAGGCTATTTTCTAGTCTCACAAGAGCTCACCTCTTCAGTAATCATGCTGAAAGTCAGGCAAAAGATGAAACTTCTGCTAGAGACATACCAGCCCCTTAATCAAAGGTGCAGGCAGAAAATTACATCCCCAGAGGGGTTCAGTTGGGTTAGCTTTTCCCTGAGTGCCAAATGTCCCATTCTGTGGCATTACCAAGGAAGGAGAACAATCACTAACAGACCTTAGGGTTTGAGTCTTTCTGAAGCACAAAGTCATAAAAACACTGGGTAAGAGAACGACATCTTGTAGACATTATCCACCGCTGATATACTTGGGCATCAGAAGCTGAACTGTGGCTAAAAGCTGACTCTACAGATCTCCACTCTCAAGTACAAATGGCATCCAAAAGGAAACTTTGTAGTAATCCTTTGACCAGGGGTTATGCAGAATGCAAAAAAAAAAAAAAAAAAGCTCCAAGCTGCTCTAGGTGAGTAAAAAGACCAGAGAGGACCATCAAAAGCAGTGCCAAGGGCAGTTCAGAATGGATAGTAGGAAATACTTCTTCAATGAAAGCATTCAAACATTGTAATGGTCTACCCAGGGCAGTGATGGAGTCACGATCCCTGGAGATGTTTAAGCAGCCTGACACTCAGGGACACAGTTTAGTATTGACCCTCCAAGTGCTGGACCAGATAATCTTGGAGGTCTCATCCAACCAGCTACATTCTGTGAGTCTGTGACAAATGTTCTCTACTTTTGTACAAAATTCTGGACATGTTTAAACCCCTAAGCATTATAAGTAGTGTGAAGAACAGCAGGATCAGCAGAACTTAGTCTTCTTTGGTTCAGATGTCAATAGATCTGTTACCAGTGAAAATGCCGAACTTACAAACAGACCTATTTTTGAGAACTCCTGCAGTCAAGTCTTGCTGGACTGCAAGTAACAACATGGAAACCAAAATGTTCACAGAAGTGTACTTGCTAGCACACAGAGGTTCTTTCAGCTGCACTATCATGAGCAATCTAGTGACAGTCATAGAATCATAGATTGCTGAGGTTGGAAGGGACCATGAGGGTGGTGAGACTCTGGTATAGGCTGCCCAGGGAGGCTGTGGCTGCCTCCTGCCTGGGGGTATTGAAGGCCAGGCTGGATGAGGCTTTGAGCAGCTAAGTCTAGTTGAGAGGTGTCCCTGCTCATGGTGGGGAGGTTGAAGCAGATGGGCTCCGAGGCCCCTTCCACCCTGAGCCATTCTGTGATTAACTTTCTTTATCTAATTACTAACTTCACAAACTCATGGAATTCAAGAGACAGCCTGGAAGTGATACGCAAACATTTCATTGTATGTCCAATGCTGCTTTCTAGTCCAATACACTAGAATGAAGAACCCTCCTCAAAGAACTGATCCCATACTCATCAAGACATCCTTTGCTGGATGGTATCGGTTAAGCAAGAAGGTCTGGGAGCAATGGAATCAATGAAAGTTGGTCTAGTGTGGATCTGTATTTACCAGCTCATTCCCAGATGGATTCATGAATGCTCAAGCAAGGGTTGAGTTCATGCTGCAGCCTTTCTCCCCCTGCAAGGCTAATAGAGTCACTTTGGTCTATTTAGCTACCCATTTTTATTGAGATTTTGAGAGCTTCCTATCTTCTCCAGGCTGAAGAGCCAGAAGATGAGAAGGCTTTGAGGAAACCTTACCAATGGCCTTTCAGTATCTGAAGGGAACCTACAGGAAGGCTGGGGAGGGACTATTTACAAGGTCTTGCAATGACAGGACAAGGGGTAATGGGTTTAAACTGGAAGAGGGGAGATTCAAACCAGACGTTAGGAAAGGGTTCTTTACAGTGTGGGTGGTGAGACACTGGCACAGGTTGCCCAGGGAGAGTGTGGATGCTCCTTCCCTGGAGGTATTAAAGGCCAGGCTGGCTGAGGCCTTGAGCAACCTGTTCTAGTGAGAGGTGTCCCTGCCTATGGCAGAGGGTTGGAACTGGCTGATCCTTGCGGTCCCTTCCAACCTAAACCTTTCTATGATTCTGATCTCTAACTTTGTTGCATTTGGTCAAAATTTGCCAATGCATTACAAATTCCTCCCAGGGGAATGGGCAGTGTGATCACACAAGTCTTCTTTCCTTTACCTCTTCTCTGAATTAGCCAAGCTCACAGCTTTAAGATGGAACTTGGCCATGCAGGTTTTTTTTAAGATGGTTTCAATACTGGTGTAAGCACCTCAAATCCTTTCAAAACAACCTTCAGAAAACTTGCTGCCGTGAGGTCTTAATCATGCTTCCCCAAAGCAGCCCTTCCAAGTTTATTTTCCTTTGCAGCACTACAAAAATTGTTTTCAAGCAAGAAAGCCACAATCTAGTGCTGAAAAATGCACAAATGTTCTTATCACACAGGGAGTCCCTGTGCAGCTTAACAAACAGGTTTCCCCACAAGTAATCTTGAATATCAGTTACCAACCTCTATCCTGGGAACTGACCTGCTGGAGAGAAGTGAAGGGGAGAAGGACTTGGGAGTCCTGGTGGATGGAAGGATGGCCATGAGCCAGCAGTGTGCTCTTGTGGCCAGGAGGGCCAATGCCATTCTGGGGTGTATTAGAAGGGCTGTGGTTAGTAGGTCAAGGGAGGTTCTCCTTCCCCTCTACTCTGCCCTGGTGAGGCCTCATCTGGAGCACTGTGTCCAGTTCTGAGTCCCCCACGCTCAAGAAGCACAGGGAGCTGCTTGAGAGAGTCCCACACAGAGCCACAAAAATGATTAAGGAATTGAACATCTTCCGTATGAGGAGAGACTGAAGGAGCTGGGGCTTGTTAGCTTGGAGAGGAGAAGACTAAGGGGTGACCTCATCAATGTTTATAAACATGTAAAGAGTGAGTGCCAGAAGGATGGAGCCAGCCTCTTCTCCACGATGCCCTGTGACAGGACAAGGGGCAATGGGTGGAAGTTGAGGCATAGGAGGTTCCTGAGGAGGAATTTTTTCACTGTGAGAGTGACAGAACACTGGAACAGGCTGTCCAGGGAGGTTGTGGAGTCTCCCTCTCTGGAGATACTCATGAACCATGTGGATGCGTTCCAGTGTGATTTGCTCTAGGTGATCCTGCTCTGGCAGGGGGGCTGGAACAGATCATCTTTCGAGGTCCCTTCCAGCTCCTGACATTCTATGATTCTATGATCTTAGGCAAACCACTAATTAATTAACGTTTTCCCATGCAGGAATTGGTAAACATTGTGAAATATTCCCTATTTTTCATGCCACCAAAGCATACCGAATTGTTGGCAATACACAGAGGCAAGCACCACCAGCAGAAGACATTCAGGAAAGGGTTTATCTTTACCCTTATAACTAATAAAAACCCTAGGAAATCACATCCCCTTTTCAAAGCAGTAATGCTGTCTGTAAGTGTGACAGAAAAAGAGCTGAAGGTCACTGCCAGAACATTAGAAATTAATAGAAATTTTCTATTTCTCTATTTATTTCTTTCTATATCTATTCCTATTTCTGTATCAATTCCTTTTTCTATACATATTCCAATTTCTATTGATTTTATCTATTTATTTCTGTTTCTGTTTCTTTCTATTTCTATTTCTTCCTATTCCTATATTTCTTTTCTTCCTATTCCTATATTTCTTTAAATGTCTGATTCCTGGTATGCTGCTTCTTACTGTATTCCATGGGAGATTTATGAATTAAAGCTGTTTGGTTTTCTTTCAGTTAGCTTCTACACATAAAGGGAATTGTTCCCTTAAAATCAGGGCCAACATTAGTCAGAGTTACAAATTACAAACAAAACTTTGCTTTCCACTTCCCAATTCATTTGAATTAAATCACTTGAACCTGCATTCTGTTCAAATGCAACCATTCCTCTCTCAGAGAATATATTATTTTTAAAGCCTATTAATGCTATGGAAATACATCCTAATTTCTTCTTATCAAACTCTTATCATCTTCTGGTCCAATTCCAAGATTTATCTCTGAGGTGACTAAAGGTATTGATGCAGCTTATGTAAGTGAAACTTCAGCTCTAATCCTTTCGAACAGAAGGAGGTTCCTGTCTTTGGGAAAACTGCCTCACCAGATTATCCATAACTACAACCTTCTTTTGCAAGCAGAAGGAAAATCTTTAAGGATCAGCAGGTTTTTATGGCAAAACCAATACTCGTAAACGGTTAAATGATTATTAAAGCCAAGAGGAAGCTGGAGGCCTTCTCAAAGGTGATCCTGCTTTGGGCAGGGGGTTGGACTGGGTGATCCCTTCCACCCCCTATCGACCTGTGATTCAAAAACAAAGTGAATTTGCTGGTGAACCAGCAGCTGATCTGGTGGGTAAAGAGGGAACAACTAGACAAATATCACTAACAACCTCATTTGAGAAGAGCTTGTGAAATCCGTGGCCTAAAAACTTTTGGGGAGAGGAAAGCCACAGCAGTGCCTCCTCCCGCGGAATGATAAGAATGATTTATGGAGTTGCAGTCACTTCTGCTGACTGAGCTCAGCCAAGATTGCTTTCACATGATCAGCTCCAGCACAGCAACCCGTGCCGTGGAATGGCCCCACACGTTTGAACACACTAGGACACGCTCTTCTAGGTGATCCAGAGGATGGGGGCAGGGGGCTGAAAGCCGCTGCTTTGTTTTCCCTTCCATTTCCCCCTCATTAGGATACGCTTCCCCTGCATCGTGAGCCGCTTCTGGTGGTCGAGAGCAAAGTCTCATTGTAAATGCACAGCAGGATAGTGGCAAAGCTGAGATTAATTCTCCATGGATTTATATGGACCTTTCTGGCTGCTGATGGCTTGTACTGTTTCAAAGGTGCCTATGCTGCCTTCTTTTATTGCTGCTTGCTGACTTTATTCCAGCATATGGTGGCTGGCGCCATGACACAAAGCGAACGTTTTATACCAGAATTAAAGTGGGGATTTGACAGTTTCTGTCAGAAAGTTCAGAGCAAAGAATTTGTGAGACAAGATTTATGACATATTTTATATGGGACACATCTGTTTCTTCGCTGCATTTCTGTTTAAATGAAAAAGGCAATGAAGGTTCTTTAAGAAACAAAGACTGTCAATAAAAAAGCATGAACAGAAAATCTGCATTATTGAGAGTGGATTGAATGGGCTGCTTGGAAGCACAACAGCCACCTTCCTCCTTTTGTTCAGCCCCATAGGCAGGAGGAGGGAAAGAGAATTTCAGCCCCAAACTGATTCTCAAATGCATGGCTACCCTTATCCGAGGGTAAATCAAACGAAATGAAAATCAAATTTAATCCATGTATTGATATTAGATACTGACTTTTAAAAGTAAGGTGAAATATTACAGTAGATATTGCCTATTAATACTGTTTTAGCACCCAGAACTGTGAAATGCACCAAACGCTCCTTGCTTTTACAATCTCTTACCAAATTACATATCAGATATAAGGAAGCAGTCAGGAAACTTCTCCACATTTATCTGTTAATATCAATGAACCTGACAGAGTACGGCCTCTGAAGTTCAGTATTTCAGTCTCCATCACACACCTGAGTCAAAACTGAATTTGGAGAACACTTTAAGAGTTCTTATTTAAGACAAAAATCATCGTGCTTAACACAAGAGAGAAAAATTCTTTGCCTAAACCCCCAAATTTTTAACCAACAACCTTCCTTTTTGTAAAGATTCCTTATTGCCTAAGTCTCAGCTTGAGAAATATGAATTTTAAGTACGAGGAATTAAGCAAGAATTAATAAATAAATAGAAATTGTCTTGCTCAAAAATCACACACCTCCTTATGTCTGTCTTATTTAATTTCTACTTAAAGAACAGCAAAAGAAAAATGAAAAAAAATCTACCTGCATTCTACAGAAATAGTTTTGATTGTTAAAAAGAAAGAGAATTCTGTGGGCTCAATGACCTCCCAGACAGAAGTGCAGTCATTTCCTCTACAAAATCACAACTCTTTGTCAAATGATTTCATCCTATCCATGTACTGAATTCTCCTTTTGAACTCAGAAGTTTGCCCACAGCTCAGATTTTATGCAGGAAAATTTACTGAGTTACTGCTTGGAGCTGCCTGGAATTTGAAACAAAATGTTACAAAGAGGTCAGTATTGCAGGACCTGCAATATTTCTCCTATTTGCCAGAAAGGAAACCCAGGATGCTAACCTTAAAAAGTATTTTGTCAGGAGCCTGTCGATCATTGTTTTTACAAGAAACACCAATCTGCAGTTGTGTACAAGGAAGAAATTCTCTCTGCACTTGGCTTCCACAGAAGAATACCTTTTAAAAATGGATCTCTCAATTTCTAACTAGAATCTCTACCATCCTCCTTCTGGGAAAGGATGAAGGGAAATCAAAGCATGTGTGACATATTAGTCACTCCTAGAAAGTACTCAAGAACTGTCGTAAGTGTACACAAAAGGAATTAAAAATTCTCCTGAGACTTGGAGAACAGCAAGAATCATTTTTGCATCTACCTGATGTAGTTTTTTTGTTCTGATTTTGTTTTGGTTTGTTTTTTTTTACAGTTTGCTTATTTTCCACTGAAAATAAACAAATCTGGGTCAGGCCAATCCTGGGCACAAATCCAGGGTAAGTGCAGAGCAGCTCTGAAAAAAGTAAGTTGGGGGTGTTGGTTGCTGAGAAGCTCTCCAGGAGCCAGCAGTGCCCTCATGCAGCCCAGCAGGCAGCTGTGTGCTGGCTGCAGCCAGAGCAGTGTGGGCCGCATGGCAAGAAAGGGGATTCTGTTCTTTGGTTCTGCTCTGCTGAGACCTCACCTCCAATCCTGCCTCCAGTGCTGGTGTCTCCAGCAGAAGGACACAGAGCTGCTGGAGAGAGTCCAGAGGAGGCCATAAAGATGGTCCAACAGCTGGAGCAGCTCTGCCATGAGGACAGGCTAAGGGAGCTGGGGTGTTCAGCCTGGAGAAGAGAAGACCCCAGGGAGACCTTAGAGCTGCTTGCCAGTACCCGAAGGGATCCTGCAGGAAGGCTGCAGAGGGACTTTTCATCAGTGTAATATTCAGTTAATGTTATATTAAGGAATAATATTATTAATCAGTGTTGTTATCCAGGTTAATATTATTCTTCAGTATTGCCTTGTGTTATTAAAAACAACCACAGTGACAGCTTCTCCTAGTGCATATTTTGCTGCTGCCTTCCAATGTCTGAAGGGATCCTGCAGCAGGAAGGCTGCAGAGGGACTTTCCATCAGGGTGTCTAGAGACAGGACAAGGGGCAATGGTTTGAAGCTGAGGCACAGCAGGGATAGACTGGAGCTGAGGAAGAAGCTCTTAAGTAGGAGGGTGGTGAGACTCTGGAACAGGCTGCCCAGGGAGGCTGTGATTGCCTCCTGCCTGGGGCTGTTCAAGGCCACGCTGGCTGAGGCCTTGAGCAGTGGAGTCTAACTGAGAAGTGTCCCTGCCCATGGTGGAGAGGTTGGAGCAGATGAGCTCTGAGGTCCTTTCCAACCTAGGTCATCCTATGAGCCACATGCAAGCTCCAGAAGCCTTTTCCCCTGCAGGGGTTAAGAACACTTTCACATGTTCCTGTTTATGCACAGGTCAAAGCTTTAAAAAAAAAAAAAGTATAAAAAGAGAGGAGCAGGACTGTGAGTGCAGCAGCTAAGCCATGAGCACAGACTTTCTGCTTGCTGTGCCTTTGGGTGTCTCTTAAGAATGGCTTATGGCTTTTATGCAATGGTAACAGCAGGGCCATGAAAAAAAGAAGAGAGAACAGAAATACAGGATAAGGGACATTTAACTCCTAAAGAAGAGAGGCAATGCCAACAGACCTGTTAGCAGAGAGGTTCAATATCATTTGACTCCTGTTTTGATTTGGTCTTAGCTGTTCAAAAAGTCACAGAAACTACTTCTGAGAGTGCTAACTAACACAAACCTTACCAATATCATTTATGCCTATACTCTGCTCTAATAACATACTCAAATTGTGGACACCTCCATAAGCACACGAGTTTCTATTATGGTATGGTGTTAAGGAGTCACAGAATAATCAGATTAGTTTCTCACTCTTTTTTTGTCCATTAGAACAAGAAAAGCTTGAATGGACTTAAAAAAAAAACCACCAAACATGCACAGAGTAAAAGTAAAAATAGATTTCAAAATTTGATGCATCTGCATCTACAATGACAGAATTTTCTTTACACCAAATAGCTAATAGGACAACTTCTTATATAGTATTTGTGAGGGAATGTTCTACAGTACTTAGAAATTTATTTCTCTACAATCTGCAAAGACATTTTAAATGTTGGATTATTTACTGCCCCTCAAACCCAAGCCCATATTAAATTACATTAAAATGAAAACTGAGTGGCATTTAGAAAGGAGAGAAGTCAATTATTTCAAGCAGTAATGCAGAGTCAGCTCTCCTGATGAAGCTTGGGGATTCTCTCTCCTAGGAACTGCTCAATTACATGCAAGGAAAGAATCTCTGATGTGGAAAGCTTCAATAATCTCAAACATAAACATGCCTTACCCAGCTCCCACTGCACTCTAAGGCAATGCTGGGTCAGGCCCTTTGTGCAAAAGCCAAGGTAAGGAAACCCATTATAAACACTCCCTGATAAGCTATACCCATGACTATAGAGATAATTGGACCCAATACATTCTACAGAGCACTTTTTCCTTTTTAGATTTATGTTCTTTAGTATTTTCTGCTTGGCCACAGAAGCTACATGAGTGTACTCAAGTATCCCTGCCTGTCCGAGGGCACCAGGACCCCCTCTCCTACCAGATTCTATTCCAGAGATGGCAACACTTTGTGGAGGGAATTTTCAGATTGTAAGGCATTTGTTCTCAAGATGAAAGACTTTGTACACATGGTTTGTGCAAACAGTTCTATCCTAAAATATGCTACACAGGAGCTGAAGTCCTTCAATTAATTTTTTTTAGATCCCTTCAAAATAGCTGAGTTAGGACAAGGTTTAGAGAGCTGAAAAAATCTTGATGTTTAAAAGTTTGAATTGATTTACATGCCATAAAAAAAGAAAGGTCTCTTCCAATCAATTCCATACCTACATCTCCTAAGGGAAATAAAACCAGGGACTTCTCCACCAGGTGAGAAGTAGCTCAGGGTGTTCACAAAGCAGCACTGTAAGGGCTCTTCATAGGACAGAGGTCCACTTTGAAACATCTTGCCCTGGCACCTAGAGTATTTAGGCACAAAGATACTACAGAAGAAGTTGCAGAAGAGGTTGAATGATGATCTGAAATCAAACTTTTCTTACCATAGGAGAAGTCTGTCTTTTGTCACAGCTGTAATCACAGAATCAATGAGGCTGGGAAAGACCTCTGAGATCATGGACTCCAGCCTATGACCTAACACCACCACATCAGCTAACCCATGCCACCAAGTGCCACATCCAATCTTTTCTTAAAGACCTCCAGGGATGGTGACTCCACCACCTCCCTGGGCAGTCCATTCCAGTGCCTAATCACCTTTCCATCAGGAAGTGCTTCCTAATATCCAACCTAACCCTCCCCTGGCACAGCTTCAGGCCATGCCCTCTTGTCCTGTCACGAGTTGCCTGGGAGCAGAGCCTGACCCCTACCTGACTACAACTTCCCTTCAGGTAGTTGTACAGAGTGCTAAGGTTCCCCCTGAGTCTCCCCTTCTCCAGGCTAACCCAGCCCAGCTCCCTCAGCCTCTTCTCATCAGCCTTCCCCTCCAGCCCCTCCCCAGTCTCTTTGTTCTCTTCTGGCCCCGCTCCAGCACCACAGTATCTCTCCTGCAGTGAGGGCCCAAAGCTGCACACAGTGCTTGAGGTGAGGCCTCCCCAGTGCCAGTACAAGGCAGAATGATAATGCTGGTGCTGCTGACCATACTGTTCCTGATACAGGCCAAGATGCCATTGGCCTACTGTGCCAACTGGGCACACTGCTGGCTCACACCCAGCCACTGCCAGACAGCACTACCAGGTCCCTCTTACAATGCTGGATGATTCACCTGGTTTTACTCTGTCACTGTGCAATTTTGGGAGTAACAGCCTGCTGCTTTCTCTTTTAACTGGCTTCAAATTCCAGAGAACTGCTCTATGAACACTGTGATTGTTCCTTATTTTTGTCCTCTAAACAAACGGTCCTGCTACATCCTGCTCACCCTCTATTTTCCCAGAAAGAAACCTCCTTCTAATGGCAATTTCCTGTCTGATCTACAGGTTTTATGTGTTAACACTGGTTAAAAAGGGAAAACACAACTTACACCATAACAGAACCTAGCCCAGAGAGCTCCAATTTCCACCTGGAATTTACAGCATCTATTTTTTTGTTACCAAGCATGCTCAAAAGCATCAAAACAGGAAAATAAAATTGAGAAAAATGATCAACCGACTCAAATTGTGGACAGCTCCATAAATGCATGAGTTTCTATTATGGCATGGTGTCACAGAATAATCCCATTTGGAAGGGACCTCCAAAGGTCATCCAGTCCAATGCCCCTGCACTCAGCAGGAACATCCTCCACTAGAGCAGGTTGCTCGCAGCCTTGTCCAGCCTCACCTTGAATATCCCCAGGCATGTTGCAGTGTTTCAGCATCCCCATGGTCCAGAACTTGTTCCTAATGCTCAGTCTGAATATGCTCTGCTCTAGTTTGAAGCCACTGACCCTTGTCCTGTCCCTGCAGGCCTTTGCAGCCTTTTGTAGCCCCCTTCAGATACTGGCAGGCTGCTATTAAGGTCTGCCTGGAGCCTTCTCTTCTCCATGCTGAACAAGTCCAGCTCCCTCAGCCTGTCCTCATAGCAGAGGTGCTCCAAACACTGATCCTTGCACTGTTGCGTTATGGTAGCAGAGCAAGACAATGTCCAAGCTTTATCCAAAGACTGTGGTGTGAAATTACGGAGTCTGAGGGACAAAGAAAGTAAGAGTGGCCAGTGTGAGAGTAGATATTAAAGGCTTTGGAGAGCAAGTGTTTGGGCTTTTCATTAAGTGCATTACTATCTTCTACCCAATCCTTTCCAGTTCTTGACTGCATTCTCTTCTTGGAAGCAGTATCTTCCTGTATATGTAATCACTTGTTTGTAGGACATAAACTAAAGTCATGAACCAGAGAGCACTCTGATTTCCTGCCAAGGACAGCTTTGACAAGGGCTTAAATTGTATTAGTTCACTAACTTTGAATATCAGCCCACATAGGGTAAGACAAAGATGTCGATAGCAGGGCAAACCCAGATAAACTGCCTGCAGTACAGGGAACTTGAGTAACCTGGTCTAGCTGAGAAAAGTCCCTGCCCATGGCAGGGAGGTTGGATCAGATGATCAGAGCACTGGAACAGGCTGCCCAGGGAGGTTGTGGAGTCTCTCTCTCTGGAGATACTCAAGATCAATCTGGATGCATTCCAGTGTGATCTGCTCTAGGTGATCCTGTTCTGGCAGGGGGGGTGGACCAGATGATCTTTCAAGGTCCCTTCCAGCCCCTGACATGCTATGATTCTATGATGATCTCTAAGGTCTCTTCCAGCCTAAGCTGTCCTGTGATTCTGTAATATAATCTGTGGCTCAGTTTTCCCTTCATCCTGTAACTCTGTGGGTTCAGGCACTGGAGTGTTAGACTCCAGAGAGCTGACAGTGGATACTCAGAAGTTATCAGTAATTCCAGCTACAGATTTCATGTGCATCAGTTTTTGGTATTGAATCAAAGAATATCAATGCTGACATGCATTATGCTGCTCAGCTGCTATTAAAAGGAGAACTTCATACCTATCAGAAAACGCCAGTGACTTTGCAGCAGCTACAGTAGCTCAGCACAACTCAAACTGGAAAGAAGCTGGGAGAAACTGTTAGAGACACAAATCTAAGAGTTCTCTCCTTCTCTTGTAAGGATGACATTGCATTTTTAGTTACAAGTCCTTCTAAAGCACACTCATATTACACAGGTCAATGGAGTACAAGCCTCCAGTTTTCATTGTAAGTCATAGATTCACAGAATGCTTTGCTTTGGAAGGGACATCAAGAGGTCATCCAGTCCAACCTCCTCCAGTCAGCAAGGGCAACCTCAATTAGAACAGGTTGCCCAGAGCCCTGCTGAGCCTTGCCTTGCATTCATCTCCAGGGATGGGGCCTCAACCACCTCCCTGGGCAACCTGTTGCAGTGTTCCAGCATCCTCTTGGTGCAGAACTTGTTTCTAACACCAAACCTCAATCTGCTCTTATCTACTTTGAAGCCACTGCCCCTCGTCCTGTCACTGCAGGCCTTTGCAAACAGTTTCTCTACATCCTTCTTGTAGCCCCCTTCAGGTACTGGCAGGTTGCTAACAGGTCTCCCTGGAAACATGATCCAGTGGAACTGATGATAGCAATTTGATGTATATCTGCTTCAAAATAATCAATTGATAGTTTCCTGAAAAGTCACAGTTTTAATTAAGATCCAGTTTGAGGACTTTGATGCTGGTAATTCTTCTGGTAGTGGTGGAGGAAACACTCATGTCAGAGGAAATCCTTGCTCTTTCAATCAGCTCACTGTCAATATTGCTTCAGTTAGAGGCATATGGAGGCAATCACATTCCAGGACACCTTATTTGGTGTCTGATGGACCCAGGCTATTGTCCTAACTACACAATCTCAGAGTGTCACTGCAGCCAGGTTCTGTGCTTGGCAGGCTGATGCCAATTGATGTAAATCACTCTTTCATCTGTTTAAATAGAACGATCTTGGAGTGATGAAAACAGTTATGAGTGTCACAAACACTTTGAAAGATGAAAGTAATTCTGCTGCTGGCATCTAAAACAGCCTTCCAGCTCTAAACACAAACTTTGTCTGGTCTGTAATGTCATTGCTGGGAAGGATAAAAAAGTTTTAAGCAAACATTATCACTGCAAGGAAGTATGACATATTTTTCATGTTTGACACTGGACATAAATATCCTCCCACACTGTTTAATGTGAGAACTGCATATGTGTGGCAGAGATAATAAAACATCTCAGTGAAAACAAATGAGGGGTGGGAGAAAAAAAAAGAGTTATGGTAAGTAGAACAGAAAATAAAGCTTTGAAGTCAAAAGCCTTCATATTCATACATTTTAATCACAAAAGGAAGACTGAGCCTTTGCTATGCAGACTGGAGAGAGAATCTACAGCAGTCTGGTGTCTTGTAGAGCTGCCTGTTTACAGAGATACAGGAGCAGCTTCATGATGGCAGGTAAGAGAATCAGACAACTGTAGGATCCTATTGCTCCTCTGCTGTTGCTTCCAGACCACATTTTTCAAGGTAGCTGTTACCAAAATTCAGTGCTTTTCATTTTCTTGCTTAAGCACTGAAACATTCAAGAACTTTACAAACAAAAGGAAGCACAAGCACCACAACCCCATATGCAGGTCAAGGTAGAGAAGTACAGCACTAGTGGGAAGACAAGATTACCTTTTAAGTACTTATTCATAGCAGTTTCCTATCAACCCTGTAATGACTTCCCAAAATATCAGAAAACCCTGAGAAAAGCTTTAAATTTTTACTTGTGGCTTTTCTCCCTCTTAAAAAATTGATTATAGGGAGGCTGTTCTGCTCCCTGACCCCACCTACCAGGTCAGGAGGCTAGCTGTTTGGAGGACAATCTGCCTTGCTATTGAAAATTGAGGCAAAACAGGTGTTAAGCACCTCTGCCTATTCCTCATCTCCAGTCACTACATTCCCATCCTTGCCCCTTGTTTTGTCATTAATATATTTATAGAAACACTTCTTGTTCTTGTTCACAGCAGTGGCCAATCTAAGTTCTAACTGGGCTTTGGCCTCTCCAATTTTCTTCCTACACAACCTAGCAACATCCTTAATTTTTTATTAATTCTTTTATTTTTTTCTTCTTTTCTTTTCATCCTTAAACCCAAACCATCACACCTGAGTTAGCTCCCCCTCTTTCCAAAGGTGATATGCCCTCTTTTAGTCCCTTAATTCCTCCAGAATTCTGTCATCCATCTAGGTTGGTTGTCTACAGTAGAGCTAAAGAGAAGTTAGTGGCACAGATTTCCTGTATGAAAGCTGTTTTAAGAGGTTGTTTCACGTATTGTGGAGGAAGAGAATGGAAACACATAAAGTTCTGTCAAAAGAGATTTAAGAGAGTAGCAACTAATGGTCTGGTGTCCCCATCACAGGATGAACACGGAGCCGTTTGAACAAGTCTAGAGCCTCGGCTGCTTAAGGCCTCATCCAACTTACTGAACACCCTCAGGGAGGTGGAATCAAAGGAGAGGAAATTTAGATTGAATGCTAGGAAAAAGTTCTTTACAATGAGGGTGGTTGAGCACTGGAACAGGTTGCCTAGGGAGGTGGTTGAGGCCCCATCCCTGGAGATATTCAAGGTGAGGTTGGACAGGGCTCTGCAGGACCTGTTCTAGTGGAGGAAGTCCCTGCTAACTGCAGGGGAGTTGGACTGGATGACCTTTGGAGGTTCCTTCCAAGACAGGTAATTCTATGACAACTTCCTGGGCAATTCCAGAGTCTCACCACCCTTACACTGAAGAACTTTTTCCTTGGCTCCAGTCTAAGCCTGCTCTGCCTCAGCAGCAAACTAATCCCCCTTGTCCTTCTCTAGACACCCTGAGGAAAAGTCCCTCTGCAGCCGTCCCACAGGATCTCTTCAGTTACCAAAGGCAGTTCCAAGGTTCCCTCTACCCCTTTCCTATGTCAGGGAGTGTAGCAGTTTTGATCAGTTTCTGGCTCTTGAAATGCTGGTTTCCCATGACATTTCTTAATTCTTGGTATAATTCCCTCAAGAACAACATAAAGCAGAAAGCAGTTACCATGCAAGTGCAGAGAGCTAGCCTTGACAGAATTTACTCCTTATATTCTTTTCCACTGTGCTGTCTCACCAGTCAGTCCTCTAAGGTGCATTCCAACAAGCAGATGAGGAAATGAGGATCAAAGCTCCTGTTTTGCGCCAGAAATACATTCAAGAGCACAAGAGACTGGATGCAGAAGCAAGCAGCTACTGCAGCCTGGCTAAAAATATTAAGCAGACAGCAATCCAGAGTAAAAATCAGCTTTACTGACATTTTTCATGTGGTTGCTAACCTTGCTTGAAAAATGCACTGCCTGCTGCCACAGTGCTGCAGGAACAGCTTGGCCTATGGCTCTACTTTGTACAGTCCCATGACTGCTGGTGGCTTATGCAGTATAAGGACATGCAGTAGTTGTAACAAAGCAATGAATTTAACAAGTTCCTAAGTGCTAGGCTGGAATTCCAAACACAGGGTAATTTCTTTCCCTATGGGATTAGTCTCAGAAGATGCACTCTGTGTAACAAATCCCTCCCTCTCCATCTTGCTGCTTATCTCGGACGCTGGAGTGCACCCATGTGCCTTTCCCAAACAGCTTTGCTGGCCACTAGTAATGATTTTCAAAACCTGCCATCAGAATACTCCCTTCCCAGGCTCTGCTGTAAACTAAACGAATTCCTTTAATAGCAAAGTCTTCAACATCATCGAGATGCTTTATTCTGAGAGAAAGGAAGAGGCAGCTATGCTCTGTCATGAGGCACAAAGACCTTGATTTGCACATTCCAGTATGGGAGGGAGGAAATCAAGCCCAGATTCAAGATTTTTATGCACTTTCTGACCTGGAACCAATGAAGGCAAATTTGGGAGCAGATTTTGCAAGATGATGCATGCATCTGTATTCTGGATTTCAACGCTGATTAAGATGGGCAAGTTATATAAACAGTCCAAGCAGCAAAATAAAGATTAATTTTTAAGGCTGTTCTCTCTCCTCTAAGACATTTACTTTCCTGTTTCTTTCTTGAAAGAATGCACAAGGAGAACAAAACATGTCACGAAAAACTACCTCCCATCTCTACTGGCCAGCAGTCCTTCTAGTGAGGCTCATAGCTGCAGCAACCAAACTCCTTTCTCCTTTTTAAAGCAGATTATTTTGCATCTTCCTCATATTCATCTAACTCTTCTGACATTTTCATGTGAGACAGCTTTGTATCCAAGAAGGAGTTTTCTTTTAAGCAACTCTGAGCAAGAATTTCATAAATTAATGAGTGTTCCAAACTGTTGCTTTCATGAACTCAAAGCTCTTTTTTGCATATCATGGCACTTTAAACGGTAAACATCAGGAATGTAGTCCTGAAAACAAACCCATACAGTAATTCTGCCCCAAGTACAGGAAGGAGATACTCACTTATAGTCATTTTTAGGTCTCCACATTACAGTAAAACTAATATAACTGATTGCACACAATATAGTTAGATCTACTAAAGGTTATTTCCCCCTGGAGAATAATGAAGCCCTTTCCAAAAACCACGGGCATATCAAATACAGCTAATAAAGCATTAGCAGAGTTCACTGATGATCACTAATAACACAATGTCAGTGGCTGGAAGATCCAAAGATCATCCAGCCCAACTCCCTAGATGTGGCAATCACAAAGCACTCCACAAAGATTATCTTTCACTCCAAAAAGCCCAGCAAGAATCACCATTTAACATTCTGCCTAACAGGACAGTCAAGTGCTTTCTGAAAAAAGAGAGCAGCCAAGTATTCCAGCACCACATCTCGAGGAGCTAAACTGGGAACAGAACCTAAAGGTTCTGGCACCTAACTCCCTGCCGAAGACAGGAGGCTACGATGCACTCAGTGATACAAACCAGCACTGACATCAGCAGAAGTACAGTTTATCCCCTCTAGCATTTTAGAATGTCAGTCTCCACAACACTCTCAGTGTTTTTTGTTACAACACAGCACGTATTAGGTTTAATTGGTATTAATTGTAATTAGCAAATGTAAACAGCTCAGCTTAAGCAAATCACTATGTTGATTTTTCGTATGGGTTTTTTTTTTCCCCTTACAGTATTTCCAATTCACACTAACGAAAAATGATGGGAAATTGTGTGTGTGAGAAAAAACCCTTTGTATCTATGAGATTCAACCCTCTTTTCAAGCCAGAAGTTTCAGACAAGCAGCTGAGCTTTGGAGGCTTGCTGTGAGCTGGCAGAAAGATAATAGGCAATTTTTTTTTCTTTACATTTGCTTAAACCAGCCACAAATCTTTTTTTCTTTTTCTTTTTTAAACAAACAAAACTGAAAGCAGATGCTGAAGGGATGCTCAGCACTATCAGTTAACTCCTCATTTCAGAGACACTGTTGAGTTTGCAGATTGAACTTCTAAACTGAACCTCTCAGCTTGACAATTGTCCAATGCCTCTTCCAGTGCCAGAAATCAAGATGGATTTCTGTGTTATTTTTAACTACCTTCAGTGTAGGATTTTATGAGATTTCCACTCTAATGTCACAGAAAACTCCACCACCCAATTAGAAAGATTCAAATAGGTTCAGTGACTGAAGGAGAATTCTCTCTTTTTTTTTTAATATTAAATATCCAAATGTTACTCTCAATTATTAAAATTCAATTTGAATACACAGAGACTAAATACTGTTCAGATACTAGGAATACAAATGTAAGGAAAACTTAGCTATTTCTTTTCATTTCATATATGAGTTAGCATTTTAAACAGCATTTCATAGAATCATAGAATCACAAAATGGCTTAGGTTGGAAGGCAGCTTAGAGCTCATCTCCTCCAACCTCCCCACCGTGGGTAGGGACACCTCTCAACTAGACTCAGCTGCTCAAGGCCTCATCCAACTTCATCTTCGACACCTCCAGGCAGGAGGCAGCCACAACCTCCTTTGGCAGCCTGTTCCAGAGTCTCACCATCCTCCTACTGAAGAACTTCTTCCTCAGTTCCAGTCTAGCCCTGCTCTGCCTCAGCTTCACACTATTCTCCCTTGTCCTGTCTCTAGACACCCTGATGAAAAGTCTCTCTGCAGCCTTCCTGCAGGGTCCTTTCAGGTAGCTCTCAGGTCTCCCTTCCAGCTCTTGCAATCACAGAAATGAATTATATAGTCCTATCTCCATCTTGATGTTGTTGTCAAACCCTAAGTGGAAATTTCCAATGAAGTTGGAAAGACAACAGAACTGTTCTGTAACGACACAAAGACTGCTGTCATCTGCTTCGCACAGCTCCAGAGACAATGGTGCTGGCAGCAGGTGGTGCCTGGGAACACATCATCTGGGAAAGGGGAGAGAATGGGACTGCTCAGCAACAGGGACCTCCATGTGCATTGTCATGAACTGATGATCAAACTGATTTCTCTCCTCTAGCCTGGCAAATCACCTCCTTATGCCTGTCTTGCACAAGATAAAATAGAATCTCAAAGGAAGGGCCTCAAACACCTCTTTAAATACGACTGAATCTGTTCTTAGGCCCACACTTTTGTTGACAAAAGATGCCATGGCTCCAGGCATGCATGTGAGCTTTCTCTACAAGAGTATTTTCCATTCCAGTGATTTACAAACTTGAAGCTTTCTATTCCCTATGACAAATTTATTCTGTGATGAATACCTTATTCTGCCTACACATAATGATAAAGGACAAAGGAGAAAATAACTAACAGGAAATGGGGAGATCAAGGCAATAATTACTTCTGGCAAGTGATATCCAAGATCTATGTAAGCATTATTCTTAACATATATTAGGCATATCAGGAACATCATAACAAATAGCAAAACGTTGAGAGACATCAGGTATTTAGTGCAGAACTTTGTAAAAACCACTACAATGCTTGCCAATAATAGTACTTCTTTCTTCCCAGAATTGAATACCTTTGTGGAAGAAATCTTCTAATTTCTCCTTGAAAGGCTGGAGATGCTCCTCAGAAGACTCTCTGCAAACTAACTTCATCTGCTTTTCAGAGGCTGCAAAAGAAATCAAGAGACATTTGTGGCACAATTCATTTGTCAGCAGTGTAAAGCCTACACTGTAGTCACCCAGATTTCCCTTGGAGGAACTGCAAATAGAATCACAGAATCATAGATCATAGAATGGTCTGGCCCGGAAGAGACCTCCAAAGGTCATCCAGTCCAACTTCTCGGCAGTCAGCAGGAGCACCCTCAACTAGATCAGGCTGTCCAGAGCCCTGATGAGCCCCACCTTGGGTATCTGCAGGGATGGGGCCCAAGCACCTCCCTGGGCAACTAAAGAACTCAGCAATGATACCACAATAAAAACATAGCAATACCAGTCCAGAATACCAAAAAGGAAACTCTATACATGTTTAAAGAGGGGAATTTGTCTTCAACAATGGCTTTTTGCTGTGTGCTGAGACTTGCCACTACCACAGCCTGAGCCAGACACAAATTCTATCAGATATGGAAAGCTCTAAGCTTCAAATCTGGTGAACAGAGGATGCCTTGGATCTGGACTGATTTTAATCAATCAGTGCCAGACATCCCCTACTCAATGATTTTTCCTAACACAGATGCAGGAATTCAGCTTTACTTAAGCATTCAAATTCCAGGACATGATGTGAAATATTAGAAGTCTGTAATAAGTTAACAATTTGTTTACAATTTCATCTATTTGTTATTTTAAGACCTGATGCAATGCCAACTTCTAAAAGCCCCAAGTCATTTCCCAACAAATTTTGCCACTCCTAAAACTTCTACTGCAGTTCACCAATTTCAGCATCCCATATTACAGATGAAATGGGTCTGTCAGAAGTCAAAATGCAAACACCTTCCATTTAGCAACTGAAGTTATGAACCACTATCAGACTTGATTTTTTTTTTCTTCACACAACTCCTCATTCTCAAGGAGCTACATTCAGATGGAAATTTATTTTCAAACTAATTCCTGAATGAAAGGAACTGACACAAACATTGCTAACATTATAATTATAGAAATCAGTTTATTGCAGTAGAAATTACTAAGAACCCATGGCAACAGAAATGGAGAGCTTGTCATTAAAATATCATGTTAATGGCAAGTTGTAGTGCAGTGGGAAAAGTCCCCTCTACTCTGCCCTAGAAAAGCCACACCTGGAATACTGCATCCAGTTCTGGGCTCTGCAGTTCAAGAGGGACATGGATCTATTGGAGAGAGTCCAAGGGAGGGCTACAAGGATGCTGAAGAGACTGGAGCACTGCCTGATGAGGAAAGGCTGAGAGCCCTGGGGCTGAGAGTCTGGAAAGGAGAAGGCTGAGAGGGGATCTGACCAATGTCTATAAATATCTGAGACCTGGGGCTCAGGAAGGAAGGGACAGAGACAGTAACTGAGACCAGAAATATATTTGGTAAGTGTTAGTACAGAAAACTGATGAAAAGATTCCCACCTAAGCACGTCTGAATTCAGCATCTCTCCACAACTCCTGCAGGGTGTGGACTATGACATTAATAAGGAGCTCCAGAGCCAATATAAAATGGGCTGAGCTACAGGCTTCAGCTGATCTTTAATCTCTAGCCTTACAAACTGTAGCTAAGAAAGACCTCTGAAACTTCAGAGCAGAGCGAATGAAGACCTCTGAATTGTCAAGAGTAGAGCTAATGGGTGTTTGTGTGGCAGAGAGCAAGCAGAACCAAGTGTGAATTTAAACACAACAGACTGGGAAAGAAAAGCTTTGATTAGCTGCTTAGCTACGTGGGCTGAATAACTCAGACTAAGCAAAACAAATGAGAAATCAGAGAAGTTTATGCTACTTTCAAAGATTATGTTCTTGTGATACATGCCTCTTACCATTAGAAACTTGAACTTTCCATGACTGCCATGCTCTGAATTAAATTTATGTGTACTTAACAATTATGCTTGTGGAATGAGAAGATTTCCACAGCTCTGCCAGCAAACTGTAACACTTTGCTTTGGAAGAAGACAGACACAGTAGAACTGTAAGAGCCAGGGGAAATCTAGCAAAATAACTGAGAAAGTAGTAAGTTTCTGACTGGAAGTTTGAAGAAAGTAGCAGCTATGGGTTTGTGGATTTGTTTTGTGCTTGAACAACACTCTTGAAAACTACAGAAGGTAATACTGGGAAATTGCTTTATAGAAAGTGAGACAAGTGTACAGGTATTAGCACACAAATGATGCTGAAGCACTGCTACAGAGTCACTATGAAATGCATATGATCATGGCAGCCATGGAAGGCCGCAAAGATTGCAAGCCAACAATTATTTTATACTGATCTAATATAAATAAGTCTGGATGCATCTATTCAGAAGTAGATGTCTATGAATACACATTATCACAGACATTTAGAATCGTTAAGGCTGGAAAAAAAACCCCTTGAGATCATCAAGCCCAACCATACCCTAACTGCCATCACCACTAAACCATGTCCTGAAGCACCACATCTACAGCTTCTTCAACGTCTTCAGGGATGATGATGTCATCACCTCCCTGGGCTGCTTGCTCCAACCCTTCACCATTCTCTCACTAAATAACTTTTTCCTCATCTCCGACCCAAAACTCCAACCCCTTTCCTCTCATCCTGTCATTCATTACCTGGGAGAAGAGAACAGCAGCCTCACTCCAGCTTCCTTTCAGGTAGCTGTAGAGAGCAGCCATCAGCCTTCTCCAGACTAACCAACCCCAGCTCCCTCAGCTGCTTCTAGTATGACACTCTCCAAACACACTCTAACATAACCTAGAAAGGTGTTTTTCCAAACATGAAGTGTTGACAATGCATTGTCTGGAGCACTGAAAGCTTCCTGGGCACTTCTTACAAGCTTTAAGAACACAAGACTGAGTAATGCTACTCAGCTATGTCTCATGTGAATACTTAAACCATCAAGATTAGGATATATTGTTTGTAAATGAAAAAGATAGCATACACACAATCTCTTCAATAAAACTGAACTATTGGTCAATACAGAGAAGCAGCAGCACTGTTGTGTAGAAAGCTGATTTGGTCAGAGAATTCTTAAGAGGAAGATCAATGTTTGGCATGAAGGGAGAGGAAGAGCAAGATGAAGGCACAGAAGAGATGAGCAAAAGAGACAGATGACACAGACTAAGTGAATCAAGGGTGCTCATTAAAATTCTATGAGTCTAGAGATGAGATGAGACACTAGTTTGGATTGCTGAAGTCATCTTGAAACAATGAAACTGGAAGAGACAAAAGAAGTGAAATCAAAGCTGGCAGAGTCTAAGAATTTACATTATCAGAAAGCCTCAAAAAGAGACCTTTGGCTGATTCTCTCTGCTGCTGCTATTTATCTAGATGATAGCTATCTAAAACCAAAATCTATCCGTTTACTCCCCAAAGCTTTTTCAGATAACTGCCAGAAGGGACCGAAGGGCTCTGAGAACGTTTTAACTTTGAGCTAAAGGACTCCAAGGACAAGGCTGATGAAGTGCAAATCTGTGAGGCACAAAGGGCTTATGCTGCTTAATCCTCCTTTCATTGGCTTGGAATTCGGGTCCCACTTCACCCAACAACCTGTATTTTTGATCTGCAAACAAACAAAAATTTAACCATCAGTAGATGGTTAACTAATTCTATGTAAAGCCAACTGCATTGAAGTATCTCAATAAAACCTGAATCTATTTACTTTCTAATGTCAGAAATAGGACACAGGTGTGGAGCCACTGGCTGATGACAGCCATGAACTCCAGCTGGAACTGCAGGCTCAAAAACCTATTCTCACTGCAATCACTCTGGTCACAGCTATCCCTTCAAAATGAAGCATCTCACACAAGATAGTGATTCCTTGCCCAATAGCTGTTAGAAAATGATAGCTGAGACCACAAACCAGAGACATCTTTTAGGCTGAAGAACTTTGCCACATCATCAGATTTGCGTCGGGATAGATATGGCAAAGAATGGTGAAGCACATTCAAAGGAATCATAAATCAAATACAAATAAAGACACAAGTGGAAGAGTGTAAAAACATCCTGACAGGTCTAAATCAAAGGTTTGGATGAAAATGGTAGTTGGAATTCCACAGACTCTTTGTCAACCTACATTTGTACTACTGGTGAAAGGCTACCACACAACTCTATGACCTCCCTCAATTCGCTTTCTGGTAACAGATATTCACTGAATTTCCTAAGCTCAGCTTGGTTATTTGCTTGCTCAAAATTTTACTTGGAATACATTGTTTAAAAAAAAAAAATCACCAAATCCTATCAAAAATTATATACAAACCCCTAAGCCTGCACAGTCCTGTTCCTTCAGTTGATCTGATGGGGTTTTTTTTTGCTAAAAATGATACAGTGTGTGAGGCAATCCCAGATACCAGTCCAGGTTGGGGGATGATGAGTTTGAGAGCATCCCTGCAGAAAAGGACTTGGGGATGGGGGTGGATGGGAAATTGTCAGGAGCCAGCAATGGGCACTGGCAGCTCCGAAGACCAATGGCAGCCTGGGCTGCATCGAAAGCAGTGTGGCCAGAGATGGAGAGAGGGGATCCTGCCCCTCTCCTTTGCTCTGCTGAGACCTCACCTGGAATGCTGCATCCAGCTCTGGAGCCCTCAACACAGGAAGCACTTGGACCTGATGGAACAGGTCCTGAAGAGGGTTATCAAAATGATCAGGGAGTTGGAGCTACAAGGATAGGCTGAGCTTGTTCAGCCTAGAGAAGAAAAGGCTTCAGGCAGACCTAATAGCAGCCTGCCAATACCTGAAAGGGGCTACAAGAAGGCTGCAGAAGGAGTTAGCAAATGCCTGCAGGGACAGGATGAGGGCAATGGCTTGAAATGAGAACAGAGGAGATTGAGATTGGATGTGAGGAACAAGTTTTGCACCATGAGGGTGCTGGAAAAATGGTTGCTTGGAGAGGTAGTTGAGGCTACATCCCTGGAGATATTCAAGGCGAGGCTGGACAAGGCTGCTGACTACAGGGGGCTGGACTGGATGAGCTTTGGAGGTCTCTTCCAACCCAGACCATTTTATGGTTACATGAATTCTGAATATTTAGTTCTCCTACTCACCGCAGCAGAAACCCTTTCCCTTGCCTACTATGCATTCCTTCTTCGGAATAAATTCTGCAAAGCTGCTTTCTGGGGGAAAAAGCCCTCTGAAAATTTGAGGATTCTGAGTAGATTCTGCAAGATTTGAAAGAAATCTGAGAGATCTGAAGGAATTCTGACATCTAGCACCGTCCATGCACACACACCATCCCATTCCTAAATGATCACTTGAGAATACAACCAACCTGTTTGAGCATTACTGAGTTCCAACAGATGAAAGTTCTCTGTCAGTGTAAGAAAGCTCTGGTTCATTTCCTTGGTATGCACTGTACATTGGTGAAATTCAATGCAATGTGCTGCTGCAAAAATTGTTTATTTCTAAATGAGCTATTGCAAAAAAAGAATTTAGAAACTCTGAGTGTGCAGTAAGATTTGAAAGCCCTTACAAATCGCTGGATGTACATCATGCTTCACCCACTGCAAATTCTGGCCACAGACATGGAAACCATTAGCAAAACATTAAAACAGAGCTGGAAAGCGCTGATTATCAGTTTGCCACTGTCTGCAGATTTAATGCAGTACTTGGCTCAAAAAGTTCTTTAAAAATCCCCAATATAAGTGAAAATATTTATAAAATAGAAGGTCTCTCACTTAATGCCTATTGGGCAATAGTCTTTTAAAGCTCTACAGACACTTGTAAATCTGTCAAAGGAATCACTACCCATAAACAAGCCTTCATGTAAAGAGCATTTCGGTGTCAATCAGGCAGGAGTTGGAATTTTTTAAGCACCATCCTTAAAGTAAACGCAAAGCCAGAAATAGCTTAATGCTGCTAACAGTAAATTACTAACTATTTACTCACCGGAACCCACCAGTAGCATTTACAGGAATCATCCTGACAGTGAGCCTGAGGATCAGCACCATCAACTCCCATAAACCTGTCACTGCCACTATCCCCCATGAGTTATGGCACTGCGGAAGCTGCAACCCCCCCCCAAGCCCATCTGGTCAGGGCCAGGCAGCTTACGCTGCCAAGCTTGTTGCCTTCTTTTCCTGTTGTAACGCAGCCTTATCTTTGGCAGCAGGGTTACTCTTTGATACTACTTATCTTAGAGTCTTTACCTTTTCTGTTCCAAAGGGGATTTGAAACCATAATGCCAATTATTTCAATGCAGCACTCAATAACACTTCTCTTGCACCAAATTATACAGAGCCTCTTCTCCCCCCTCTACTCTGCTCTGGTGAAACCACATCTGGAATATTGTGTCCAGTTTTGTGCTCCCCATTCAATAAAGATGGGAACAGAGAGCCACGAGGATGATTGGAGGACCTGAGCATCTCTCCTACAAAGAGAGACTGAGAGCCCTGGGGCTGTTTAGTCTGGAGAAGAAAGGCTGAGAGGGGATCTGATCAATGTGTACAGATATGCGAGGGATGGGTGTCAAGTGCCTGGGGCCGATCTCTTTTTGGTGATCAGAAGCAACAAGACAAGCAGCAACAGCTACAAACTGGAACACAGGGAGAAACTGCTTTACAGTGAGCATGCCAGAGCCCTGGAGCAGGTGTGAGGATTTCTGAGACAAAAGTAGCTGTGAAAAATCTAGAAGAGGATCAGCTGGTGGTGGTGCTCTGCCTTCAAACTTTGTTTTTATTGTCTTAAAAAAAGGTCAACCACTTAATGCCAAAAAGTGTTTGCAAGCCTAGAACTACAGACACCATTCTAATTCATGGATGACTTGCATAGTCATTTTGTTATACCATTGCTCTGTGGCTTTCAGATGATTTAGGGCAAGAGATGTGCTTTTATATGCAATTATTTTCTTTGCTCATTAGTAAATCACTTTTCTTGAAAATTGAAAAGCCATTTAGAGGATGGAAGCTCGTAAGCAAAATTGTAACTAGTCTGATCATTGTCTGCTTGAAAGACCTTTTCCTCCTGACACACAGAAACCAAGATCTGCTCTGGGGCTCAAAATCCTACGTACCAACCGGCCAGCAAAATGCTTCCACAATAAAACTTAAGCAGTGAAAAGTGAAATAACTGAATTAGCAGCACTCAAAACACCCTGCAGAGTTCACCTGTTCTAGCTGAGTTCTACTGGCAGCTGCTAGTCAGACAACTTGACAACTCTTACAAGTTTGATTGGATATTCTCCTTTGTCTTTCAGATTCCCGAGGGAGTTTTGGTTGTTTCTTTAAGTGTAACAACATTTGGAGGGAAGTTTTACAGTAGTGCTGGCACGCAGAGGAACTGCCAGGCCTATTAGCTTCAACTAACTCAGCAGAAAAATGGATTTTGTCAAGGGCTATCCACATTTTACACAAATAATTTCTTTTTTTTTTCTGTTAAGATGGTTTCCCAAGAATGCATTTAACAAAATGAACACAGATTGCTAGAAAAACTAAACATTTGTCACACCCCAGTGACATATCTGAGACTCTGGTTAATGTATTCTCTTCGCAGCAGTGGTTTACATTCAGCGAGCCCTTCAGCAGAGAAGCAAACTGCAAGGGTCTGAAGAATGCATAGAAAGGAATATAAGGACTAAACCCTCCTGATTTTCCAGCTGTTGTACAACTCCTCAAGCGATTCCAGCTCACATTGTTAGTAGCAAGTTTTGGGTTAGGGTTGAGATGCAAACACGCAGTCCTCCACACACCCTTAGTCTGTCAGGGGTGGAAAATCTGCTCTAGAAGAGCTTGCTGAGAAATCAAAACGTTTCCCCTGGAAATTGAAGAGTCCTGTCTGGCTAATTCAGGGTATTTTTATTATTACTATTATTATTTAGATTTACATGTATAATACTACTAATATTTTTTATCAGACAAGCTATGATTTTTATGGTGCTAGGGAAAAAGCTAAGACCTTTCAAACCCAAACCCACAATCACTTAGCGTCCTGAGCAAGGGATCAGAGAGAAGAGAATTTCTGGGCAGTGGCTGAAGCAGTCTGTTTATGAGCTGAAGGGGCCAGAGAAGTGATCTCCTGCTTCCCTCTGCACTGCTGGATCTCTGATTTTCTGTGCAGGGCAGATCATAAAGTTGCACCTAATACAATTCTTCTATCAGGTTTACAGCTTTGGTTCCACTAGAGCATCCTGCCTAGCTTTAAAATAGCATAAAGTCATAAACTACCTACAGTATTCACAGGAACAGCTCTGAAAGTGCTAATTAGCCTCACTCCCACTAATTTGTATCCCACTGTCTGAATTAATGCACTTTCAATTTTTGATCACTGGCAGTAAATACATAAGCAACCACCTCGGTGCTAGCAGAAAGCTGCCTTTTCCTTTACCGCACACTCCCCGATGAGGGCCATAAATACGAAGTGACAGTTCCTCCTGATGCTAGCATTACACACTCTGCAAACTACATCATTCCTTACCCATCATAAGCATTGATAGAGACTACATTCCCTACCCCTCCTATTCCCAGATGTACGCTACCTGCTCCCAGACGCAAACTAGACAGTTCCACAACTAATGCTTCGCACACATGTATTTATGGATATAAAAGGGCACAAAGAAAATTTCAATTGTGGTATTTTCAAGATTAATTTCTGAATCTTATAATTTGTCAAATTACCTTTAACAAGAAAATTCCATGGATTATTAAGCCAAAGATACAACAGAAAAAAAATTAACAGCACACCAACGCTTGAGCAACTGAAAGCTTTCTGCCTCGCCTTTGTGCACACATGCAGAGATCTGCTTCCAGGGAATAAACTTCTAAGCCACCCTCACTTCACTCTGTTATTACAGTTCTGAACCTTATGCAAATGATTCCATATTATTATTCTCTAATACCACACACACACAAACCTGCTGGGGTGGTAAGAACTGATGGACACAGATGATTTTGCACTCTTCGTACCCGCGTGTGAAGGCTACCAATGGGGAGCTGTCAAAATGTTAGTTTTAATGATAAAATTGCCTCCGATGTGCATACACAAAATGTGGGGGCTCTTAATGCCTGCCCTGTGGATCTGCCAAGTCAAAACAAACTGAAACAGATCTCTGCTGAGGCAAGAGAGTGTTCAAAAAGCAAGGAGAAAAATCGGCGAAGGCAAAGAGCGTCTCTTTGTCAACTCCTGGAAAAGAAAGGAAGCTCTTTTTTGCTGTCTGTTCTTTGCTGTTCTCCTTTACACCTTCCTGCACTGAGCCAAAATAGATCAGGCACATGCTGGGCAGGGAAAAAATACAGAGAGAATCATCAGGCAGAAACTCGCACGGTGATGTCTGCAGAGGCAATACAGGCACCTGTTGGCTCCTCCTGTTCAAATGTCTGTTTGCTTTCACTTCAAAAGGCTTAGCTTAAATTTAACATTTAAAAAGCATAATTAATATGAAGAAAATTGAAGTGGCCAGTTCCTGGAAAGTGTCACACAACTGGGGAGGTTTGACTTGGTGATCTACTGAGGTCCTTTACAAAACCCTAACATCCTGTGATCCTGTGATTGCGCTGCTGCTGCTGGAAAAATCTATCTAGAACATATCTGTGACTCGGATGTCTAAACCTCACTTTTAAACTGACCTGAAACATCTCATTTAAATTGGACTGAGGCTCAATTGCTTGGAAATATTTTAGGATGTATTTCTGATAACTTTTTTGAATATTACTGTCCAGTAATGGAGAAACAATCACCTTTGACTATTGATCCAACAAATTCTTTAGAAACTTAACTGGTAAAACATTTGGAATGCAGCAACCTTACTATCTGTAAAGTAAATAAATAGAGAAAACCTCTCGAGGTTGCAATTGCTGTCCTATTTATAATTACTGTGCTGTGATTACACTACAACTCCATTCCATATTGTAAACAAATACTCCATATTATGAATATACACACACATATATCCACTAAATATAGAAAACAGTAACACATTCAAAGAGTTTCTCCATCTGTGCTTACCCAGAAATCCAGCAAATGCTAAAAATGTTTCAATTCACTAATTAGAAGCATCAATTAACCTCTAGAGCAAAGAAGACTTACTGGACATATTGTTGCAAAGGCTTTTCACTCACTTGGAGGACGCTGATGGCAACACAGACATTCAAGAACTTTAAATTAACCTCTTGTGAATAATAGGGATGTGAAAATATTTTTAATCTATTTTCCTACTGGTAGATCTATCTCCCTAGAATACAGATGTTGCTCAGGGTTTTAAATCTGGAAAACCACAATTTTCAGCCTTAAGTCCTCAAGAACTTGCTATTCACACTGAGTGTGCTGCAGCTGCTTTGAGGGAAAGGAATATATATCAATATATACACATAGATTTATATATGTGTATATTTACATACAGCTATTCATATCTGAAAAGGAATATATCTATATTGTTGTGCTATTTGAGGGTAAGAAATCAAATGAAGCCTTTGAAAGGGAGGCAGAGCAAGGCAGGTATGCTCAACCTGATGAAGAGAACCATAACTGGGGAATTAATTTTGCACTTCAGCTATCGAATGAATAGCTCCAGAGAAGATGGGAGTCAGACTGCTCTCAGAAGTGAACACCTAAAGGAAAAGGAGCAACACTCACAAGCTGCACTACAGGAAATTCTCATGTAGGATAAGGAAGAATATTCAAGACAGTGATTCAGCACCCAGAGAGGTGCTAGAACTTCCTTAGATACAAAACAGGTGATCTACATTTGAATTTAGTCCTGGCTCATGGACTGTGGACCACAGGACCTCCAGAGGTACCTTCCAACCAACCAACCTGCCTTTCTCTAAGATTCTAACACACTTCCCCCCGTTCAGGAGGGACATAGAGCTGTTTGAGAGAGTCCAGAGAAAGCCACAAAGATGATGAAGGGAACGGAATCTTACACAGAGAGCCTGAGGAGCTGGGGCTCTTGAGCTTGGAGAAGAGGAGCCTGGGGGGTGACTGTACTCATGTTTATAAAGATATATAAAGATGACAGGAGGTTGGAGACAGGCTCTGCTTGGTGATGCCTCATGACAGGACAAGGATGTACCAACACTTGGGTTAAGAGGCCCCCAGTGTGGAACCACATCTGGAGTACTAAAATCCGACTGATTATTTATCAGGAGGTTTTTTCCTATGGAATTATTTTTATACATTATTTTAATGATTTTGATTCAATTCTATGAAACTATGCCTTTCAGTCATGGGGGTGTGTGTATGTACATACCCATATCCATACTCATTCATATGTGATTAAGTCAGGAAAGAAAATTAAAACGTGGAAGCAGTAGTGAAAAAATATTACTACAGAAAGCAAGCAAAAGGCATGCGGATTTCTAGTGGGATCAGAATGTCTCACTCTCATAGGAAACATAATTAAGTATGAGAAATATAGGTGTGGCTTTTAAAAGCATCCAGGGTAGATCTACCTTGCTTGCCATTTTTAACCATTCATTAACTACCTCTGCTCTCTCAGTTGCTAAAGGTCAATAACACTAAATATAGTGAACATTAGAGTGAATGATACACAAGGATCTAATGAGCATCACAGTGAATGATACAAAGGCTCCAATCTTGCTTTCTTTTGCCCATTAGAGCTGCACTGCACAATTTTATTGAAAAGAACAGCGAACAGGACAGATGGAACCAATCTCCAGAGCAAATCACTCCGAACAATTAAGATGTCTCAACTTTGGAGAGGGCTGAGAAACAGGTTCCTGGTAAAGCTTACACAAGTCTATCATGCTTTGGTAAAGTGAGTTCCTTGCTAAAATCTTCCTAGGATCACACATCTCAAAAATGCTGTGCTTATGTTAGAAGAGCATCAAGCAGGCAGCACAGTGCAGACTAGAAGGGAGATGGTGTTTGGTCACATGGAAAACAAAAACTGGCAATCATTGCCCCAGACAAGAATCAGATCTCTCACAATCTGAAAACTCTGATGCAAAGCAAAACCTTTTTTCCCCCCATAAATACAAAGATTAGCTGGAAGGCTAATGTTTCTTAAAAGAGTAGATGTATCTGCTTATAGTACTGTGTAATATCTGAAAACCTTGGAAATACACAGACCACAGAGACCCGTAGTGAAAAAATGAGCTTGCAGAAAACATTTCATTCTCCTGTGACTTTAAAATGGAAGCAGATTTCACTCCCAAGTTTTCATCTCACTGTTTAATATTGCACTCTTTTGCAATTCTTTCTTCTTAAAAGTCTACATTGAAATGTTTCTTTTTGCTTGTAATTATTTTTTTAACCTAAAAGTGCTCACAGATAGATGGGTTTGCCCCAGAATACATCTTAAAAGCGAGTTGGATCAAGGTCTTCTAAAGAGCTGTTTGAATTTTGGAGCCAAACTGGTGGAATCTCTGCAGACTGAAGCCAGTCTGTCCCTTTAAAGTCTAATCTGAGAGCCTTCAAAATAGCAAATCGTATGGAACTCAATCTGTTTATCTGAAAAGGATGAAAGGGTTTGTGCTCCATCTAGGTTTGAACTTTTGGTTCCACAGTGTCTAGGTATTTCAAACCAGAGGTTCACACCATTAAGAGATGCCACTCATGATAGTGTAATCTTTCCTATGTTAATATCCATGAGAGAAAGACAAATGAATGCCTCCATAAACTACTAAAAAGTATCTTTAAATACCAAATATGATGAAAAGTGTCCATCAAAACTGCCATTTCAGGCACAGGAGATTTTTTTTTAAAATAATTTAATCTCACCCCCAAAAAAATCACTAACAGGAACAAGAGTTTAGTCCCTAATGACACAAAGAAAACTCTTTCATTAATACCTTTGTCTGCTTGATTACCTTTGTCCTCTTTCACTTCTTACCTTTGTTCTCTTTCACTTCCTACCTTTGTCCTCTTTCACTTCCTACCTTTGTCCTCTTTCACTTCCTACCTGTGTCTCATCCCACATGCAAGTTAATCTGTTTAAGACTACCTTAGCCAACCAAACTGTGAAACCAATGCAACGCAGGCTACAACACAGGCAGCCCCAGCTAATCTTGTTCAAATTATTTACATCTGAAAGGCCGTGCCTGTCTGGATCGCTGGGCCCGATGCTTCTCTGGACTTTCTGCTACTCACATCTGTTTCAGTTTTAGACTTTCACTGGTATTCTGCCAGCAGCCACAACTTTTTTAATGGCTACAATAAACTACAGAGACTCATCAAATCTTTGTTGTACGTGTTAAAATTATAACCTCTTCAATTAAAATTTTGATTCAAAAGTAAATTACGGCATTAGCTGAGGAGTAGAACGTCTGAAAGAGATACAACACTTCCATAATGCCTGATTGCTTCTTTGTTCAACTAGAAACTAATCACAGAAATGCTTGGTTACAACTCTGCTGCATATTTCTGAGTGATAAAATACTAACATCTGAAAACATTTCCATAACCTTCTTTGTTTTTGGTTTCAAATCTTCACTGTCATTAACTTTATATGTTAATTGCTCTGGCTGGCTTTCCAAAGCATTTTTACAAAGAAGAATTATGAAAACAACCATAAAATAACATTTTTTTCGCCCTAGATTTCTAGAAATACCAGAAAAGACACTCTAGAAAAGAGAAAGAAGAAAGCTGTGATTTTTGTTTTCAAAGTTAAAGTATTTGGCTTTTCCCTCCTTGCTGTCCTGCGCCTTTGCAGCGTAGAGCAAGCACGATGTGAATGTCACAGCCTTCACGCGGACCCTGCAAGACTAAGATGCGTGACAGCAGGACTACATGGTGAAAAAGTGTAAGATCAAACATAGCTCATGTTTCTGCACAAACTGGCCCAAAAAGAGGGCAGGCCACGGGGTGTACAGGGCCATGAGATGAGAGGAGATAGAGCACTCACTTCTGCCCGGGTCGAACAAACAACAACTGATACTTTCCTACCAGTGTTAACCTTTGAAACTATCCTAAAGGTGGCAGTGACCTCACCCAGCAACTTCAAACTGTGAGGAGAAAAGATTTTGGAACGGTTTTCATTGCCATACATTGGTAAAAACAAAAAAAAATAAAAACTATTATCTTGTTCAAATCTGATTGTAAAAGGCCTCTCATGTTTTGACTCAAGAGATGTAAATGCAAATGGGGAAGAAGGTTTTAAAGGCTTTTAAGCAGATTCTCTCCCCAGATTCCATTTTCGGGGAAGGTTTTAAAGGCTTTAAAGCAGATTCTCTCCCCAGACTCCATTTTTTACACAAAACTGTTTCAGTGGAAGTAGCAACTTTGCCTTAACGAAAAACACAGGCTTAAAAAAATTCATTCATCATAGGCTGGATTTATTTTAGAAAGTCATGTGAAGCACAAAATAAAAATGAAACTGCTTGGAACACTTAGAGGGCAACCCTTCCTCCTTTATTTCCACTCAGTACCTTGATTGATAGATGAGTTTGGTTTCTGAGCCCCTCTTTGTAATAAACATTTTTAAATGTTTATTTTATGTCCCAGAGCGAAAATATTTTGAACTGGAACTTTCCTTTTCCCTTTGCTGTGCCTTGGCAAGCTGCATTTTATTTCTAGACGAGGAGCATTCAACTCTTTCTTGTAGCTGTTAAACTGTTGTTATACAAGTACTGAAGAAAGTATTTATGTTATGGAACTAAGAGATATCTGCAGCTAAACACACAGTCCTGAAGAAGCCAGAGGAAAATTCACAAACGGCTCAAGAAAATTGCAGAAAGATTTCAACTGTAAAAGGCAAAATCACTTCTCAGATATTTACTTCCATTTTTATGAAGTCATGAGTTTGATTTTTAGTTTTTTTTTTTTTTCTAATTTATGTGAGTAATTTGTGCCACAGTGTAAAAACTCTAAGGGAATCAACACCATAAACCTAATTAGCAATAAGAAAGCCTCATAAAGGTCACGTTTTAAACAGCGCTTTGTTGTTAGCAGAGCAAATGTGAAAGTTCCCAGTTACCTTCTAGATCTCTCTTCAGTTTCCTTAAGTCTTTTATTAGGTCTTCAAACTTAACTTGGGAGGCCTGGAAAAAATCCTGTGGTTCTGGTAAAGGAAAAATACTCTTGTCTGTTCCCGCTTCCTAAGCAAACAAACAAACAAACAGGCCACTAAGCAAATTGAATGCATTTGCAAGGAAATAAATTAGGGTTTTTTGAAACACCATCTATGAAAGGCCATTACAGAGTTGCACAAAGAATGTATTTGAAATCATTCTCTCTAAACCGACACACGCAGAACTCAGTTTGAAACCCTGAGCGGTCAGAGAGTCGAAACTCCCCTTCAGATGCTGCAAAGCAGAGTGTGCTCACATTTAAACTGCGAGACAACACTGGGTGCACAACATTTCTGTTTGTTTTGTATCAGTATAGGTTTAGATAAGGGATTAGAAGGTTTTCAGAAGCAGATAACACCAATGCCTGTTCTAGTGCAACAAGTGATCTTATGCCAAAAGCTCGTGGCTGTGCCCTCTCCCAATTCACTGAGTATAACCTTTACAGGCATCAACTGAAAACAATATTTAGCTACTGCCTGAAGTATTTTGTACAGATAAAAATATCCAGCTGAGGCTTTAAGTGGATAAATCAATCACCTGTGTTAATGCCTGCATGGGACTCTTAAGTTTATGCAGAAAACTGCAGTAAACCAAACCAAAATAAACCAAACCAAGTAAAATCAAAATGTAACAAAATAAATTAAACCAAAACAAATCAAACCAAACTAACATAAAACAAAATAAAAGCAAACCAAAATAAACCAAATCAAACCAAACCAAACCAAACAAAACCAAACCAAATCAAATAAAAACATAACAAAATTAAACCAAACCAATACAAAACAAAATAAAACCAAACCAAAATAAACCAAGCCAAACTTACACGGCTCAAAGTACTTATCTCCAGTGGAAATTTAACAAGTATATAAATAGTATTAGCATGACATTGCTGTGTGTAAGCATACAGTAGTGAGTTGAAACCACTACCTGTGAGAAATTTTAATCTTTAATACAGGAAAACTCATAGGTTGAAGAATTAATTACTTTATGAATAGGGGGAAAATGGCTTTATTATTATAAAGATATGAACACTCAGGGGGGAAAAAGTACAATGGGTGACATTTACACTGAGTCTACTTCCTCCCAAGGAAGATAAAGTGTTCTGTTTTACAAAATTCCCTGAAGTAAAATTATAGCATGGTACAAAGCTGCAAATATATTAAATATCTAAATAAATTAATTAGGAAACATTAGCTTCAGCATTATTAAAAAAGGAGAAAATGAGACATATGTCAGTATCCTGAAAACCACTATAGGCTAGACAAAGTTGCTTTTGCTATTAGGCTTTTGACAAGACAGGTAATGACACCTCATTGTCCTTTTCAGGGGAAAAAAAAGGTGGGGGAGAGAAAAAAGAAACAGGAATAAAAAGAAAGGAAGGGAAAAAAAGAAAGAAATGAAGGAAGGGAAAAAAGAGGGGGGAAAAGAAGGGAAAGAAGGGGGAAAGGAAAGAAAAAAGTAAGGAAAAAAGGAAGAAAAAAAGAAGGAAAGAAAAGGAAATAACAGAAAAGGGAAGGAAAAAAAAGGGGGGGAAGGGGGAAAATGGAGGGAAAAAAAAAGAACATAAAAATGGAAAAAGGAAAAAGAAAAAAAGCAAGGCAGCAAGCAAACAAATACAGCTCTCAGTATTTGCCAGCCTTATCTCTCCTCTGCAGCTCAGTCTCAGGATCAGTTCCACAAGCTCCTGCCATTCAGACCCTCTAGCATTACATATTCATAGAAACAAAAATGATTTAGGCTGGAAGGGACCTTTAAATATCACCTAGTTCAACCCCCTGCCGTAGGGAGCAAAGTGGCTGCACTTACTTCAGTTTTCATTCATTTTAGTCTTACTCCAGGGGAAAATACTTGTGACTACTAACTCCTCAGTTTAACTTTACTATCTAAGAGTTTTTACAAGACTTTAAACAATGAATGAATTCTGGTATTCAACCAGCCACGAAAACTAGCACTAGTTGGAGGTTTAAAGATGAGGCACCTTTTAATCTCAAAGGCATCTTCTTAATCTCAGAACCAGGAAACTTGGAATCAATTAATAATGGCATCTTCTTTAAAGGATAATAGTTCAAATTTTCCAGACAGAAACTTCGAGCATTCCTAAAGCGTATCAAAAATGCCTCACAAATGTAACTCTCTCCAAGCAGCATTCCACATTTTCATCCTCTATCTCCACCCCCACCCAGCTGATTCACCCATCTTAAAATGCCACCGTGTCTTTGCACTCTGTCAGGAAAATCCTACTTCTGCCTGCCAGTGGTACCACATCAGAAGAAGATCTTCAGTGTTCAGTAACCAGGATTTAAGGCAGCAGGACTGGAGTGCCCATCTGTCCAGTCTACAGTTGGTGCCTGTCATTAAACCAACAGTTAAAGGGGAAATTTTCCAAAGTCCTACCATAAAACCACAAAAAATTTTTGACCTCCTGAGTTCCACAGCTCTTATAAGAATACCAAAGAAATGCATTTTATTTTTCTGCCAGAACTGCTGTGTGCAGATTTGCAAAAAAAAACCCCAACA
Organism: Pogoniulus pusillus; assembly: GCF_015220805.1. NCBI lineage: Eukaryota > Metazoa > Chordata > Aves > Piciformes > Lybiidae > Pogoniulus > Pogoniulus pusillus. The sequence continues at coordinate 31,971,936 of NC_087264.1, read as the reverse complement.
TAAAGCCTTTAACAATCTCCAGAGGGAATTTACTTCTGTAGAGGCAAATGAGTATTTTACCTTATCACAGTGGCGTAGGTAATAGATGACGACATAATCCACGAGATTAATACCACTATCCTAGGGAAAAATAAAGAAGTTATTGTAAATGTGTGTGATTAACACTGTTTCCAGGAGTGAAGATGTAGTCTCTTACAAAAAAGATCTGTTGTTATTATCTATTGCTGTCAGGAACAGGACTCAGAGTATTTGCAGCCCTACGGACAAAAAAAATCAATCTTTTACAATACAGAAACCACCATAGGACCTTGAGCTTCTTTTGGTTCTAAACCGCAGGTGAGAAAATCATAGAATCACAGAAACTTAGAATAGCTCAGGTTGGAAAAGACCTCAGAGCTCATCTCCTCCAACCTCCCCACCAAGAGCAGGGACACCTCTCAGCTAGACTCAGCTGCTCAAGGCCTCATCCAACCTGGCCTTCAACACCCCCAGGCAGGAGGCAGCCACAGCCTCGCTGGGCAGCCTGTTCCAGAGTCTCACCACCCTCCTATAGAAGAGCTTCTTCCTCAGCTCCAGTCTAACTCTGCTCTGCCTCAGCTTCAAACCATTCCCCCTTGTCCTGACTCTAGACACCCTGACGAAGAGTCCCTCTGCAGCCTTCCTGCAGGATCCCTTCAGCTATCTGAAGGCAGCAGCAAAATACGCACTAGGAGAAGCTGTCCCTGTATTTTTTTTCGATAACACAAGGCAATACTGAAGAACAATATTAACCTGGATAACATCACAGATTAATATTATTATTCTTTAATATGACATTAACAATATTATAGTCACTTCAGTTACATTAAGGTGAACTGAACTGCTTGATTCCTCCAGCCTCAATTCAGCTATCAAAAGAGAGGCATAGAAATTCTATTCCAAATCTAAAACCAGACAGCAGGGACCTCCCAAGTCTATTTGATGCCCTGTTGCTTCACAAATCTGACTTTTAGTCCCCTCATTGTAGAGTCCCCATTTCTGCACACATCAACTGTAGCCAACCTGATTTTACTTTGTTCCATGTCGCTGGGTCAGCAGAGGCCAGATGAACCCAAGGGAAAGCCACAAACGAGCAGGGGATTGCTGTTCAACAACGGCAAAGAGCCATCGTGTAGGGAATTATATCTGGAATGCCTTTGAAGGGTTTTTTGGCTGTGTTTTCATATCCTATATTGACAGGTATCAGGACAAATATTTGTATGTGAACAATGTCTGACTTCCTGCACAGAGTTGCCCTGCCGGCATTTGAGCCTGCAGCAGATTATAGTTGATTAATATCATACAGCAGAAGAATTCCTAACTAAGCAAGTCACGGCTGTCATGCAGACAAAGCCACTCTGCTTTTAGAACACTTAGAAGACACTTCTGCTGGCTGCCCATATGACAAAAAGGACCTGAGGTGACTCATGAACATCTGATTGCCCTTTTAGAGAAAAAAAAAAAACACCACTAAAAAAAAGCTTTTATTTTATTTTCTGTATGCTATGCTATCAAACTTACTGCTTTGGGTTAAAGAGTAGCTACAGAGGACAAAACAGAAGAGGAATGACAGATATTTAACATTGACTTTTTAACCTTAGCTCCCAAAATTCAGGGCATCTGAAGAGAATATTGCTTGATAGTGCCTGCTGGCAGTGCCCAGAAAGGGGATAACAGGACACAGGAGGGTATGTTAAATGTTGAAATAAACAAGATCATGCATTCTTCTTCCTAGCAAATAGGGTCCACCAACTACCTCTGAAGCTCCCCTCAAAGCAGCTGGGCCCTTGGAGCTTTTATGCATTTTGGAGACCAGTCTAAAATAGTAGTTGGGGTTTTTTTCTGGCCAGCAGGAAACTCTAAATACGGTAATTTTTCAGCTTGTTTTGCTAAGGAACAGGTCTTATGCAATGATACTGTACATCTGTCACTCCCTTTCATAACTCACAGTTCTGAAACAAGCTGGCTAAATTCATCCCAATTGGAAAGTCCCACAGATAATGAAATCCTCACACTTTAATGGTTAGACAGAGGACTGAAGCTGAAATTAGTCCTTCTGCTGGGAAAAGTCAAGCTAAACTCAATTGTTTTACTTTCTTTTTCCTGGCAGCTGGCTAGCCAGGGAACACCTGAGCACTGGGCAACTTGGCCTGGCTCTAATTTAGCTGCAAGTTTGTGCTGTGCCTTGTCCATGGGGTAGGACAGGAAGAAAAATGATCACAGGAAACAGCTAAACCATTGCAGTGAAGAGAAAAGTAGGAATTAGAATCAGATAATCTTTTAGGTTGGAAAAGACCTTAAAGTTCATTGAGTCCAACCAAGTTCACCACTAAACCATGTTCCTCTGCACCACCTCTACATATCTTTTAAACACCTCCAGGGGTGGTGACACAAGCACTCCCCTGGGCAGCCTGTTCCATACCTCACTACTCTTTTAGTGAAGAAATTTTTCTTAATCATAGAATCACCCAGGTTGGAAGGGACTTCTGAAGGTCATCTAGTCCAGTATCTAACCTCAACCTCCTGTGGCACAACTTTTCCTTTTGTCCTATTCAGACAGCTGTAGAGAGTGAAAATGTCACCCCTCAGCCCCCGTTTCCCCAGGCTAAACAACCCCGGTTCCCTCAGCTGCTTCTCCTAAGACTTTGTGCTCCAGACCCCTCACTAGCCTTACCGCTCTTTGGTCATGCTCCATCACCTCAACATATTTAGGAGACAAAGTCTCAAATCCATTAGCAAAACTTCCACTGCTACAGCTCCCCAGTGAACAATTAATGAAATGTGGTTTTACACTTGGTTAATGATGGTATTCATAAGGAAAACACTCCCTAGACACCAATTTCTTGACATTGCCTTCTCACAAATTCACTTTTGTGTACATGAAGGCTCGAAATCTAACTTTCTTACAGGTTAAAATCTACTTTTCTTACAGTTCAAGGCAGTACTTTATGCAGGAAAGGAGGAGGAACATAAAATACCTGCTGTTCATTGCTGCTTTGGCAAAGAACTACTTTGAGCAGTGTTTCCACTGCCTCCTCTCCTTTGCCCTACTGAAACAAGGAACAAAGTAATCTCATCTCAAAGTGTCCAGAGTTTGATCTCCCTATCTATCCTTTATACCCTTTATGTGTAATTACTTAGTGTACATGCTGCAGTGAACCTTTACTGACTTCTGTTAGTAAACCTGATTTTAAAAACCTTTTTACTTATACAGAGAAAGGAAAAAAAAAAGATTGGACAATTACTGAAGAAGTAAGAAGGCAGCAATTACTGAACTGTGCTCTCTCAGTTCTCGATACAGTAATTAAGTTTCTAGCAGTAAAAGAGCCACACAGAACTTCTCAGATAAAATATATATCCTGAGGGTATGAGTGCTGGAGAAGAAGGTGAACAGTTGAGAGAAAAAAGCAAGAATATGGTACAAACTGCCTTGTTCTTTCAAGCAAGAATGGTAAGAAATAAGAAAATACTACTTTTTGACAGATTATGGAATTTTAAAAAAACACTTTAAAGAAAAAAAAAATCTTTAATTAATAATAAATACTCACTCTGCTTTTGACATCCTTTAGTTTGGGGAGGATTTCCAACCCAAATCCATCAGCTTGACCGCGGGTCCTATTTCCACCATTCATATAATTTCCAAAAGCCAGAATCAATCCTAAAATTTCCTTTACACTTGTCATGTTCAGCAAAGCCTGGAAAATGGATACCACTCTCTGTAACTTTGATTTGCACAAAAAATCTTACTGCTAATAGAAGAAAACTTGGGGTTTTATAAACCAATTTATTTTTGCCAAAGGTTTAGTTTATTGTGACCTACAACCCCCCTGGAGAAAGGGCTGCTAAAACTGATGCAATAATCAAACCTTTAAGAAAAGCATTTATTAGATTATCTGCCTAAAATGCTACATTTAGGTTAATTCACATGAAGCAAACTATGTGGCACCATGGAATGGTTTGGGTTGGAAGAGACCTCTAGTTGAGGATGTCATACTGACTGCAGAGGTCATTTAGTCCAATGCCCTCTGCAGTCAACATGGGCATCCTCAACTAGATCAGGTGACTCAGAGCCCTGTCACATACTATGCAGATGACAAAAAGATTCATGGAAGAAGACTTCTAAACATTCTCAGTAACCTTTAAGACTCTTACAGAGGAGGTAGTTTACCAAGAGTTTGCATAATGCACTGTCAGATGGAGATGTGCTCTATTTGCTGCTACTAGCTTAGACTTAGACATAGTCTGCTTCTCACTGGGCCTGGTGCTCTGGAAATTCACATTTCCAGATCCATACTCAATGCAGATATACCAGGGATAGGACTAAATTACTGTGTCTCAAACCAGAAATCTAGAAACACAGCTGAGAAGTAATAAAGCATTTGAATTTAGGTACAAAGGCTTCTAGCTTGTCTAAGAATCTGAGCCTATGAGCCTAATTCTTAACTTTCATAGAATCACAGTATGGTCTGGGCTGGAAGGGACCTCCAAAGCTCATCTAGTCCAATCCTCTCTGCAGTCATCAGGGACATCCTCAACCAGATCAGGTTGCCCAGAGCCCTGTGGAGCCTCACCTTGAATACCTCCAGGGATGGGGCCAAACCACCTCCCCAGGCAACCTGTTCCAGTGTTCCATAACCCTCATGGTAAAGAACTTCTTCCTCACATCCGATACAAATCTGCTCTGCTCTCTTTTCAAATCTTAACACCCAACCTTGTGGCCTTGCACTACATATGGAATACATCAGTTGTGGTGCGAGCTCCTCACAAGTAAACTGAGTGCTACAGCATTTTTCCTGTCATACAAACCTGATTCCCTTCCCTTTGGAAGGGAAGCACTAAGTATGCCTTTTTATTGCTTGAATATGCAAGAAATCCAAAAGGGTAGAGCATGGATACTCTGTGGCAGCAAAGCTAACCAAAAGTTAACGGTCAAATTGAAAAACAATAAGAATTAAATACTGTCCTGGCTAGGATGTGACCTTTTGGTCACTATTTAATTTCTCTTTTAATTCTTATCTCATTCTACTTATCATGTTTTATTTGTTATAATTCAGAGTTTTAACTTTAGTCCTTCGTAATAGAGAAACTTAGGTAAAGCTTTGCCAGGTACTAAAAAGTTCTGCTGCAGCAGGGTTAAAGGAATAAGCTAATCATGTGACAGGCATCTATTGCTGATGGTATCCACAGTGGCAGGCAAAAAAAGTACTTGTCTTAAGATAGTTTGCTATTTCATTTCTATTTTATGGAGGTTTTCTATTACTCTACTTAATGTACAAAGCACTCAAACCAATGCAAAATTTCCTATGTAAAGCATAAGACACCACTCACAATTCCCCTCCCCTCTTGTTTTATTTTTAGCTAACACAATTAATCTATTTTTATATTCATGAAATTCTAATAACCAGGCTTAGAGGTTTATCACTTATGGTTAAAAAAGAAGGAGCATAGATGTTCTACAACCTCCTTCTGCTTCCATTTAGCTTCCCTCAGGACTCACCTTGGAGACCCGTGTTATGATGTCGACTTTGCGATGCACTGATGTGATCCCCTCGGAGAACATGGACTGGAAGATGATGCACCGAGCTCGCTCAGTGAAGTTTGGGATCTGAGATAACTCATATAAAAACCTGGGGAGGAAAAAAGTGTTAATGAAACTTTCTATTTCTTATCTGTGGGAGGCTATAGTGGATCAAAGCTGCAGTGGCACGAGTTTGACACACAAATGTGGATCAAATGTGATAGGGTTTGCAACTGTTATATCCTTTATGCTGCATGTATTAATATCAAGAAAAACAAAGACATTAATTGTTATCACAATAATCCATTAACCCATTGGAAGAGCTGCTCTGTAATATCATAAATCCAGACTACAGTTAAAAAGGAGAAAAACATTAAAAAAAGATGAGGAAAAAAAGTGAAAAAAAATCCTCAAGCAGAAAAAGAAAAAAAAGAAACAGAGAAAGAAAGAAAGAAAGAAATGAAAATAAAAAGAGAAAAATAAAAACAAAGAAAGGGGAAAAATAAATAAAGGGAGAAGGAAAGGGGAAAAGAACAAAAAAAATGAGAAAGAGAAAGAAAAAGAGAAAATGAGAATGAAAAAGAGGAAAAAGAGAAAGAAAAAGAGAAAATGAGAGAAAAAGAAGAAGAAAAAGAGAAGGGAAAAGAGGAATAAAAAGAGAAAGAGGAAGAAAAAACAGAAAGAAAGAAAGAAAGAAAGAAAGAAAGAAAGAAAGAAAGAAAGAAAGAAAGAAAGAAAGAAAGAAAGAAAGAAAGAAAGAAAAGAAGAAAGGAATAATAAACGAGAAAAATAATAAAAGTGAAAGAAACAGAATAAAAGAGAAAGAACAATGAAAGAAGAATGAGCAAAAAGAAAAAAAGAGAGAGAAAAGGGAAACTATGAAGAAAAAGAAACTGAAAAATAAGTGAAAAAGGAAAAAAAAAGTGAAAAATGTAAACAATATAAAGAAAGAAAAAAAGGAAAAGAGAACACAAAAAGAAAAAAGAAAAAGAGAGCACAAAAAGAAAAACAGAGAAAGAAAAAGCAAAGGAAAGGGCTCCAGAGTCTCTCTGCCGTTGCTGTTCTTACTCATGGTTTGGCTTCCTTTAAGAAGGTGTCCAGCAGAAGGAAGCTCCCTGTATTCCCACAAGGTTGTTTCAGAATGCAAAACATCTGCCAAGAAATTTCTCCCGATGCTCAGCCTCCACTCTCTTTCCCTACCGTGCACCACAGTGCCAACTGCCCAGCAGCACGCCGTGTGGCGACGCACCTAGGCTCTCAAGCACTTACAGTACTTACCTTAGCCCTCGCTCAGCAGGTACCCACTCCTTATCTGCTCTCAGACATGCACTTTCTTCATCAGCCTATTTCAGCTTTCTTCCTTTAACTCTTTGGTAAAGACAAATAAACAGAGGCAGAGCTACCAGCTCCACTGTGGGTATTACAAACTGAAAGCATCCCAGCGGCAGGAGCGATGCCTCCCTGCTCTCTTCTCCAACTCACAGTGTAAGAGCTTGGCTCAACAACACAAAAAACCTTCTGCATTTCTTACAATAAAAGGATCTGCATAATTTACTCTGTGGGCTGTGGGTCTAGGATCCAGGTTGAGAGTGCAGGATTTCAGGGCTAGAGATGCCTTCCTGAAATCCAGAAGCAAGCTGCTTTAGAAAGCCTCCTAATCACCTCTCTACAGATGTAGCCTCCTTAACACAACGATTAACATTTTTCTACCTCACTGAGTGGTGGGAAATGTTGTGAACCACTATTAGTTTGAATTCTTACATTTATTTTAATTGTTTCTGCCATCTGATTTCTCCAAACTATTTCTGTTTTCTTACAATAAACACTATTGGCATCTTTCACTTTGCTTTATGAATGTCTCACACTGGCAAAGCTTTGCTGAGGCATAATGTCTGTCCACAAATCAGCAAAATTCACCTGTGGTTGGTGTGACATTTTAATTGGAACACAGTATTTTTTCCTCATCTTTTTCTTTCTTGCACGATGAAAAAGTCTACTGTGAGAGAAGGACTGGGGGGGAGGATGGGACTGGCTTGGCTCTCACACTTAAGCAGTGGGACAAAAAAGAAATGCCAAGCTGGTATTAATAAAAATGCTTCTTATTGAGAATGAATGGTATTACCAGGGGAAAAAAAGAGGGTATTTTGCACTTTGTGTGAGAGAAACAGAAGAGAGAAAAGCTCAAACTGCTTCAGTAAAGTGCTCAAATCCATAGATTTTAGAAGTTAGAATTTAAAAAGGCAAATGAGATCTAACCTTGCCTGTCTTTGAGAAGAGAACTATCTCCTACATTGCTGGTCATGGCAATCACAGAATTGTCAGGGCAGGAAGGGACCTCAAGGATCATCCAGTTCCAATCTCCCTGCCATGGGCAAGGACACCTCACAATAGATCAGGTTGCCCACAGCGACATCCAACTTGGCCTTAAAAGCCTCCAGGGATGAGGCTTCCACCACCTCCTTGGGCAAACTATGCCAGTGTCTCAACACCCTCATGGTGAAGAACGTCTTCCTAAGTCTAATCTAAATCTGCCCTCCTCTATCTTGGATCCATTCCTCCCAGTCCTATCACCACCCAACACCCTATTTGCTATTTCTGCAAATTTAGTCTGAGAAAAGCATGGGTTTGACTTAAGTAATGACAACAGGACTGGGACACAGCTTTGTGATGGGTTTCTTGTTGCTACACTTCTCATGGCCTGAAAGAAACAAAGAGAGTTTGTGTTTGGATCTCTCTGAGGTCCATCTTAACTGCTCTCTTGCAGAAACTGTAAACAAAGAGCACATTTACTTGAGAACTCTTTTATCCTACCAGAATCTTGTAGTAAACCACTTGATCACATGTGGTCAGTGCCCCAGAAAACTCACAGAGTGCATCATCAGTGAGCTGGCAGATGACACCAAGGAAGGTGGCAGTGTGGATCTGCATGAGAGTAGGGAGGCTCTACAGAAGGACTTGGAGAGATCAGATGATCCATGGGCCAGTGTTAATGGGATGAGCTTCAATGAGGCCAAATGCCAGCTCCTGCCCTTGGGCCACAAAAACCCCAAGCAATGCTCTAGGCTTGGCACAGTGTGGCTGGAAAGGGTCTGGCAGTACGGAACCTGAGGGGTGTAATCAACAAGCAGCTGAAGATGAGCCAGCAGTGTGCCCAGGGGGCAAAGAGCGCCAATGGCATCCTGGCTGGGATTAGAAATGCTGTGTCCAGCAGAAGCAGGGAGGTGATTGTCCTCTTGTACTCAGCTCTGGTGAGGCTACGCCTCAAGTACTGTGTTCAGTTTTGGGCACCTCAATACAAGAGCAATGTGGAGGTGCAGAGGAGGGCAAGGAAGCTGGGGAAGGGGATGGAGAACCAATCTGATGAGGAATGACCAAAGAAGCTGGGAACAGTTAGTGTGAAAAAGAGGAGGCTGAGGGGAGACCTCATTACTGTCTACAGCTGCCTGAAAGGAGGCTGGTGCTGGTGTCTGCAACCGGCTGATAGTTTAGTTTGCATTTTTACAGCCACAGAATCACTGAGGCTTAAAAAGATATTTAAGGTCATCAAGTCCAGCTGTAACCCAACTGCCAGGACCACTAAACCATGTCCTGAAGCACGACACCTACAGCTTCTTCAACACCTCCAGAGATGCTGATGCCACCACCTCCCTGGGCAGCCTGTTTCAACCCCTCACCACTCTCTCACTAAAGCACTTTTTCCTCATGTCCAATCTAAACTTCCCCTAGCACAACTTCAACCCCTTTCCTCCCATCCTATCACTGGCTACTTGGAAGAAGAGAACAATGCAGCCTCACTCCAAACACTATTCAGGTAGCTGTAGAGAGCAGTAAGATCTCCCCTCAGCCTTCTCTTCTCCAGACTAACCAACCCCAGCTCCCTCAGCTGCTTCTTGTACAACACCCTACAAACCCCTCCCCAGCCTCCTTACTCTTCTCTGGACACCCTCCAGCACCTCAATGTCTTCCCTGTCCTGTGGAGCCCAGAACTGAACCCAGCACTCAAGCCATGACCTCACCAGGGGTACAGGGGCACCATAACTGCCCTAGAGGGGCACAATCACTTCTAATTCTCACTGAAGAAAAATGAGTCTTATGCCCTGTAGCAAATTTTTCAAATTTAAGACTTTTCCCTCCTTAACCTATAGTACAGGTCCAACAAATCTCCACTTCTGTATTCAGGCTGCTTTAGAGGGTGCCTTAGACAACGAAACCAGCAGTACCTGTCCTACCTGACCTGCTGAGCTTTCAGAAGGGACATTTTGAAGGTCCAATAAAGTTTACATAAGAAAATCATCAACAGATTGTTACCCCCTTGAGGCCACATTTTAAGAAGTTATTTTTCTTCACCTATGTAGTAAAATAATAGGGTAATAACGGGGTAATGGAGACTGGCAGAGAGAATACAAAGAGTAATAATTGATACAAAGTAGCTCTTGTCTCTGCCATACTAATTCTTCCTGACTGATCAGGCGTAACTGCCTTAGTTAGAGTTCCTTACTTCTCATTGTGGAACAATGACAGCGCAAATCTAACTTTGTGTTTAATGAAGATTAACCTCTCTCCACTCTAACACAAGCAGACAACCCTTTGTAACTCTAGAGCACCACAAGATTCATCATCTCCAGAACACAAAACACATTAATATTTATTTCACTCAACAGATTACCAAAGATTGAAGCTCTGGAAAACATCAGCAAGTCACACAATGTATTTTTATGCCCCAAGGCAGGGCACTGAAAGCTATGGGGATGAGATGCAAGACAAGCTAGGATATACACTTGTTGGGTATTTGTCTCTTAAGGCTAATCCAAGAGTGATAAGCCACTCTTCAAGTGTGATATCCTCTTCTTCTCCCAGTATTAGCCTTCTCCTTAGTGGACAGTCACAAATGACTGTTTAGCTGCTTGTCTTAGGGGAAAGAGAAAAATAATTCTGCTCTTCATCACTAACATTTTAATGGGGAAAAAAAAAGGTATGGAAATGTCATACCTCTGACAACAACCAATCACATACTGTACCTGCTGTTTCACTTCTTCCTCCCTCTATCCTTTATAGAAAAAAAAAGGTACCAAAACGTAACACCTCTGACATCAACCAACCACAGACTGTACCTGTTGTTTCACTTTTTCCTCCCTCTACCCCTTCTCATGCCACAGACAGCAGGAAAGGCAAAAACAGGCAAAAGGGAAAAGGAAGCAAGTTGGCAGAGAGGCCTCAGGGCAGTAGGGTGCATTGCAAGTAGAAGAGAATGGAAGCGCAAAGGAAAAAGCAGCAAAGTAGCAGAAGACAAACACCGGTGGTAGGCTAATACCTGAAATCAAAGGTATGCCCTAACATACAGTCCAGGTTTACCACTCTGCTCCTGGACTCTTGTGGTTTTCACCTTGGTCTAAGGTTTATCACAACAGAAGGAGTAACACCTCTAAGTTTTTCATCCTAACACTTGTCCCAGGAGATGAAGTGTGAGATCAGCCCTGCAGGTCTTCAGCTGGCATGACCAGAGCGTACGCTGTATCTTTGCCGCAGGACACACCAAAACTCTCTGTGCTGCTCTTTCAGGTAACGAACAGCCAAAAATCAGTCTGGCCCCGCTTTACAGCACAGTAATTTAGCCCTCAAATCTCCAAGAGAAGAAACAAATGTGAAAAGGAGACCATGACTTTTATGGATTCAAGACTACGTATTTTATCAGTTCTGGTGGTCCAAGCTGATATAGCAAAATCTGTGATGTCTGAAAAAAGTCAGGTGCTGAATCAAAAACAGTTCCCTTATTAGCTACCACAGAATAAAGATCAGGATTTCTTTTAACACAGCAGCAAACAGAAGGATAAAATGCTACCAAAAATATCATCTTACTGTTCTGGTTTATCCAGTAGCTTCAGTTCTTCCTCTTTTGAAGTCTGGTAATATTGCTTGATTTTCTCCAGTTCATCCTTTTGTGCTCTCTGAGTGAATAATTAATAACTAATTAGTAACAAATTAATGAATTATTAATTTAGCTCTTTGTTGGCAGGTAACAATTCAACTATACAAAAGAGTTGAGGTATAAAGATCTGTGATAATAAATAAGTCTTGAGGCCTATGTACTAGAGATGGCCACACAGCAGAGGATCCTTGTAGAGCACAGGATACTTCACACAGTTTAGGTTAGAGAAGTAGCTCTGACACCTCTACAGCCAGCTTCAGGCTCACACAGTTCATGACTACAGAGCACCTCGGGTAAGGACAGCAACGGCCCAGCGTGAGTTAACTGCTTCACAGACCTTTACAGCTTGAGTGAGGAACATTCAGCGCAGGAGCTCAAAACTACCCATAAATACAGAGTGTATTTGCCAGCAGTTCAGGAGAGCACACTGGTGGACAGGATGCCTTTTGGTCTATTTCAACCTGATTTCAAGGCCACTCCACTGCTTTAAATTTCTGGTAACTAAGAACTAAGCCAGAATGAGAAATAAGCAAAGTCACTAATTTCTGTGTTATTTATTATGTTACTGTGCTGGAATATGTCCAGAGAAGGGCCATGAGGATGGTCAGAGGGCTGGAGCTCCTCACCTACAAAGACAGGATGAGAGAGTTGGGGCTGTTCAGTCTGGAGAAGAGAAGGCTCCAAGGAGACCTTATTGTGGCCCTCCAGTATCTGAAGTGGGCTACAAGAAAGCTGGGGAGGGGCTTTTTAGGATGTTGGGTGGTGATAGGACTGGCAGGAATGGATCCAAGATAGAGGATGGCAGATTCAGATTAGACTTTAGGAAGAAGTTCTTCACCATGAGGGTGGTGAGACACTGGCACAGGTTGCCCAGGGAGGTGGTGGCAGCCTCATCCTTGTAAGTTTTCAAAGACAGGCTGGATGTGGCTGTAGGCAGTCTGATCTATTGTGAGGTATCCTTGCCCATGGCAGGGAGATTGCAACTGGATGATCCTTGAGGTCCCTTCCTGCCCTGACAATTCTGCGACTCTATACATTCCCCAAAGACTTTTTCTGTACAATGTCTCTGGTCTAAAATGGCAACATACAGCAAAACTTAACTTTTTCTGCATCTAAAAGACTGTGGAGACTACCCACAGCTTTCCCACAGCTCACTTACATTTTCATATAGTGCTTCCAGTGTTTCCAGATCTACTATGGAGTCATCAACGCACAGGATAGCTGTAGAGAAGACAATCACAGATTAGGTTCTAGAAAGCATAGCAAAGAGTTGGATTCTGCTTCCCGACAAATGGCCTAAAGAGACCTGACCTAGCTACAGAACATATTTATATCTGTTGAACATTTTATTGTCTTCAGAACTTTAGTTTGTTCTGACTTCAGGCCATAGCACTCTCACAACAACTTCATAGAAACTGTCTCTGGACAATGGAGTCTTACTTTTCCCCTTCAGCACACTCAGCTGGCAAAAATCCACCCTGCCAGGCATTCAACTGATGGCACAACTGACCAGGCAGGAAGGTAGATGGGACCAGACAAGGAAGAGCACAGATTTCACGGTCACTTAGAAAGCTGGAGAGGAAGGAATTGAAAACCAGAGTGTTTAGGTCTCCTTGTGTGCATCGAGAGCATGGAGACAAGAAAACAGGAATATCTGCTTGCCATGGGAAGGAAACAGGTGGACAGACTTGCAACATTTGCCAGTTGCAAATTTAGGAGCACAAAAGGTTGTGCTGCAGATCTTTACAGTACGTTCACAGAGCAGCTGGCATTCGAGTTAGCTTTAGCCACTAGAAAATCACCCCCATAACATTTTTCAGAGAGATGATTTTAAACATCACAAAGACACCTAAAGTACACTCTTTCAGTGATTAATTAGACCTCATTACCCAAAAAGGAACTGCTTCTTTAGTTACAAACATTGCTACATTTGTAACGCATGGCATGAGGTGCTCCCAGCCTTTGCAAATCTTGCTGCAGCTTATGCAGTGTATGGGGACTCTGAAAACGAAGCAAGATTGGTCCACAGAGCTCTCTCATGTTCTCTGATGTTAACTTCCAGCAATCTACAAAATGAGCAATGGAAGAAAATGGGTAATTTTTCTAAACTAAGCTTTTCATCAAGATTCATAATGGCACTGAGCACAACTCCTTAAGTCCTGACTTATGTTTAAATGTCACCAGGAACATTAATCCCCAAAAGAATCAATCTTAAGGCCTCCACCAGTTTTCCACATAGGCAGTGGCTCATCACCAGCTAGTACCTGGTAACTTTTAATTTCAGCTGCATTACTTTTCTTCAAAGGAAACTTAACTGCTTAGGAATTTGGCAGATTTTTAAAGGCTCTTGCTGCACTTGCAAGCCAAGTTTGAAAGGGGCAAGGCACACATCTTTAAATAATTATTTGAAAGTAATAAGCTTTCGCCTGCTCTTCCACCCACCCCATGATTTTACATTGTGAAATTTAGCAGCAGGCTAGTAAATTTTCCCTGTGGCAGCCTAATTAATTTTATTAAAAGGCCAAATGACATTTAGAATGCTTTAAAATTTTGCCTGTCAATTATGATTTCATCTGTTGATCCTACACCTTGGTTAGAAGTAAAGGGTTCCACAGAAGATGATGGTAGCAATGAATAAAAGCAACGTCTCAAATGAGATTTTGCCCTGTCAGAAAGATGCAAGAAGAGCTCAAGAATGAAACCAAGCACAAAAATTGGACAACTGAGCTTGAAAAAAAACTTTGTAGGAAGAAAAATCATGAGAGATTGAATCTGTGAGGTCATCTGCTGGCTCAAGCAAGACCCTTCCAGAAGCTTCATTTTCTTCTGTATCATCCAGTGAATAAGCTATGAGACTGGAGTATCTGCTGGAAAATTTGTTTCACTTTCCAATAGATTTATTTATTGAGATTTTAAAATCCACATATTGAGGTAAAAAACCTCCCCTTGGGTTTTCACTTTCATCCTCTTCTGGATTATTCCAAAATCTGCTTAGGAGAAATGGATTTGTCCATTGCTGGAGGTAATTGGAATGCACATTGGAAATGCAAACTGCATAACCAACATTAGATATTTTTAGGTACAGATCTATTAAACTGAGAAGAAGTGGCTTGAAAATAAGAACATTTTAATAAGAGTGTGAAGATTTGCACATCTAGCTACTCAGAGGTTTGCCACAACAAAGACTTCAAGATCACTCAGTGATTTTTACTACTCTAATTCCTTAGTCATATTTCTGTGCTGAACATCATTTTGCAGTGACACGAGAAGACAAAAAATGTTTTGAGATTAAATAAATAAAATAGAATCTGATAAATGAACAGATTTTAAAATTAGCAATTATCAATGTTAAGAGACAAAAATCAATGTTAAGAGACAGCCATACAAATTCTTTTCTCTTTTGGACAGGTATGTGATTGTATAAAAGGACCAAGAAAATATTTGCTGATTTCCTTACTGTAGAACCTATCCTGTTGTCATTGGCAATGCCCATGCACACAGACATGCAGTATTCAGCATGTCTGCCCATGCAGACAATGCCCATGCAATTTGGTACTCAATTCAACACTAGGAGAATAATGTATGCAGAAACACACTCCCCAAAATCAAGATAGAGATGTATGTAGAAACACACTCCCCAAAAGCCAGGATATTGATGTAAGCAGAAATATACTACCCAAAAATCAGGATATTGATGAATGCAGAAATACACTACCCAAAATCAAGACAGTGATGTATGTAGAAACACACTCCCCAAAGGTCAGGATATTGATGTATGCAGAAATACACTACCCAAAAGTCAGGATATTGATGTATGCAGGAACACACAACCCAAAATCAGGGTACTGATGTATGTAGAAACACATTCTCCAAAATCAGGAAAATGATGTATGTAGAAACACACTCCTCAAAAGTTAGGGTATTGATGTATGTAGAAACACACTCCTCAAAAGTTAGGGTATTGATGTATGTAGAAATATACTCCCCAGGAGTGAGAAGGGGTGCCAAAATCCAGTCTCCTTTATTTACCCTTTATGTATTTTACTGTATTTGTATTTGTCTTCAGCTCTTTTTCCATCCAAGCTGATCAAACAACGTCAGACACATTTGGAGCAGAAAATAAAGCCAAGCCTATGTAAAACAATGAAGATAGCTGATTTTTTTTTATTTTTTTTTAAGTAGCATCGATTTGGAAAGGCTGGAAGCAACCCCTAAATTCACAGGTGTCTGAGTATTCTCCCTCTTCTTATAACATGGCATGTGCAATATATTCACAGTATGCAGTGCACATTAAGTCGGACTGGGGCAGCCGAAGAAAACCCCATTACACTAGATCAAAGAAACTAATTATTTTACTTTTTGCTTAAGAGTTACAAGGACCAAAAGCTTCTTAATTGTTCTGTGAAACCCCAACCCCCCCTCCTAATCATATGTATATTAACATTTGTTCAGTGA
Organism: Pogoniulus pusillus; assembly: GCF_015220805.1. NCBI lineage: Eukaryota > Metazoa > Chordata > Aves > Piciformes > Lybiidae > Pogoniulus > Pogoniulus pusillus. The sequence goes on along the minus strand of NC_087264.1, from coordinate 31,956,019 downwards.
GTAAAACCCTTGCTAAGTTTAAGGACTGAGCCGTGATACTTTGCAGCGTTAAATCTCACTACAGCAAGGCTCACAGAAGTAAAATATAGATGAAGCAGCATAAATCTACAAAAGAGGCTGCAAAGCAGTGAAGAGCTATTACAATATCAATCCTCATCGGTGGCTTTTACTTTTATCTTGCTCTCTAGTTAGCTGTCCTCCTTGCACTGTCAGCTCAGTCAGAGGATTTCACCTACACCTCACAATATGTTGAAAGGAAGTCGACTCACGCTGTGAAAAGCTGGTAATTTTATTGGGTTCCTCTACCTTTAAAAAAACTGTTACTTGGCCAAGTCTGGTTTCTGAGATCCTTTCTTGCAGGGAAATAGAGGCAAACATTTTTATGTGGCCTACGGTGTCTGCTCACAACGAGAAGAATTTATATACGCAAGGATCATTAGTGCAGGGTCGCAGCCATTAGGATATAATAACCGTCAGGCAGGACGAAAAACAGATCAGCAGCGTGCGTTCAAACCAACAGGCACACATCAAAACCCCTGCCAGCTACACTGCACATGCTAAGAGTACTGCTGCAAGTAGAAGCTCACACCAAAGGCAGCTTTTAAGACTCACATATTAAAAATGAATCTGACTGTCAAAACCAGATTCCTGGCTGCGGAGATTTTCCACATACTCTCTTTTATCACTTCAAACATGCAAAAGCAGGGAAAAGCTGAGAATTTAAAGCATACTGTGTGCAGGCTGCATACCACAGCACGACTCAAAGGTTAAGTATGAAAAAAGAAAATTCTCTCCTCTTAACCAGCCCTAATGCTGACTCTGATATGCAGTCCTGGTCCTACTAAACAGTTTGATTAAACCAGGGTTTAATTCCTGCTGACAGAGCTTATATATACTCAGCAGTATCAAACCACTTCAGGCGACAATTAAACTGTGAAGAAATCACCTTAAGCTGCTCTCCGAAGACAAAGCAGAACTATGACAGATAAATCAAGAGAAAAAAAAAGCTTCCCAAAGGTGCATTTATTTGACCTGGAAGTACTTCACTGTTCTATGGAGCACATTCTGCTGAGTAAGGCTTGAATTCTTGGGAACAGGAAGCCTGTTCCTGGGAAATTTAAATTAAATTGTGCCTGATGTAGTCAATTAGAAAATGACAATGGTGATTAAATACAAATCCCTGCATGGCCAAACTGCTTAGAATAGCCAAATTGCTCTGCTTTACTTCAGAGAAATTGATATGTCCTCAAACTATTTAAAGGTTTTCTCCAATATTTAACTACCACACTACATAAATAGACATTGAAATATACATTACAAAGAAGTCCTATGGGCATGGTGTAGGTTTAGAAGACTTAAAGGAGCTCAACTCCTGCAAGAAGTCATCAGCAAAAAACTCTGGCACCCCTGGTAACCTACCCACATCATCCTGGGTGCCCAAGGCAGATTCACAAAACCATTTGTTGTGCATTTGCCAGAACAAAGCAACTAACTTGTAAAGAAAATTGCTTCCCAGTTTCTGACACGAGCATGTAGCTATCTTTGTACTTCAAGGACAGTGTACATAGAAGGCAGACATGTGATCTTCTATGTAGGTGGAAAAGACAAACAGCTCTGGAAGAGCTTTTAAACCCTGCTCATCTATTACTTCCATCCTGCAAAGTATTTCAGTTGAAACACCAATAAAACTCTTTTCACGTGATGCAAGTAAGAAATACTCCAAAGCATTTATCTTTAGCTGGAAGTACTTCCAAAATACAAAAGAGAAAGGAGCAGTGAGAACAGTTGTTTTGTGCTGTTAGTTAAAACTACTGGGTTTAACTACTGGGACTCAGAAATTGAGAGCACATTAAGGTCTGCAGATTAGAGTCACTTTGGAATAGTTTGCCATATATATATATGTATGTATGTATGTATGCATAGCACAGCCTTTCACGTGCTAAAAAGCATGCCTGGTTGTCTGAAATTTAGACATGCCATAAACAACAGCACAATGGATCCAGATACCTTCTATGCCTTTCATTAGAGAAAAAGCAGACAAGAAATCCCAGGATGATACTGAATTATCATTGGGCTGGTATTAGTCGGGGTGAGTTAATCTGCTGTTGACACTCTGCCAATTATTTACTCCACTACGTTGGCAATGGAGTCTAGCACAAAGTTGGAGAGACTCAGCCTAACATTTTTCAAGTGGTGAACTGAGCTTGTACCAAAGTATCTTACTGTGCTCTTTCTAGAAGGTTGGACTTCTGCTGCAGTACCACACAACAGTGTTGCTGCAGAATGCCTGACAGATACTTGCACTGCTCACCCTTAGAACAACAGAGTAATCACAAATCCCAGAGAATGTACAGAAGCAGAACTTCAGCTGTCCCACGGTTTTAGTGGCAAGATCAGGGACTATGGAGGTGGGGAAGGTTCTCAGAACATCACAGCACCTAGCATGCCTTCTCATCCTCTGCCACCTACCAAAAAGCTGAAGATTAGGCCAAGTACAGCATGACAATCATAGAATGATCTAGGTTGGAAGCCTTGAGCTCTGTGGTAAAGGGTTGGACTTGATGATCTGTGAGGTCTCTTCCAACCCTGATGATACTGTGATACTGTGACTTTTAAAGGCCATCCAGTCCAATCCCCCTGCAGTCAGCAGGGACATCCTCAACTAGATCAGGTTGCTCAGAGCCTTGTCTAGCCTGACTTTGAGTATCTCCAGGGATGAGACCTCAACCACCTCCCTGGGCAACCTGTTACAGTGTTCCAGCACCCTCGTGGTAAAGAACCTGCTCCTAAGATCTAATCTCAATCTGCTGTTCTTTACTTAACTTTCCCTCTGCACTAATACTAACCAAAACGACTCTTCACTTTTCCACTGTCTTCTCCCTTAGCTGCACTCAGATACAGTAAGAATTTAATGTGCAAAGGATGAACTTCACTTTCTCAAATAAAACATGTGGGTACTGTGAGTTCTGTGTCCAGCTCTGCAGCCCTCAGTTTAAGATGTTGAGATGCTCAAACATGTCCAGAGAAGGGCAACAAGGCTGGTGAAGGGGCTGCAGCACAGCCCTACAAGGAGCAGCTGAGGGAGCTGGGGTTGTTCAGCCTGGAGAAGAGGAGGCTCAGAGGAGATCTTATTGCTGTCTACAACTACCTGAAGGGAGGTTGTAGCTGGGTGGGGTTGGTCTCCTCTCCCAGGCACCCAGTGACAGAACAAGAGGACACAGTCTCAAGCTGTGCCAGGGCAGGTTTAGGCTGGATGTTACAAGAAGTTCTTCACAGAAAGAGTGATTGGCATTGGAATGCGCTGTCTGGGGAGGTGGTGGAGTCACCATCCCTGGCAGTGGTTAAAAAGAGACTGGATGAGTGTCATAAGTGCCATAATTAGATAATGTTGGGTGACAGGTTGGACTTGATGACCTTGAAGGTCTTCTCCAACTCAATGGATTCTGTAATTCCTTTCCTGAAGCATTGTATCAGCTGGCTCATTACCAAATGACAACTGAAACATCTGAGTGCCACAGATGGTCACTTGCTTGTTCTGTGTTTACTTCAGTTTGAGAGGGCACTCCTAGAGATGCAGGAATCTATCTGTCCCTGTTGTAAAGCTGGGTGGCATTTTTCTTGTAGTTAGTCTTGTCTCCTCTACAACTGTGCATGCATCTGTGTGCATAGGGCAGTTCCTTTGAGAACAGTTTCTCTGTACCTGTGATTTTGCTGCTGAAGTTGGAACGAGCAGTGCACTATCCATGGACAGTAAATTTATCTGTACAGAGGTTTTCAACAAACACAGTCAGAAAAGGCTGAAACAAATCCAGCTATCCCTTTTTTTCATTTTGACTTTCTTTTGCTGGGAGTTCCTTCATTCTCTTTTGCAAGCTGCCAAAGACTCTATTAATAATTTCTCTTCTCCCTGTCATTCACATGCTGAATTATGCACTGGAAATTTGCTTTAGAAAATGGATGAGTGCTTAATTTTCATGGTTCTTAGAGGTAGATCTTCATCACTTCACTTTGTCACAAAAGAAGAATCCAACATTCATCACCCAATGATCACACACTCTTTTGCTTAGATGCTGTCATGAGCTGTTTAGCTTATGATGATCTCTTTTTCATCCAGGATGGTAACCACAGCGATCTTCAATGAATTTGACAGCTGATAGGCAGGAATGCACACAGATTTAAAGAAAATACAAGGGGAAGAATACACACTACAAGAGAAAGAAGCCTAATTCTACTGCTGTCTTCATTCCAGTCTGCATTTCTAGAGATCCTCTCTACAGAGAAGTTTTTCCTGAGCCTGATGAGCTGTTCTGTTGAGCCATAAAAATTATCTAGGGAATGGAACATCTCTCTTACAAGGACAGCCTGAGGGAGCTGGGGCTTTGCTGCTTGGAGAGGAGCCTGAGGGCTGCCCTCATTCATGTTTATAAAGAAGTAAAGGGTGAGTGCCCAGAGGATGAAGCCAGGCTCTGCTGGGGGATGCCCAATGACAGGACAAGGGGCAATGGTGGAACTGAAGCACAGGAAGTTCCATGGAAACATGAGGAAAACTTTTTTCATTGTGAGGGAGACAGAACACTGGAACAGGCTGCCCAGGGGGTTTGTGGAGTTTCCTTCTCTGGAGGTGTTCAAAACACACCTAGACACGTTCCTTTGTGATCTGCCTTAGGTGATCCTGCCCTGGCATGGGGGTTGGACTGGATGAGCTTTCGAGGTCCCTTCTGGCCCCTGACATTCTGTATTTTTTTTTACTAGTCTCTGCACACAGTTCTTGATTAGAGTCACTCCTCCTGCTTTGGTAACATATCTTTTTTAAAAGCTCCAAGGAGAGTACCCCCAGGTATTGCTTGTATCTTCCAGCTGGTTCCCTAAGAAAAAGGCAGCACATCCTGTTGCCACATTGAGCAACCCCCGTGGTGACAGGCTGGCCATTTGCTACCTCAGAACTGAGAGAGTGATGAGTTATAAACTTCCCCTCAGTGACAGTGCTTGTTTTGGTGACTCTCTTCCACCAACACTAATTTCCATTAAAGCCGTAGGTCTACTTTAGCTGTGGCTGCAACTGCAAGCAGTGTAGACTGTGGAAATGGATTTGCAGACAGTAACAGCTGGTGCTGAGGATTCAGTGCTCACACTGGACACATTGCACTGAGTTTTGACCATCTCTCATCTGATCCTGTGGCACTTAAAGCCTGACGTAGGTGGAGACTGCTGGTGTACACCTGCATCTTCTCACTTAGTTTGAATCTGAAATTGAGATTGAACTGCACTGCTGAGAGATGTTTGTGCCCTCTGACTCTGTCCTGCACTGCTGGGAGATGTTGTGTACTCTGAGCCTGTCCTGCATTGCTGGAAAGTGTTTGGGCACTCTGTGACTGACCTGCATTGCTATGCAATGCAAGCAGTGCCAAGGGGAAAACTGCTGTATTTGACTCAGAAGTGCACTGCTGATCCAAGCTCAAATGCTAGAGTGCACACTCAATACACATCTGACTTCCTCCCTTTTCTTTCATTTGGTATAAATGGACCAGAGGTTTTCAAAAGCTACGAAAAGCCACTACTGCCTGATAGACATAGACAGACATGTTCTGGTTTAGTGGAACATCATGCAATGGAAAACACAAAGCAATGAAAACATCTTTGAAGATACTTAAGAACACTCCCCAGGCTTTTATAATACAGCTGCTATCCCATCCTAAGCTGCTGCATTTCCTGACCAAAAAATAGTCAGACCTTTAGTAACAGCAGGTTTTTTCCATCTCTTTCTGATACCTTTCACACAATACTGGCAGGCACAAAGTTGTTCTTTCTTTTTGTTGTTTTCCTCCATCCCAAGAGACATCTGTAAGTCCTTCTGCTTCTAAAGTGCTAGATGCTCAAAGGCTCTTCTGAAATGAATAATAATCGATGCCAGCAGCATCTCAACACCCTACCCAGTGTTTGCATGTGACAGAGGGAAAACAATAGCAAAAAGGAGACATCAACTTGAATTCTTCCAGCAGTTGTTTTAAATGGTGAATATTTTCCTCTTTTTAATGTGAAAGAGAAATAAACAATATCCTTAAACAATATCCTTTTAAATCCAGAGCATAAGCAGAATCTGAATTACTCCAGGGTTGTATTCCCCTACAATTGTATTGGCAAAGCAATAATTTCCACCAGTAATGGAATTTAGACATTGAGTAGCCCTACGCTTTAAAAATGCCATCCAGTAATGGTCTCTCTGACTGCTATGTGGTAGCCACATCAGTTTGGGATCTGCTTTTTATATTGCTAATGAAGCAAAATTTAAACATTCAGCAAACACCAACTGCACGTTTGAAGGTCAAAAAGATTTATAAGCTGTCCATATAATAGTTGTCAGTGGAGGGCTTGCTTAAGGAAAGGAAGGGAGCTGTAGGGAAGGAATATGGAGCAGTTTGGAGATAACCCTGGACTGAAGATTATTTGTGCTCTGAAATGGTAGAGAAGTAGCTGTGACTAAACACAGTACTGGCTGATGAGTGAAATCTTCACAGGAATATACTGCAAGAGTGGTTCTTCTGACATCTCAGCCATCCTGTGATGTAAGAAACTCTCTGAAGATAGCTATATTTGCTGTACTCACACAAATGAAGGGTAAGAAACACTTACCTTGTTGGATATCCTTCATCTCCAGGTGCAAGCTGGATATTAAAATCCCTACAGTTTGAGACCGTTTTCCATCCAGTAGTTTGATAATCTGGAAGGATGATGCAAAACAAATCAGATCTGAGACCAAATGAATGCTGCACAAAGGGTTCATTAATATTAATGACAAAAGCTATTAATTTGTGGATTGGATTCAATGTCTCTCCAGTCAAACCTTCTTATTAACTAAACGCAGTAGTAAAATCATCTTACCTCCATGCTCTGATTGGAACTTGAATTTCCACCAGGTCTAGTCAAGAACATCACCTCTTACTTGTAGAGAAAAAGGCACATCACAAATTATTTTGCAATATGCCTTGCCCCTCTTCTCCTTAAAGTGATCAGGGCAAACCGACTTAAACCACTGTGAGTACCATCACAAGTTCCTTAGGCTGTCTTCTAATCCATATTTCAGTGTGAACACATTTCAGTGCTGCCTTCCAACACCTGAAGGGATCCTGCTGGGAGGTTTCAGAGGTACTTTCCATCTTTATTCAAAAAAGTGAGACTACTTCAAGAGTTTTCTTTGACTGGGAAATAATTCAGGCTTTTTCTCTGCTGAGGACCCAAGCCAACGGGATGACTTGGCTACAAGACACCGCAAATGAACGCTTTGCAAACATCACATCCTGCTGACTGTGATTTTTCAGAGCAAGTATAAGAACTGCTCAGTCTATCAGGGTCATTTCTGAAGCTTTACATGAAATTTGCTGAGCTCCCCAGCACATTAACTTCTTACAGGGATAATTACAGGCTTGAGTAGTATGCAATTTGTACAGCATTCACTGACCTCCAAGTTGACCTTGTTCAGGGGCAAATTCATAGGTTGTCATAAACCCCATTAGCCATGCCTAGTTTGAGGAAAAACCTTTCCAGACTAGAGCTTTGTGGACAATGTGACATCTGAAACTGTTGTAGTAAAGTCGTTGTAAGTGCTAATATATTCTCCCAGCTAGCTCACGTTGCTAAGCGAACCTTCCTTCTTAAAAGATCAGTGGAAAAAAAACTGTCACGACGAGCCTGCATAATTTGAAAGGAGAGATTGATGGTTTAAAGTGTCCAACTAACTGTATGCTGAGGTGCACTGCAGACCAAGGTACACATGGTCACAATTACCAGGCAGCAAACTAGACTCAGACTACCTGAAACAGCTTCAACTAACTCAAGTCTGCGACTGAAGGCTGAGATCTTATTCATCAAGGAGCAAAAAAAGGAGCAGAAAACTGGCAGAATAGCTTAAATCTGGCACATAACTAAATCTGGACCTTCCTCAGAGGTTTTCAGAACCCATGTGTAACTTTTGCAACAAAAATATACTGAATCAGTAGCAAAATGGAGAACATATTTTCAGAGATACTCATTTTGCCCCAAATAATTGTTATGCTGGGGAAGTCACTGACAGGGAATTAATAACGTGCATGAATTCCAAATGGAAAGGAGACCCCAGAAAAATCAGCACTTTTCCAGGTCATAAAAATCCATTAGGCAAATAAACCCAAAGTTTGTAAAGACTGAATTGAACTATTTAGTCTGTGCTTTTAAAAGACAAATCACTGATCACCTCTCAGCATGTTGGGCCTTGCTTGTAGCTGGCAAAGGCAGGTAAGCAGCTCAAATCCAGCTGACGCCAGCTGCTGCTGCAGTGCCAGCTGGCAGGGCTTGCCTGCTGCTCCTCCAAACTGTGAATGCATCCTTGTAATGGGTGCTGCATCCTCTGGCTGGGTGACAAAATCGTGGCTGCTGCTGCTAATTCACTCAATTCACTGATCCATAACATGATTTGGTCTGTGTGGTGTTCTCTGCCTGTTTTAAGCTGTGATTGAGTTAGCTGATTTGCTGTACACAAGTGCCCTTCTGCACCTTCCAGATATTTATCATCTAATTTAGAAGTGGAGACACCCTGAGGGCTTGAATAGATTCAAAGATTATTCTGTCATGCCCATTAAAAGGTACTGCTCTAATGTAGACAGAAATGTATTTCATTAAATATTACACTACAGACTTCACTGTTTTGTCTACATTTCTGTCCAGGACACTTACTGGTGCTGAAATCTGAAGAGATTCAGTTTACTTTAGTGATTAAAAGCTAAATCCTTCCTTCTGCCGGTGCATGGATTCTTTCCATAATATTTGAATTTATTGAGAGAAAGTGTAAGCTAAAAGGCTGTCCTGCACATCACAGTGTTCCCCATTCCCACTCACTAACTTTCATGGAGAGATCAACAGCCTGGACCCATAAGCAGTCTGCTGAAGCCCTGTTCACACAGATGAGGAATATCCTGCACCAGAAGACAGTAAGCAAGCCCCTCAAGCCATTCATGTAAACATTCCAAGAGTCACCAAGAACATTTAAGAATCTTGAGACTAGAAATGATCTCTTCTATTCCTACTCACAGGAGAGCCAAGTTTAGCTATATGGTATTTGAGATGGATGAAGCATAGCTTGAGTTTTTAAAACCGTTTTAGAAGTCATGCAGCTCTATTTGCAATTCTGTTGGATGAAAAATTCCCACTTTTTTTTTAACCATTTTTGCTAAAAAGGCAAGTAAATGATGATCCAAGGGCTGAAGCAGCTCTGCCATGAGGATAGGCTGAGGGAGCTGGAAGTGTTCAGCCTGAAGAAGACTCCAGAGGGACCTTAGAGCTGCCTACCAATAGCTGAAGGGATCCTGCAGTAAGGCTGCAGAGGGACTTTTCATCAGGGTGTCTAGAGACAGGACAGGGGGGAACGGTTTGAAGCTGAGGCAGAGCAGGGTTAGACTGCAGCTGAGGAAGAGGTTCTTCAGTGTGAGGGTGGTGAGGCTCTGGCATAGGCTGCCCAGGGAGGCTGTGGCTGCCTCCTGCCTGGGGGTGCTCAAGGCCTTGAGCATCGGAGTCTAGCTGAGAGGTGTCCCTGCCCATATTGGGGAGGTCGGAGGAGATGAGCTCTGAGGTCCCTTCTAAGCTGAGCAATTCTATGAAATGGCTCAGGATAAAATAGGAGGTAAAAAATTAACTAGTAAAAAACTTTTTTCAACATTTTTCTTCCTATAAAAACTGAAAGAGAAGCTAAAGCTGCCAAATGTATCTTTACCATTTACAACCACTTTCCATACCCTACATGACTTCAGGGATTGGCAGTAACCATGGAAATGCCATATTGATTCTTCTCACACCAGCATGAAAAATAAAGTAAGAGTGCCTTGGAAGAGCACTCACCAGCATTTTACTCCAGTTTGAACACTGCTTTTTATCTTCTGAAAACAGATGAAGACAGTCATTGTGCTTCAACCCTGCAAAGCCTCCAGTGGTGTCTGCACTATCCGCCCTCCTTGTGGAAACACCAAATTCATTAATTCTGATTCCCCATTCAGTGAGATGGATAAAAAAAAAAAACCCAAACTGCCTGACAGACATATCCCTTTCAGTTAAAAATATGCAATTCACTCCAAATATTGACACCCTCCTTAACTGAGAACATGTGCTAGTAATTATGGGAAGCCTGTTGGAGATAATAGACAACAGAGAAGCCATTACCTTTAATGTACTCCTGCATCTTTGAAATTATAATCATTGCACTGAAGGGCAAAAGATGATTGATGGACTTTCATTTGGAGTGCACACTTGACACAGATTACTTGACATTTACTCTTTCCTGCTCTGCAGGATGAAGACAGAGTGGCATCACAGCCACCCAGCTATCCTGTGTGCAGCAAATCCTTCAGTTCCTGATGAAAAGTCACCAACCAGTGCTCAAACGCACTGGAGAAAAGCTAGGGGAGGACTTCAAAATATGGCTAAGGCCAGCAATGGAGCTGCAGAATGCACATGGAATAAATCACAGCAAAGGAATGTTCTTTCCCAAATTACCTCTTTTTCAGGCTTACAGAGTATCATAGCATACTACATAATAAATCATCAGCTTTATTCCATTCTGAAATGTGTGTCCTACTCTTTCTTTCATCTGGCACCACAAGAACAGATTTTGGTTCTGCAGATTGAACAGGAAAGGGAGAATCTATGGCTTGAAACCAATTACATGTGACTATCAGCTTGAAGATTTGCATGGGTACCTACAGACAAGAAATGCTAACAGTTTAGAATGAATCAAAGCAATGCTGTCTGTATTTAAACTTCAGCTTTCCATTTGATGTGAAGACATCTATAGAAGACTTCCACAGTCTGAGAACGATGTGAGAAGGACATGGACATGATGGAGAGGGGTCTAGAGGAGGGCCACAAAAATGATCAGGGGGCTGGAACACCACTGCTACGATGACAGGCTGAGGGAGCTGGGGCTGTGCCGCGTGGAGAGGAGGAGGCTCCAGGCAGGCTGAACAACAGCCTGCCAGTACCTGAAGGGGCTACAGGAAGGCTGTGGAGGGACTGTTTGCCAAGGCCTGCAGGGACAAGATAAAATGAGAGCAGACCAGATTGAGATTGGATATAACGAACAAGTTCTGCACCATGAGGGTGGTGGAACCCTGGAACTTTACGAAGAAATACAAAATTACACCATATCAACTAAGGATTAGATGATGAACCTCCTAAGATTCAGATTTCCTTAGAAGTCTGTAGAAGTCATCTCTAACCAGACCACACAACTCTGTGTCTGTGACACATGCAGCATTACTAAGACTCAGCATCTATTTCTGTACTGAAGCAAAGAAAAAGATTAGTGTTAAAACCTCCTGTAAATAGCTACAATTGGTAGAAAAAAGGCCAGAAAATCAAGAGCTGAGAAAACGCAGGAGCAAGCACAAATGAGGCCAACAGAACTGATGCTTGCACATTAATCTACAGGAGCTTTCTATTACTGTTTACTAACAAACCTTCCTGTGCCTAAACAAAATGCCTCTCTACTACTCTATCGATTGCAGCCCAGCAAGACTGACCCACCAGAGCCAGCCTGCAGACATCTGGACTTTCAAAAAGACAAACATAGGACCATCTAAAACGATCAACAGAGGAAGAAATATTCAGCGAGAGTGATTTGCCATTGGAATGGGCTCCCCAGGGAGGTGGTGGAGTCTCCATCCCTGGAGATGTTCAAGAAAAGACTGGATGAGGCACTTAGTGCCATGGTCTAGTTGATTGGATAGGACTGGACTGGATGATCTTGGAGGTCTCTTCCGACCTGGTTGATTCTATGATTCTATGAGTTATTTAACCAACAGGAAGGTAGAAAAATAGGATACAGAATAAGTAAATACTTCTATATTCAACTGAATTAAAATTTAATTTGAACACAGGAGATTCCACCTCAACATGAGGAGACACTTCTCTATGGTGAGGGTGCCAGAACAAGCTGCCCAGAGAGGTTGTGGAGCCTCCATCTCTGGAGACATCCAAAACCCATCTGGATGCATTCCTGTGTGACCTGCCCTAGGTGATATGGCAAAGAGGTTGGTCTGGATGATATCTGGAGGTCTCTTCCAATCCCTGACATTCTGTGATTGCACTGCTGGGTGTATTTCACATTGTATGTATCATAATACTGGAAAAAAGGGAGAGAGCACAGCTTAGAAAGTGCCCTCTTGTGGTTCCAAGCAGGTAAACTCAAAGAGATTTATGGTATAATATAGAATTAAATCAGTTTCTAATACATAACTACATTATTTTAGGAAAAAAGGAGCAATTCTTGTCCCTTTTTTGCAGCAAATACTCCTAATGCTGTTTCCTTGCCCTGTCTGCAGGTAGTACTTGACAAGCAGATGCTCTTTCTGCTCACGAATCAGTGCTACGGTCATGACATCACTACTACAGCAACCTTTGGCCATCACAGATCCCTCCTGACAGCTCTTTAGCTGCACCAGAACAAAGGGGGTTTGACATGCCTATTCGGAGTGTTTAACAGCCCTCTCTCGCTTGGTGTTTCCCATCGCATTAATCCCAGAGGAAGAGATGTTTGCTAAAGAAACTTAATGACAGTCTTTGGAGTATATATCAGTTCAAGGGTAGGCATGGCCTGAACTATTGGCACTTTCAGTAAGTACCAGAACTTTCATTCAGCTCTGTACAATCATTTTTCTACCCCACTGGGATGTGGGACTTTCATTTTCTAAGGCAAGAAATCTTCCACGGTCAATAGTAACTCCACACTCTCAAGCAAAGCTCTATTTTGCTTTAAAATGAGGTTGACAAACCCATCTATGAGCTGTGTGCTCAAGAACGAATAAAAAGGGAGACTGCTTAAAGTGTAAAACTGAAGAGTGGCACAGAAAAAGCAAATCCAAAGAAAAACATGAATACCTTTTTGGCTTTGGGTTTTTTCTCGTAAGTCTCTGACAATGGCTTTCTTTTTTCCTGAGTGGTGTCTTTGGAGAACAAGTATTCAAACTCGGTAGTATCAAGTATATCAGGTTCTTCTAGTGATTCCCACAACGTTGGCATAGCAGTTTTCCTAGAAAGGGAAAGGTAATAACGAAATTTCAAATGAGTACTTTTGGAAAACCACAACAGATCTAACCACAACATCTAACCAGAATAGATTTACAACACAAGGCAACAGGCACTGCTGCTACACAGCCGCTGCAATCCTTCCCTAGACATTGCTCTTGCAATTGTTTGGCAGAGAGCTGCACCAAAGAGTTAAACTATTTAATACCCATGCTTGCCAGGCTATCAACAGAACCATAGAATTCTAGAATGGCTCAGGTTGGAAGGGACCTCAGAGCTCATCTCCTCCAACCTCACTACCATGGGCAGGGACACCTCTCAGCTAGACTCCGATGCTCAAGGACTCATCCAGCCTGGCCTTCAATGCCCCCAGGCAGGAGGCAGCCACAGCCTCCCTGGGCAGCCTGTTCCAGAGTCTCACCACCCTCCTACTGAAGAACTTCTTCCTCAGCTCCACTCTAACCCTGCTCTGCCTCAGCTTCAAACCATTGCCCCTTGTCCTGTCTCTAGACACCCTGATGAAAAGTCCCTCTGCAGCCTTCCTGCAGGATCCCTTCAGCTATTGGTAGGCAGCTCTAAGGTCCCCCCGGAGTCTTTCTCTTCTTCAGGCTACATACCCCCAGCTCCCTCAGCCTATCCTCACAGCAAAGGTGCTCCAGCCCTCAGATCACCTTTGTGGCCTCCTCTGGACTCTCTCCAGCAGCTCTGTATCCTTCTCATGATGCGTTATTTTTATTGTAGTGTTTACTGTGCAACCACCAAATACTGCAACTGCAGCTCCTGCAAATACATCTCAAAAGAGTTCTGCCACTTCAGTCAGGACTGGAAGGATTTCAACAGTAAGGTTTTAAGAAACTCCCAGTGATCAGTTTATTCAATTTTTTTAGTCAGCTATTTAGTTAGTTAAGTAGCTATTTAGCTATCCAGTCAGTTACTTAGTTAGCTACCCAGTTAGCTATTTAGTTATTTAATCATTTAGTTAGTCATTTAGCTACCTAACTGGTTATTTACCTAGCTAGTTCTGAGAAACCAGAGTAATTAAGTGGCCTACATTTTGGGAGACTAAACAGCATCCTGCTCCATTTACCCAGTTGTAAAATTGAAAATCTGAATTATCTTTCCTTATTTTTCCTTCCAAGATCAGATTTTTTGATCACTTTGGAAGCTGTCTGTGCAATCCTCTGGTTTTATCTGGATTTGGGGAAATGGCAGTGTACTGCTGCAAACACAGCACTTGAGTACTGTCCAACTGATTTCACGTTTTCAGGGCTTCAGGCAGACCTGTAGGACCAAATCTCTGAGTGCTGCTCTCTGTTTATCAGCAGGAGGTGAGCCCAGATCTTCCAGCAGATGTCACTACAAGGCAGTGCAATTATTTGCCATCACAACAGGTGATGAAACAACTCTATAAAATGCCAGTGGCTGATGCCACTAAACACACTTTTGTTAGATGCAACATGCAATAAAATGCAGTACCTACCAATTTAATGGGAACCAAAATTAGTTGTTCCTCCCCCCCTCAATTCAGATTTCTTTCTACTTAACACTCATCTGTACTTTTGACTACTGTGAATGTTGAAGAACTCTAATTTTTCTGTGAGCACCTGCTGATGGAGCTTGTTCTGTGTCACAGGCATATTCACAGCTTCACAGCTTTACTCTCTCTGGTATTAGAATCACAGAATGGCCACAGAATCCTAGAGTGGCTTAGGTTGGAAGGGAGCTCATAGACTGTCTGCTGCAACCTTTCCACCATGGGCAGGGACACCTCTCAACTAGACTCCGATGCTCAAGGCCTCATCCAGCCTGGCCTTCAACACCCCCAGGCAGGAGGCAGCCACAGCCTCCCTGGGCAGCCTGTTCCAGAGTCTCACCACCCTCACACTGAAAAACTTCTTCCTCAGCTCCAGCCTAACTGTGCTCTCTCTCAGCTTCAAACCACTGCCCCTTTTCCTGGATCCAGACACCCTGATGAAAAGCCCTTCTGCAGCCTTCCTGCAGCATCCCTTCAAGTACTGGAAGGCAGCTCTAAGGTCCCCCTGGAGTCTTACCTTCTCTGGGGAGAAGCCATACTATCAGCCACACTTTAAAATCAAGTATTCTTTCTGGCTCTATAATAAGAACTTTGAAGTGCTGGGTTGCTGCTCATCTGAGCAGCAGAACCTTGAAGAAGTTTCCAGTTCTAGTGCAAACAATGAAAATGCTGGACCACGACATCTGCTAATGCTGGACTATTACATCTGGTGAGCAGCAGCTCACTAGCAAGCTATGGCTTAGACCTTATCTTGCATTCATCAAGATGAACCAGCAATATTTCAGAACAAACATCTTGATATCACCCCATCAGCAGGAAAAAGTACCTCAAGGTTTATTTAAGGACCAACTATTTATTCACTAGGATGCAATTTTTTACTAGAAATTTTGAGGGAGCAAACCCAAAATGCTCAAACTTCCTACCCCAGAATATTTCAATGCCTTGAATTCAGAATTATTGATGCAATACAACTGACAGTTAAGTAACTCTTTGTTCCTGTCAAACATTTTAGTAACACCAGAATGATTCTTTCTCATCAAAATAAATCTGGAGGAAAAAAAAACCAAACTAGCTAAATAACTAAAACAAAAAACTACTAAACTAACTAAATAAAACAAAACCTTAAATGACCTAAAATAAAACACATTAAAATACACTTAAATGCAGGCATTTACTTTAGCAGTGTTGAAATATCACCCTAAAATTAAAAAAGCAACAATTAAAATAATTTGTAATTATTACTGATAGTGAGTTATTAATTTAATAATGTGATAATTAATCTATAGTAATGAGTAATGTAGTAATTCATCATATAATATGCATCCCAGATTCATAGAATGGTTTGGGCTGTTACAGAGCTTAAAGATCACCTAGTTTCAACCTCTGCCACAGGCAGAGGCACCTTCCATTAGATCAGCTTTCTCCAAGGCCCATCCAACCTTGCATTGAAGAGTTTCAAAGTTGAGGCATCCACATGTACTGTTCCAGTGTCTCACCAACCTTACTGCAAACATTTCTTCTTTACATGCCAACTAAATCAACTTCACTGCAGTTTAAATCTGTTGCCACTTATCCTGTCATTACTGATCCCAGTAAGAAGTCTTTCTTCATCTTTCTCACAAGCCCACTTTATTATACTGTTATTATTAGTGTATTTGATTTATATATGGGAATTATTATATTTATTTTTGAAAATAGCTATTATTCAATTAATATATTATTACTATATATGGGAAGTCTCCAGGCTTAACAACCCCAAATCTCTCCACCTTTATTCACAGCAGGCAGGCTCCAGCTATCTGAAAATTTCCATGGCTCATTCTGAGAGGTCCATGCCTTGTACAGGGAATCCCTAGTGCTGGATGCAGCATTCTAGGTGGAGTCTCATTAGACCAAAGAGGTAGAATCACCTCCTTCTGGCTGTGCTTTTAGGGCAGCCCAGGATACAGTCTGCTTTCTGGGCTTCAGGCTCGTGTAGTTGGCTCATGATTAATTTTTGTCCAGCAGTATCCCTAAGTTCTTCTCTGCAGGGCTGCTCTCAATCCTTTGCATCCTCAAGTCTGTCCTGATAGCAAGGACTGACCCAAGCCAGATGCAGGACCTCACGCTTGGCCTTGCTGGACTTCACAAAGCCCACTGCCCTATGCTGACTTCATTACACACTGCTAGTCTGATACTTGCTTGTTACTCAACCACACACAGCCTACGTATCCTCGCATCATGCCCTGCACAGCAACCTTAGAGTCAACTAAATCTATTTTACCTGCTGTCTTGTAATTGTATCCGTGTCCAATACAAAGGCTTCATGGGGCGGCTGGGTTCAATGGCAGGTTTTCGAGGACCTTGGTTTGAAGATAAAGTGCTATTAAAAAAGAACCCAGGCCCAAGAGGTGGAGGTGGTGGAGGTAACCCAGATCCAGGCAGTGGAGGGGGAACAGCAGGGCCCAGCCCTGGAAGCGGTGGTGGAGGTGGTGGTGCTTGAAAATTCCTACAGCCATCAGAAAGTGGAGGTGGCAGAGGCTGGCCAGAGCCAAAGTGAGGTGTCAGACAAGTTGGACCTGTTGGCAAAGGTGGTGGTGGAGGAACTTGACCTGGTAGTGAAGAACTAGGAAGCAGAGGAGGAGGTGGAGGAGGCGGTGGTGGAGGAGGAGGAGGAGGCAGCATTTGTTTTGATTGACAGGTTAAGACATTTTCTGAAGACTGTACATTGTGACTGTCCTTATTTTCACTTTGGGCAGAAATACTGTGTGACAAGGAGGAAAGATTGAGCTTTTTGGGTACTATTTGGTTATTTTTCACAGTTCTGTTTTCCTCTTCACTGGGCTTTATGAAGGTTTCTCTGTCAGTCTGTATACAGACGTTGCGGAAGGTCTTTGGGGGGTTCTCATCTTCGGTAGAAACACCAATGTCCCTTGCTTTCTCGTTCCTCCTCTTCAGTTTATTATCCAGCTCGTTCCTCAGCTGTGCAATGGCTTCCTCCAGCTGAGCAGTGGATACAGCATGTTCTCCACGGATATGGAAGACCTTGAGTTCAAACTGAGACTGCAGAGGAAGCAACAACAAACTCTTAGTGCAAAAGTCTTCCTGAAGCATTTCTTTTGCAGCAATTAAAATCCTTTACGTTCAGGCTGTGCTCTCACCTAGAGCAAAACCTGAACTATTTCACTCTCCCAAGTCTATATGGCTTCACTGCAAGCTATTACACAATGACTAATCTTTAAAGAGATGCAAGCAGTGCACGTTTTAACAAAACCTGAGCAAATAAGTAGAAGATCAAATCAGCAAGCAGGCTTACTGGCTTTGGTTGCTGAATGCAGTAATTAAGAGCTCATCATGGAAAAGAAAAAAGTACCTTTTGTCATGCTTAATGAAATTATTTTATTGACTTCATAAATACACCACAGTTAACATGTTAGGGAGTGAAAAACATATTAAACCCAACAGAGACTGAAATTCCTCCCAGCTAAAAGATGAAATAAACAAATAAAAAAAGATTTTCTCAACCTATTAAAAGTCTTCTCAGCAACCCGTTCCACAGAGGTGCACAAATTCTCCTGCTAATTTAGCTTTGCTATTACGTTAAAGTATCATTGTTGCCAGATACAAAATAAATCTTAGAAGCAAGGGAATCAAGAGGATTTCACTGAGGTAGAAGGCAACAACAATCTTCAAGAATACATGTAAATAAGGAAGAGAAACCATTCACTTCTCTCACCACGCAGCAGAAAAGAAAACATCTGATACAGAAACATCTCCTTTAAATAATCCAACCCAATATTGCTGCTCCAGATGCCTAAATGCCTACAAGCTCTTTTCTACTACACCATGATACCAGCAGGCAGCTGCCTGGTGTTATCTTGCACCTTTGCAAGACAATGATTCCTGAAAGATTATTTCCCTTGTTTTTTTTAACATGTTCTCTGTGCTAAAGGAAGCCAATAATTCAACACAGGCAGATAATGAGCTACAAAAGAGCTGGTGAGAGACTTTTTAGGTTGTTGGGTAGTGACAGGATGGGAGGAAATGGACTCAAGCTAGACATTAGAAAAAAGTTGTGCACCACAAGGGTGCTGAGACACTGGAGCAAGTTGCCCTGGGAGGTGGTGGAAGCTTCATCCCTGGAAATTTTTAAGGCCAGGCTGGATGTGGCTCTGGGCAACCTGATCTAGTGTGACGTGTCCCTGTCCATGGCAGAGGAGTTGGAACTGGATGATCCTTGGGGTCCCTTCCAATCCTGACAGTTCTGTGATTCTGCGATTTTCCTCAATTCCTGCAGGTGCTGCAACAGAGCTAAAAAATTCCCACATAGTGCTGGCCAGAAGTGGCAACTTATTACAACTCCTTGCTTCTTGTTCCAACTTAAGTATTAGGTCAGAGTTAATATTTTACAGCATTAATTACTATGCAACCAAATTTTGCATATGTAGCTCCTTGTGGCAAATACAGTAGTGGAATAGATTGTAATGTTATGTCACACAAAAAAGCTTGAACAGAGATATGCAAACACTATGTGTTATTTCTTCCAGCCATATGATCAGCTTGATAACATGAAATCTAGAATAAAGAGCCTGCAAATATAGGAAACAAAATGCTTCTATTCTTAACCGGCAAGTGGGAAATCAAGTCTGAATTCTTTCAAAGATAATCAGGAGATTTCTATTGAAAGCAACCCAATTTCTATTAGTTTCATAGAAGAAGCAGAACTAATATGTACAACAAATAGAATATCTTTTGCTTGAATTTTCTCCTTCTGCTTCTTGCTTTCCTATTCTGCCAACATTTGTCGCTACTCAGCTTAATTATTAGTTCAGTTCAAGCATCACAAGATTTTCTGCCATCTGAATCACACCACAGCAACCACCTTTCTTTTTAAACTCAAATAGTGATCCATAAAGGAGGTAATGAAGTAAGTTTGCCTTAGGGAATTTGGCTTTTTCTGTTTTTATATCATAGTATTTTGTCCCTCTTGGACATTAAAAACTCCCCGATAGAACAATTTCCTTTGAACTTGAAGGATTTTTCCCAGCAGTAAATCTGAAATCCCCTTAAAACCACACTGTAAAACAAGCAGAGTATTTAACAAAACTATTTATTGCATTTAATTGGGTATGAAAGCAACGCTGCTAGTGCTATAGGCCTTTTCAACTCCAAGTCTCTACTCCTTAATTTACAATATAAAACTGGTGACTGAAACTCAAAATTATATTTCAAGGGATAGCTTTATGGCCTATCTTCTTTTTTTTTGCTTTTTCACCTTTCCAAAATGGTTCTCTGTTAATTAAAATTACAAAACCATTCACACAATTAAACTTACTAAGCACAGAAAAGAAGGCTTGAAAATAAAACACTGGGAATCTGCAGAATAGCTTCACTGATGGAAGAGGTCAGCCTTATCCAGCTGACTGCAAAATGAAAGAACAATAAGTAACAACTCAAGTTTTTTATATTAATAACTTTATACATTAGAACAAATACTGTTCACAAAAAGAAGATCAAGCAACTCTAGAATGTCTCAGACTCAGAGACCTCAGACAGCATCTACCCCAACCTCACCGCTACAGGCAGGGACACCTCTCAACTAGATTTGGCTATCAAACCCCCATCCTACCTGGCCTTGAAGTCTTTTCAGTTTATATAATTATGATGGCATTTTCAAGAACGTGTGGATTAATATCTTCTATTTCACTCTACATACATAAACAACACATAGAGATTCTTAACAGAGGTCTGCTTCCTGGCAAATGTTTCTTCCAATGCAATTTAATGCTCTAAAATCTTAGAATGACTCAAAGGGGGCCACCCTTAGTAAAATGCCCTACTAAATAATAAAGAAAATTAACGTGTACTAAGGCAACTTTGACTCCTCAAAGTCAATAAAAAAATCACAGTTTTCACCTATCTGTGGCTTAGAATGTTTTACATGATACTGCTTATTAGAATGAAATGCCAGAATGCAGGGTGCAGAGCACTTCCTGATAATCACTCAGCCTCAACACACAAGCCTTGAAGAAGTCTATGGAGAACTCCAACTAAAACTGATTTAACTAAAATTAATTTAATTAAACTAAGTCTGAACTAGAATACCTTTTGAGATATGTTTCTGCTAATACAACCATTCATTATCATAAAATCATGGAACAGTTTGGGTTGGAAGGGACTGCCAAAGGTCCAACCCCCTGCAGTCAGCAGCGACATCCTCCACTTGATCAGGTTGCTCACAGCCTTGTCCAGCCTCAACTTGAATATCTCCAGTGATGGGGCCTCAGCCACCTCCTCGGGCAGTGTTGAAGTGTTCCAGCACCTCATGGTGCAGAACTTGTTCCTCACATCCAATCTCAATCTGCTCTACTCTCATTTCATAACATTGCCCTAGTCCTGTCCCTGAAGGCCTTAGCAAACAGTCCCTCTGCAGCCTTCTTGTAGCCCCTTCAGGTACTGATTGCATGTGAGGAACAAGTTTTGCACCATGAGGGTGCTGAAACACTGCAACAGGTTGCCCAGGAAGGTGGTTTGGGCCTTATTCCTTCGAGATGTTCAAAGTGAAGTTCAACAGGGCTCTGAGTAACCTGATCATAGAATCATCTAGTGGAGGATGCCCCTGCTGACTGCAGGGGGATTGGACTGGATGGCCTTTGGAGGTCTCTTCCAACTCAAATCCTTCTCTGATTCTGACAGAAAGATTACAGTCTCATTTAACACAGTCAATATAGTCAGTCGGTTCAACTTATTTGTTCTACTACTGCTTTACATAAAGTAATTTTCTATGAACAAAGACTTTCTGGTCATGACATAGAATTGTTTCAATACGAAAGTTGTAGAACAATTTGCATGTACGACTATGAGTGAGCTATAAATCTCTACAGCAATCTAATTTAAAACAGTAGTTGCTGGCTTGTTGGTAGCCAAGACTTATTGGAGCAGCCAAGTCTAGTTGAGAGGCATCCCTCCCCCGGTGTGGAGGTTGTATCAGCTGATCTCTGAGTTCTCTTACAACTTGAGCCATTCTAGGGTTGTATGCTTAAAAACTGGAAAAGTGTGGCAGTAAAAAGTTTATTGAAAACAAACAAACATTTAGAAGAAGGAATACACAGAGCTTTTGCTTTCAAACTGGCAAGTTGGTCCTTCGCTGTTACTGCACAATCTCTTTTCACTGGTGCTTACAGTGCAGCCCTGCTCTGCAAAGCCACTGTGTACAAATGGCATGGCTTTAATGAACACATCAGAGACAGACCTCTCCTTTAGCTGAGAAACACACACTTTTACAAGTTTTTGCTCTAATTAGCCTGGAAAGCACAACATAGTGAAGAGAAAGTGAGCTCGATTTGATTCGCCTCTCTGATTTTATACAGGGATTGTTACATCTAATTAGCTACTTATGGCAAGCCACGGAAGGGGAAAAAAGGGGCAGAAGGAAAACAAAGAAGCTAAGCATATGGTTTCTAGAAGTGGAAATGCTTGGACAGCTTGGGTGGAGATCAGAAAACAAAAAGAGAAAGAAAAGAGGAAAAAAATAAGATAAGAATTATTGACTTGCCGCTGAAAAATATTTTAATGAGCTTTCCAGTTTGGGTTTTTTTCCTAAATAGTAAGAGGGCCATCAAAGTACTGTGCAGAGAAAAGAGAGGAAAAACAAATACTTCACAGCCAGCCTTTGCCTTTTTAGTTTTATTCATTCTAAGTAATTTCATCTTCAGTTTTTGGAAGAGCTCTCCCTTTTTATTCTTGCATTGTGTTGACAAAGGCAAAAAGCCCTTTTTTTGTTCAATCTCTGTCATTGAAAAAACAAACATTTGTTTTACATTTTGACAACAATCAGAGATTTAGCAAAAGGATTTCTCAATGAAAAGAAAAAAAATTAAACCTGTGCCAATTGACATAAAAATCAAAATTCCTCTCTTAAGAAATATTTCACCAAACACAGTCACATATGGTATCTCCACTTCCAAGGTTATGCAGGAAGGATGATTCTTACACCTCGGAGTAAAAAAAGGAACCCAAATGATTGACCATTCTCAAACGTCACCACAGCTCCAATTGTTTTTACAGGCTGTGTATACAGAGTCTACATCTCCTTCTAGTTTAAAAATATTCAGTGCATAGTCTGGTAGAGGAAATGCAGCAAAAGGAGTTGGGAGGAAACTTGACCACAGTGAGTATACAGAACAATGTTATACTTTCGATTTTTTAATAGTTAGCTATTTAGCTATTAGTCACATAACATTTTAAGCACTAATTCACTTCAAGTTTGAACATTTAAATATCTACTATGAAAACAGACAATGAAATACATACATATATATATGATATATATGATATATATATATGTGAATTATCTATGATGTTTGGTAGGAAATACAACTCCTGATTTAGCATGACCTGACATGACTCTCAAAGATTCATTTGCGATCCTTTCAACAATCAGAGTCTCTACATGGATGTGTTATGAAGAGGTCCTCAAGCTCTGCTTGCTATGCTGAAGTTAAACCCCTAGCTAGTCTTCCAGCTTGTAGCTGTTTGCTTGCCCATTAAGAAAATAATACTCTCCCAACAACTAAGTTTCAGTTATTGAACTGTAATGAAATTGCATTGCGACATGCCAGATAGCATTAAATATCCAAACCCAAAGCAGATCTTTAGTAGTTAGAACAAAACTGAAACTTCAAAATGAAACCCAGATGATTGAGTTGCATATCCAAAGAATTCTAATAGTTAAGTATTTGAGATGACCACGTTCTATATGCTACAATAAGAATCTGAGTAGTTAAGCATTTGAGAGAATCAAGTTAGGTATTCTATAGTAAGAATTCAAATAGTTAAGCATTTGAAATGATCAAATTGTGTATCCCGTAGTAAGAATTTTAAGAATTAAGTATTTCAGTATAAATTACTGATTTAGAATGAACTCTCCATAAATTCCTTACTTAGTATGTTATAGCCACACTTAGCAGATTAATTCCTCTATTTAAAGAATGCATATTCACATAATGAATGAAGTTCAAAGCTCTGCTTCATTATAAAATTGTTACTCCTGTGACCTTAAGGAAGCTGTTAGAGCAGAAAGCTTGATGCAGTTCCCATGCCCAGCTTTTCTAAGACATCTTTATGCAGTCTGAGGGTCTGCCTAACATAAAAAAGGGCTGTCAGTATAACTGCAGAATTGGTGTGGATTATCTATCATAAAGAAAGAAGGAATGCTACCAACGTGCAATTTTTATTTCACTGATCAACTTCTCCTTCCTATGCCACCAACCCAGAGGGATACAAGATAAAATAAAACCTTGTATTTCTAGAGCAGTGTAAAGGGAAAGAGATGGTAAAGAAGTGTTGCTACTTCTTCCCTCTCTCCTTTTTCAATTGTACTGAGGTAATTGGTATGACAAACTTCATTTCATCTTCTTTCTTGTCCCATCTGAAGAAACACCACCTCACCTCAAAAACCAGCTCTGAAATCCAAACAGGTAAGGGAGCAACTGTAAGAACGTCTCAGAAAGCAACATATGAAAAACAAGGAAGGATTTGCACGAAGCACAAGGAGGGATTGAAAGGCAATGTAAGTTAGAAAGGGGTCTGAGAAATGCACTGTGCTTTGCACTCCATCTGCTGTTATTTCTGGTATTTTCTCACTCTTTCTCTATTCAGGAAAAACTCCCAAACCAGTAAGCTGCTGTCCTCAGAATACAGAAATTCAAGGAGAAACAGAAGGTATTAATACCTGCTCTATGCACTGCAAAACCTATTCCAATTAAAGAAGGCATTTTTATAGTAAGTATTTCAACTAACATATCCTTATGCTTTCTTGCATGTTTATGTTTCTAATATTTGTTCAATTTCCTGTTCTATTTTCAGTCACAAGTATTCCTGATGTAGCTTGTAACATCACTTCAGAATTTATCTGCATTTATAACAAGTCCTGAAAACTTTTCTGTAGACTGAGTTCATGCAAAATTAAACATTTCTTAACATCTTCAGCTACTCTTCCCTCTCCTCCCCCTGGAGAGTATCTCACTTGTACTATCCCTTTGCTTTGCTCCCTGAACTCCTTTCCAGCGCTGCTTTTCTCTTCACCTTTCCTGTTCCATCTTCTGTGAATATTCAGTTGTGTACTACATGGGGAATGTGTCACTGAAATGAAGGGTTCTCATCAACCTGCACTTTTATTGCTACAAAATTATCCTTCTCCTAAATTAAATCCCAGTCCTCAGCTTGGTTCTTTATATATATATATAGCTTTCTGTCATCTCTCTTCCTTCTTTATCTTTTCCAGGACCCAAAATCAACAACAGCCAATTGCAAAGCCAACAAGAAGTGCCTGCCAAAAGCTCTGAAATCTTTTGGCCAATGCATTTATACGGATTGAGTGCAGTGGCTCTATAAAAGGAAAAAAGGAAAGGTTGCTTTGTTGGGGTTTGCATTTGGGGCTTTTGTTTGTCTGCTGTTTTGGTCTGGATTTTTGGGTTTTTTGGTTGGTTGTTTTTTTTTTTTTTTTGATGTATTTGTTTGTTTGTTTGATTTTTAATGTACACCAAATTTTAAAAAAGTTAAGCAACAACTGGAATTTCTTAAGTAAGTCTGCTGACAACAGGATATCGTGGAAGCAAGAAAGGAATCAGCTTGCTCAAAAGCTAAGCTTTCAGTGAACATGTAGGTATAAAGGAAAACCCTATCCCCCCATTTCTGTTACTATGGGAAGAGGATGAACAGCCACACAGAGAAGATCTGTGACAGAAGGGCTCTCTAACTGTCTTCTGAAAAGGGCAATGTATTTCAATTAACTATTCCATACAAGATACAAACCATCCCTTGCAGTATGGACTGCACACAGTCCTAGGGACTCCTAAGATTCAGGATTTCCTCTTTCCAGTTGTTTGTGGACCTTCAATTCTCCCTAAATGTTCTGTCCCCTTTTCCATATTTCTCACAGAGTGATTTCCAGATTGCCTTTCAGTTTGCTTCCCTCAGCCTAGTGCCATGGGTTTAGAACTACATTCACTCAGGTTTTGTTTCCTCTGTCCTGCCCTCAGCCCTCCCTTGTTACTAATACCCAACCATTCTAGGTTGCACAAATTAAGCCACTTGGAGAATTTCACTATAAAATACCTAGCTCACAACAGCTCAGTTCCAGTCGTTCATTTTTTACAGCTATTCTATTTACATGTTAAATTATTGAGATGAACTGCAGAACCACAAAAACATTCAGGTTGGAAAAGACTCTTGGGATGGGATGATCCTACTCTACAAAGTCCACCCCTAAACCCTATCCTCAAGCACAACATCTAAATGACCTTTAAATGTACCCAAGATTGGGGTCTCAACCACCTATATGGGCAGCTTCAAGCACAAGTCCAGGCTGAGTGAAGAGTGGCTGGAGATGAGTCTGGAGGAGAGGGATTTGAAGTGTCAGCTGATGACAAACTCAACATGAGCTGGCAAGGGTTACTGACAGCCCACAGGCCAACCATGTCCTGAGCTGTATGAAAAGCAATGTGACCAGCAGAATGAGAGGTGCAGTTGTGTCCCTCAGCTCTGCTCTCCTAAGACCTCACCTGGAGTGCTGCATCCAGTTCTGGTGCCCTCACCATAAGAGAGACAGCAAACAGCTGGAGCAGGTCCAGAGGAGAGCCACAAAAATGATCAGGGGGCTGGAACACCTCTGCTACAAGGACAGGTTGAGGGAGCTGGGAGAGTGCAGCCTGGAGAAGAGAAGGCTCCATGGGGGATCTCAAAGCTGCCTGCCAGTACCTGAAAGGGGCTACAAGCAGGCTGCAGAGGGACTGTTTGCAAAGGCCTGCATGGACAGGACAAGGGAAAATGGTCTGAAACGAGAGCGGAGCAGATTGAGATTGGATGTGAGGAACAAGTTCTGCTCCATAAGGGTGCTGGAGGTATTTAAGGCACCATCATTGGAGATATTCAAGGTGAGGCTGGACAAGGCTGTGAGCAACCTGCTCTAGTGGAGGATGTCCCTGCTAACTGCAGGGGGTTGGACTGGATGACCTTTGGAGGTCCCTTCCAACCCAAACCATTCTAGCATTCTGTGATCTAATGCAGCCTTACTGATCATGCAGATTTACCAGAGGGACCAAAACTCTACTTGGACCTTATGTGACTGTGTTGATTCTTCCTAAATGTAAGCTAGCCAATGTAAGGAAGAAGTTTATTAAAAAAAACAAAACAAAGAGGGTTGCCAGTTGAGACCTGCCTGTAAATTTCAAGGCCAAGTGATACTTTCATGGACTGATAATTTACTTGGTAAAGTTTCTACATATTGTTAAACTCTGTTAAACATTTAAATTCTGCAGGATGAAATGAGGCAACTCAGCATGCAACACATCAATGAATACAAATGATTCATTGCGCACAACTCCTCACCAAGCTCAGAAATGACACTGCACCAGGCTCTGCTCAGGGATGCCCAATGACAGGGCAAGGGGCACTGGGAGCAAGCTGGAGCAGAGGAGGTGCCATGAGAACAGAAGGGAAAACTTTTTCCCTGTGAGGGAGCCAGAGCCCTGGAGCAGGCTGCCCAGAGAGATTGTGGAATCTCCTTCTCTGGAGACGTGCCAAACTCACCTGGATGTGTTCCTGTGTGACCTGCCCTGGCAGGGAGATTAGACTGGATGTTCCCTGGAGGTCCCTTCCAACCCCTACCATTCTGTGATTCTGCTGAGCTAAGACCATAAGCAACTAACACTGCAGATTTTATTTGAAAATAAAATAAATAGAAATACAGACCACTCTTTAAAATTGTTTTGGTTAAATCACTTCTTTTGCCGACCATTTCCTTCAAAGAAGAAGTGCCAGGGAAATTAGATCATCATTACTTTTCCTGATAAATGCAATTATTTGGCATGTAAAATATGAAAACTGAAAAAAAAATGTCTGAAAACAATTTGAAGATGAAGTTTCAGTGACAAAAAAATACAGAGGCAGTATGGATCCAATAAGAAAAGTGACTGTAGTAGAGAGCAAGTTGTCTCTGATCTTGGGAGAATGTTTTTGGACACCTAACAGCTTTTTTATTGCCCTGGCAGATTAAAATGAAAAGCCTTACTACTAAAATGTTCTTTTTGATGAGGTTTTTTTTTGCCATGAACTATGGACCTTGCAGTCCAGTGGGATACAAACCCTTTGATCCTGTGCAGTCACATAAATTCCAAGTCGTAAAACAACACTGAATTTGATTTTATTAGTGTGGTTGATGCTGGCAGAATTGTAATGCAACCTCCTTTTCTTTCTCTTTTCTTTTGGGGAGGCAGTGAGGAGAAAAAGAGAGTTCACTCTCCATGCTGCTTCACAGGATCAAGAACTAATTTTCTGGCAACCAGAAGCCAAGATAAAGGCATTAAAGCAAAGCTGTGTAACTGTATAGGGAAGTATAAATTATATAGATCACATTCTGGCCAGTGGCAACCAATGATTTGGTTGAAAGGAAAAAGCACAGCAGAGGGGAAACAGCAAGTCAAGATAAAGTGAAGTACCTGTAGCAGGCTAACAGGTAACAATGACTTCTACTTTGCAAAGGAAATACTCAGCAAATAGTGCTGTGAGTCTGTTCTGACAATAAAGTACCTCCACGCTCCTAGAAAGTGCAGGTTTTCTTCCTGTGAGAACTGAATTTTTGTCTAAGCAAACCTATGCTGGTCTAGGTGCAGGACCTTGCACTTTGCCTTACTGAACTTCATGAGATTCTCCTTCCAGCTCTCCAGTTTGTCCAGGTGTCTTTGATGGCACCCATCCTGTACCTTCAGACTTATCAACAGCACCACTCAGCTTGGTGTCACCTGCAGACTTGCTGACAGTGCTCCAATCTCACTGATGATATCACTGATGAAGATACCGAACGGCAGTAAACACAGTACAAACCCTTGAGGGACATCACTTGTCACCCATCTCCATCTGAACATGGAGCTGTTGACCACTAGCCCTTGGATACAATCCAAAGGATCCACCTTGTTTTCAAAGTGACTATACTTTGATATTCTGGAATCCAAGTTGCAAGGTAAGTTAACAACTAACTGTGATACGAACATAGGCATCACAATGAATTGATAAAATTTACATTTCTGTGCCCAACTACACACACCTACCAAATACCTCCTGTAAAATGCAATTTAGAGGAGTAGGTGAAACAGCCTTGCAAATTAAAACCTGTAACACTGGAAAATCCACAATAAAACTACCTATAATCAGATCACATTTTGATTAATAAACAAGGAAGGGTATTATGCACAGACCACTAAAGATAAAGTCAAATCTTGAACAAAATGCACTCAGCCTAGGATTTATGTTTTGGGGAGAGCTGTCTAGAGACAGGACAAGGGCGTATGGTTTGAAGCTGAGGCAGAGCAGATTTAGACTGGAGTTAAGAAGA
Source organism: Pogoniulus pusillus (assembly GCF_015220805.1). NCBI lineage: Eukaryota > Metazoa > Chordata > Aves > Piciformes > Lybiidae > Pogoniulus > Pogoniulus pusillus. The sequence continues at coordinate 31,927,070 of NC_087264.1, read as the reverse complement.
AATTCTTCAGTGTGAGGGTGGTGAGACTCTGGAACGGGCTGCCCAGGGAGGCTGTAGCTGCCTCCTGCTTGGGGGTGTTGAACTGTTGAGCTGAGTTTAGTTGTGAGCTGTCCCTGCCCATGGTTGGGAGCTTGGAGGAGATGAACTCTGAGCTCCCTTCCAACCTAAGGCATGCTGTGAGTTTATGATCAGGGCACAGAAGAGATACTTCAAACCTCATCACTAATTTGATTATAGAGCATAACATGAATAGAGGCAATAGAGACATAAAGTTCAGGGTTTTAAAACATAATCAAGCACTGATCTGAGGAATATCTTCACAGGCCATGAAGAGTAATTCCAAGATTCCCTTCTGAATGAAGATGCAGTTGCCAATGTGTGGTTCCAAACAAGATCAGAGTGCTTCTTGCTAGCTTTGCGTGCTTGTGTGCAGCCTGTAGAATGCTACTGTTCATTGTTCTTGTCCTTTACTATCATTCCCTAGACTGCTACTGCACCTTCTCTAACACTTCCAGGATTTTTTTCATTACAGGGAGATTTTTCTCCTGTTGGGATTTTTCTGCTTTAAAGGCAATCTTGCACTGCCCGGGAACCTTGGGAGCTCCAAAATTGCTAATTTAATACAATTTCACAGGATTTCATTGGCTTCTTTCTCCTATGTTTTATGTCTTTACAACTTATTCTCTTGCAGTGCACTGAACAGGGAGAATTCCTTCATGAGGGCAAAGCAGCCATGACGAAGGTTCCTAAAGATAGAGAGTACACCTACTGTGGTGAGATGTTTAGCAGCTAGGTACAAAAGACTGCAAATGTTCAAGTTAGGCAGAGCAGTATTAATAATTAACCACAAGCTGGGAGACCTTCAGCAGCAGCACCACATGGCAATGCTGCAAAGCCTGAGCAGCTCATTAGACAGGCCTGACTAATAAACCCTTGCTGACCTTGGCTGCTCTTTGAGCTGCAACTCCACCCCAGCATACAGAAGCACGCAAGGACACAGATTTTCTTCCATGTCTGTACTCTGGGACGATGAAAATTCAGCAAAAAACACTGACAGCAGCTAACCACCTTAGGGATGCATTTCATCTTATAAAGGTTACAACTAAAATATCAGCATCCTGAAGCAAAATGTTCCTACCAGGCATCAGCACATTAACAACACAACGTTTAACAAGTGGAGAAGCACTGCAGGATAGCAAAGTTTTCAGCGCTATTTGGCACTGCCCCCCAGATTTAAATGGTAGCTTTGAAAGCAGAGTAACTTCTGGCAAGCTGTGGAGTCACAGAATCACTGAATCATTCAGGTTGGAAAAGACACCCCCATGACCATCAAATCCAACCATCAACCCTACTCTACAAAGCTCACCTCTAAACCACATCCCCAAGCACCACATCTGAATGACCTTCAAACACTTCCAGGGATGGGGACTCCATTGCCTTCTTGGGCAGCCTGTTCCAGTGCCTGACCACTATTGCTGTGAAAAAATTCTTCCCAATGTGCTGCTTGAGGCTGTTCCCTCTTGTTCTGTCACTAAGGGCCCGTGAGACACAAAACTAAGAGCAGCCAGGTCAAAATCCATTGATTAAATCTGTTAAATCTGCCATTTTTTGGCGAAAAAAAATAGACTAACTCAACTATTTTTAAATCTTTTGATCTTAAATATCTAATTTCTTCTCTGTGAAACTGAAATTTCACTTTCATATATAAATAAAGGACATTTTAAGTTGTCAAAATAAAAGTTCGGTCACCCTCTGCTATCATGGAGGGGTTTTTTGATAAGCATTCTGGCACACAGCAGCTTTCAACACTTCACCAGTGCCTCCCACAGCCAAACCACAAATCTCCCAATGTAGCAGAGAGAAGCTTTATTGTGCTCAGGTGAAAATGAAAGAGTAACGGAAGCACTGGCACTGGCTGTGAGGGAAAAATCAATGGGAATGGGCAAAGACAAAGGGCCAGGGAAGCACTTGTGAAGGGGGAGTAAAGGCAGCCTGACACATAGGCAAAGATCTAGTATTTCACTCAGTAACTCAGAAGATGCTTGTTTGCTTTTGTGATCTCATTACAAAATAAATATTAATCATTCTGATTTCCTCTGACAACTTCAGCTGCTGCTGTGCCTTTCCCTTTCATATCCTTCTTTCTTCCATATTTTTCACACTTGTTTTTGTGTCACTTTGAGGCACTGGTCTTCAATCTCTACTGCTCTACATATGATCACAGAGTAGTAGAAAATGTTGGAAAGGACCTCCAGAGATCTTCTAGTCCAATCCCCCTGCCAAAGCAGGATCACCTAGGACAGGTCACACAGGAATGCATCCAGGTGGGTTTGGAAAGTCTCCAGGGAAGGAGACTCCACAACCTCTCTGGGTAGCCTGCTCCAGGGCTCTGGCAGCCACACTATATAGAAGTGTTGGCTTGAGCTGAGGTGGGAACTTGTGTGTTCCAGCTTGTACTTCTTGCTCCTTGTCCTGTCACTGAGCACCACCAAAGAGAGCCTGGCACTTTCATCTTGATACCCACCTCTCTTAGATGTTGACAGACCTTGATCAGATCCCCTCTCAGCCTTCTCTTCTCCAGGCTACATAGCCGCAGGGCTTTGACTCTTTCTCCACAGCAGAGAAGTTCAAGTCCCTTCATCATCCCCACAGCATCTGTTGGATTCTCCAACAGATCTCTGTCTGGATGTGTTCCTGTGTGACCTGTCCTGGGTGATCCTGCTCTGGCAGTGGGGTTCGACTGGATGATCTCTGGAGGTCCTTTCTGACCCTCACATTCTATGGTTCTGTAACTTCAAGTCTACTTACATAAGCTACAACCTCAAACTAAGGCTGTGGCAGGTGCACAAAGAGAAGGCAGCATGCTACCATCAGACTTTCTTCCACAATGTAGAAGCATGGAACTTGCACACAGCCAGAGAACCTGCGATGTGCTCTGGGACCTTCTGAAAGCCTCAGCTGACATCTAGTGGCAGAAGCAGGGAAAGAAATGAGGCCAATACGGAGAACGGAAAAACCTTGTCTTAAAAAATCTATCATGCAGGGTTTTGTTAATAGGTAAAAAAATCCAAGATATGTTTTGAACACAGGAACAAGAATGGGCAGTTAAAGGCAACGGGGGAAAATCTAAGTTTGTATTTCTACTACACATACTGAGATTGGATGTAAGGAACAAGTTCTGCACCATGAAGGTGCTGGAACACTGCAACAGGGTGCCTAGAGAGGTAGTTGAGGCCCCATCCCTGGGGCTTGACAGGACTCTGGGCTGAGTGCAGGGGTGCTGAATTGGATGAGCTTTGGAGACCCCTTCCAACTTAGACCATTCTCGTATTCTATATAGTTTGGTTATACCTTTAAAGAATAAAATGCCACAAGTTATTATACTAAGTCATGGCACAATTTTACTTCCATATATATTTACACATGAAAATTTATGCTGTGAAGTTCCATAGATACAGCAGGGTGTAGGAATTGGTATTTTTTAATCTTGAGACATATCTTTCCTTTCCTTCAAATCATGAAAGCCACAAGAAAGAGACTGCACAGACAACGCTTGGCCTTCTACTAATGCATTCCATTTTCAGCAGCGCAAACACTGGTGACATCAAGACTGAATGAAACTCATGTCCCTTTCCTTTCATCTTTAAATATTACACATGGAAACTCTTCCAGGGGAAGGCAATGATTTTTAAATGAACTGCAACACCCAGGAAAAAAATCTTTTGAAGTTAAAGACAAAATAAGAAGGGATAACAACAGAGACACATAGATTTTTTCATCTGTTTTTTTAAGTATGTTTGAACACTGAGGACCTGGGAAAGAGCCTCTTAATGAAGACAGGCTATAAAATGAGGGGAAGAAGTTTTAAATCACAGAATGCTAGAGATTGGAAGGGATCTGCAGAGATCATCCAGACCAATCTCCCTGCCAAAGCAGGATTGCCCAGGGTAGTCTGCACAGGAATGCATCCAGGTGGATGCATCAGGAAAGTCTCCAGAGAAGGAGATTCCACAATCTCTCCAGGCAGCTTGCTTCAGGACCCCTCTGGATGCCATTGGCTCTCTTGGCCACAAGGGTACTTTGCTGTCCACACAAAGCTCACTGTCCACCAGCTTTCCAGCAGGGGAACTCCCAATCTGTACTGGTGCCTGTTGTTATTCCTCCCCAGATGCAGGACCTGAACTTTTCCTTACTGAACTTCATGTGGTTGGCCTTCATCCAGCACTCAGCCTGTCCAGATCTCCTTGGATGTCAGCACAGCCTAATGGGCTGTCAGCCATGCTACCAGTTTTGTATCAGCAAACTTGCTAAGGGTCTACTAAATCCTCTCATGTAGGTCATTAATAAAGACATTGAACAGAGGTGGACCCAGTACTGATCCCTGGGGAACACAATTGGCCACAGGCCTCCAACTTGACTCTGCCACCAATCACAACCCTCTGAACTCTGTTGTGGAGCCAGACATTTTTTACACCTTTTCATTCAGACAACTACTAAAATTTCGAAGTAGAACTAACAATTGATGATTTCTAAAAGCACCAAGACCAGGTAGCAGCACCTGACTCTCAGAAAAAAATATGCAACATGCTATTGAAACATTTGACATGCTTGACAAAATGAATAACTGAAGTGTCAACCTTCTTTGGACAAATTAGGAGGGTAGGAATTCAGCATTTCCAGCCTAAATGCTTTTTAGTCATTAATCTGGCACTACATAGAAATTTTCACATGATGTTCTATGCGTTCCAGAGAACTTAAGAGCTCCAAAACAACTGCACATAGAAAAAGGATGCATCAACAAAGGGTCAGATTATAGGACAAGGAATCCATTGTTAGGGTTATCCAGAAAGAAGCCAGGAGCACTGCTCTGCTGGCCCAGCCCTCAGAAGTCACAGAAGCACGCGATGCTTTCATTTATTCATCAGTACTGGACACCATAAGCTGGATGCAGAGTCTATTTCAGGGAAGCCTTAAAACACTAACTGCAGGAAACCAGGCACCAGGGCAACATTTTACAGTCATTTAGTCTTTGTTCATCTTTCATGAACCTGAGGCCTTACACTAGGTTGGGCGGAGGCCCAATAATCAAGCAGGCTGCTGTTAAGGAAGGGGCATGGAGGCAGTGGTAAGTAGAAGCAACAAGGAAGAGACAATGGATGGATGCCTTCCCTCAGGTGAGTCCAATGCAACACATAGCCTGGTGTTGGTGGCAAACTTGCTGAGGGTACTCTTGATGCCACTACTCATGTCCCTGACAAGATCTGTAGGTGCTGGGATGTGTCCAGAGAAGGGCCACAAGGATGATCGGAGGGCTGCAGAAGAGTTGGGGTTGCTCAGTGTGGAGAAGAGAAGGCTCTGAGGAGACCTTATTGTAGCCTCTCAGTATCTGAAGGGAGCTACAAGAAAACTGGGGAGAGACTTTTTAGGATGTCAGATAGTGATAGGACTGGGAGGAATGGATCCAAGCCAGAGGAGGGGAGATTTAGATTAGACTTTAGGAAGAATTTGTCATTATGAGGGTGGTACAGAGGGTAGAAGCCAAATGCCTGCAAGTTTTTAAAGCCAGGGTGGATGTATCCCTGGACAACCTGATCTAGTGTAAGGTGTCTCTGCCCATGGCAGAGGAGTTGGAACTGGATGATCCTTGAGGTCCCTACCAATGCTGACAATTCTGTGATTCTATGTTTTTGCCATCATACTGAAGTGCATAGAATTGGCACTGCCCCAGCCCAGGTGCATGTATGGACCACAGCTACCTTTATCCTGAGCTGGCAGCTAGCTGCAAATCACTCCTAGAAACAAACAAATTCTTAACATTTGCTGGAAAGTACTTTTAAACTTTGCATTAATTCAATGTTTTAACTGCTCCAGAGTCAGTGAAAGAAAGACAAAAAAAGATTCCAGAAGTTTACCTTTAATGTCTCAATTTCTTCTTTGTGTTCCCTCTTCAGATGCAAGATGGCAGCTTGGTACTCTGAAACAAGACAAGAAGTACATGGCATTAGATTCAGAACAGAATGTGTCATCCCCAGCAGAGCACGCTTCAGAACACAGGTGTAAGAGATCTTGTTGGACAATGAGATGCAAAAGAAAATCTGAGCACAGTTACAAGACTACTCGAGCAGCTTTTCCTCTGAGAGCAGAAGCTAAAGGCAAGAGACCTTCCACACTGAGAGGGAAAACAGAGGAAAGACATCAGATGGACACAAAAGTAAACCTGAGTTTTGCTTAGCTCTGCGGATGAAGGTAGAGCTGCTGGGACATTCCAACATACACACACACACACACGCTCACCAGAAATCTAAACCCACATGCGTCAATACAACGATTTAACTTGAACTTAAGTTGAGACAAACTGTAAGCAATCACTGCACGCAGGCCAGCTGGAGAAAAGAGCGACCACAAATACAGGTGGAGACCTGGAAAGGTACCCAATGGCAAGAGAGACAAAAGAGTTGTCTTCATTCTGCCAGATGAAGATTAATTACAGAGGTTCAGTGCCTTCACAGGATGCCGCACGGCTCCTCCATTCATCAAGAACATGACAAAATCCAAAGTTGCAACAGAATTAAAAGCATGAAACTTGGAAGTCAGGGAAATGTAAACGAGCAGTGACCAAAGGAGGAGGCTGGACATTGATTCCATAGGTTTCATGATGGCTGTAATGTTAAGGTATAGCTTTACCACGTGGACTCCTAGAACATGGGTTTCCCTCAATCCATACCACGCCTACAAAGAAGCCCAAGACCTTTTCCTTTACAGCTGTGTAATGGTTTAAGACATTGGCCCAGAAGCTACAGCAAACCTAAACAGGCAGCTGGAGTTCACTCTTAGATTATCAAATCCCTACTTTCTAAACTAAAATTAATCCATAAGGGTATGAAAAAAAAAAATCAAATCCTAATTTAAACAAAAACAGAAACAGTCCCAAGCTTTTACATGTCACTGTCTGTGTTCTCTAACATTAAGGGGTCTGTATAGGACCCGGAAGAGTAGAGCTGCTAAAACCTCAGATTAACATCAAAGCATGAACCAAAGGACCAGATCAGCAAACTTTTACAGTGCTTAGCTGCTTTTTAGTTTGGTTTGGGGGCTTTTTTGGCTGGTGGAAGATTGGAATACAAAGCTATTCTTTTCAGCTGCAGCTGAAGCTACCTATATACAAGCACCTGTTTCAATACAGAAAATCAAAATGATATTTCCTGATATTTCCCAGGGCATACCTTCGGTGATTCCAACTAGGAATGGCATCTAACCCCTACAGTCTCTTTGATGAGCCTTTACTTAGAACATTCCAGCAAGGGAAGACTGCAGGACTGTTCTGCTGGAATCCCAACTGGTTAGGACTATGAACTTCTAGATTTTCTGCTCTTAGTTCTGTTGACTTCTTCAAATTAGAATCCTAGAATGGTTTGGGTTGGAAGGGACCTCCAAAGCTCATCCAGTCCAACCCCCTCTGCAGTCACCAAGGACATTGTCAACTAGATCAGGTTGCTCACAGCCTTGATCAGCCTTGCTGTAAATTATCTCCAGGGATGGGGCCTCAACCAGCTCCCTGGGCAACCTGGGAGTGTTGCAGCACCTTAATAGCACAGAACTTGTACCTCACATCCAATCTCAATCTACTCTGCTCTCATTTCAAACCATTGCCCTAGTCTTGTCACTGCAGGTCTTTGCAAACAGTCCCTCTGCAGCCTTCTTGTAGCCTTCTTCAGGAACTGGCAGGCTGCTATTAGATCTGCCTGGAGCCCTCTTTTCAGCCTCACCTCCTTCAGCCTATCCTCACAGCCGAGGTGTCCCAGCCCATTAAGCATGTCCATGTCCCTCCTCTGGACCCTCTCCCTCACATCCATGCCCTTCCTGTGTCAAGGGCTTCAGATTTTCCTAGACAGGACTTAAAAAAAGCAGCAGCCTCATGTCCTCATAAACAGCTGTGACCCCTCTGGCACCTCAGCTGGTTAAGCAATCCCTCACTTTGCAGGGCATGAACCTGACCAACATCCTGACTTGATGTTATGCTCTTTAAGGTCACATGGTAACTGAAGCAAACAACAGGCTTTGGAAATGCTGCTAACAATCAGCTCTTAGTGTAGCCAGCAGAAGGAGAGAGATCTGCAGATCTCTCTTAACAAAAGATCTACTTTCTCCCTGGGCCTGCCCCATGCTTAACATTCTTCGGGATTTGGCTAAAGAGTCATAGTTCACATATGCTGATATAGACCTTTGCTGGCACTAAAGGCAGATTTTTTTACCATGTCTACCCATTCCCAACCTCTGATGCTTGCTTTCTTATCTTGACACAAATGTTTGCACCAAGAGAATGATGGAAGAACTCCCATGGATGAAGCCTAGCACAGAATAAGAAGTTAAAGAAAGGGGGCAAGTAGAAGTAAATTCTGAGACAGGTATTTAGCAAGATGCCATCACTTTAAATTATTTAGGTTGGCAGATGGCTTTCATTACTTCTCAGAGCTGAGAAGTTCTGGAGGTGGCTTTGTTTAACCTCTGTTCTAAAGCAGAAGACAGAGTGTTGTAGCAGCTCTTTTATGCTTTAGTTATCACAGAATCATAGAATCAAGCAGATTGGAAGAGACCTCCAAGATCATCCAGTCCAACCTATCACCCAAAAGCATGCTTTGAAAGTACCAGATTATAAGAATTCATAAACCTAATTCATTACTTCAAACATTGCCAGTGCACAAAAGCAAGAGCATCACAAAATGATGTTCTGCAGTGCATTGTTTCCTGTGCAATAAACTGAAATTAGAGAGTCATAGATTGTCTTGGATTGGAGCAGTTGCCACCTGATTTTTGTCTGCTTTGTTTCATAAAGCGCTTCAGAGGTACCTCTGCACTAGGGGTAGTTGACATACTTATGCCCTACAGCCACTGCCTTCCTGGCAGGCTCTTTGGGAGATCAGGCAAGTTCAACAGGATGTTTGTGCAGTCAACCTTCCATTACCCAGCATAATGAAAGACCTGAAAAGCTCAGAAAGCACATCCCTTCTGACAGCACCCAAACCAGGGATGTGCTGGCATACCTTAGGTGACAAGATCACAGAATCATACAATTGCCAGAGCTGGAAGGGACTTCAAGGATCATGCAATTCCAATCCCCTGCCACAGGCAGGGAAACTTTCCACTAGGTAAGGCTGCCCAGAGCCACATCCAGCTTGGCCTTAAAACCTTCCAAGGATGGGGCTTCCACCACCTCTCTAAGCAACCTGTTCTACTGTCTCACTACCCTTATGGTGAAGAACCTCTTGAAGATCAGCCTGGATCTATAAAGGAGTGTGTAAAGAGGTAAGGACAGGCTCTTTTCAGGGATCCCCAGTGACAGAAGCAGAATGAGCCCATGCTGAATTACTTAAGGGTTTGGCTAAACATCAGGAAACGGTGGCACAGATGGCCAAAAAAGGATGAGGGTGGAGATTACAACATCACAGAATACAGGTATTGCTCTGAAGGGCTTCATGAAACAAAGCAGATAGAATCCAGATGGCAAGTGCTCGTATCCTGAAAAATGACCATAAGCAACTGAGTACTGAGAAAAAACTGTTGGTCCTTTACACAAGGCATACAAGCAGAAAAGCAAAGAATTCACTGCACAGACTCAGCTCCAAGCAGCTCTAACTTAATTTTCATTTCCCACTTCTATTTTACTACTTTTTCCTTTGTTTTGAGACTACTCCATCATAGGGTGAAAAAGTAACAAATTATGGGAATTTGTTGGTCATTCAGAGATACTTTTTACTTATGCAGCTTGATGACTCATTCAGTCACTAATTTTAATCCACTGCAGCTCCAGCACACTTTCAGAAACCAGAATGTTTTTCTCTAAGATAGTCAGATACAGCAAATATACATCAGAAAGTCTTGCACGAATAGAAACATTTGTTACATCTGCTGGTAGCTAGCAGTGCATTTTAGAATATCCATTCCAGCCTTGGACACCTCCTCAGGCAGGAGGCAGCCACAGCCTCCTTAGGCAGCCTGTTCCAGAGTCTCACCACCCTCATACTTTAGAATTTCTTCCTCAGCTGCAGTCTAACCCTGCTCTGCCTCAGCTTCAAACCATTCTCATTTGTCCTGTCTCTAGGCACCCTGAGGAAAAGTCCCTCTGTAGCCTTCCTGCAGGATCCCTTTGGGTACTGGCAGGCAGCTCTAAGGTCCCCCTGGAGCCTTCTCTCCTCCAGGCTGAACAACCCCCACTCCCTCAGCCTGTCCTCATAGCACAGTTGCTCCAGCCCTCAGATCACTTCTGTGGCCCCCTCTGGACTCACTCCTGGCTCCATCTTACTTTTCCATATCACCTATGTCTAATTTTCAGAGATATGGGGGCACAATACAAAGCCTGTATTAGTTCCCAATTTACAGGCCCCTGCAGAGGTAAGCTGAGAACTCTCACACTGCAGAGTGGTGGGACTGTGAAATAAAAGTAACTTGGTTTCTTAGGGAACAAAATGGTATCCTTGTTGAGACAAGATAGAAGCTTAGTTCACCTGTCTCAGTAGACAACCAGCAGCTGCTGTGAAAAATTAAAGCCTGTATAAGTTAAGTAGTACTTTTCCAGTCCACTTCCAGCAACCTGATTTGCAATTCAGGAACTTTCTAAACCAGAGAAGCTGTTTGCATATTTAATAGTTTGCAAGTAGATTCTTCTTCAATGAATGTGCACTGCTGCCTTTAAAGCTTCTGCAAGCAGACAACGTCCTGCAGGGAAGAACTAATTGCACATTTTTCCTAACAATTACCTTGTTAAATTTTGTAGCAACATACACATATGAAAGTTCTTGTTCAACAACATGGGTTTAGAATGTGATTAGGAAAAAAAAATCCCAGGAGTGATCAGCTAGGCTGATGTGGTGGGTCCTGCTCTGCCATCCTTAGATACAGCCAATAATAGACAGCATCATAACTTGAGTTATGATACAGGCACAGAAATGCAGCAAAAGGTAACTATAATTAGTATTTGATCTGATTTTTCAACCAATATTTATACACTGAACAGTGCAAATCTGATAATAATCTTTCTTAGCTCCCTTCCAGAGTTGGTATCAATCTGCTTCATGATTTTAAAGTTGTCCATATGGATTATACAAAAATAACTTTGACTAAAAAGCTATCAGGAAAAGAAATCTGGATCTAGGAGGATCTTTTAATAATCATAGATTGAGTCGGAGTTGGAAGGGACCACAAGGATCATCTATTTCAAACCCCCTTTTTCTTGATCATAAGGTACTACAACGTTTGGAACTGACATCCACAATGAAGTAACAGATGCAAGAAGGAAATGAGATTGTGCCTTAACTAAATATGCACAGCACAGAAGAAGCAACCCTGGATCTTGTCACTGCATCAAACACGGCACATAAATGGGTAAGAGAGTTATTGTGGAAGCACAACAGAACAGCTGAAGAAACAAAACAAACAATTAAAAATGGGTGAACAACCGAGATGGACAAGAGCTGAACAAAGCGTTCAGACTGCTCTAAGGAGGCAGAAATGGAATCTGTTACAGAACCACAGGCAGCAACTCTGTGAAAACAGCACCACGTACTGTGAGAGAAAGGACAAATGCCTGACAGCTTTTATACACAAGCACAAAATGTTACAGGTTGGAAAGGAACTGCAGAGGTCACCCAGTCCAACCCCCCTGCCAAAGCAGGATCACCTAGAGCAGGTCACGCAGGAACACATCCAGGTGGGTCTGGAAAGTTTCCAGAGGAGACTCCACAACCTCTTTGGGCAGCCTGCTCCAGGGCTTTGGCACCCTCACTGTAAAGAAGTTTCTCCTCGTGTTGCAGCAGAGAGGACATAAATGCACTGAAGAACCTTAGGGGCATACAGGTATGAGAGCAGAAGGGTCTATGCAGGTTCTCTTCAATAGTACAACAGTGGTGAAACTCCGGAATAGGCTGCCCAGGAAGGTTGTGGCTACCTTCTCCCTGGGGGTGTTGAAGGCCAGGATGGATGAGGCCTTGAGCAGCTGAGTCTAGATGAAAGGTGTGCCTTCCAACCTGAGCCTTTCTATGAAGATCCCTGACTGAATGTGCAGGAAAATCCTAACAAGCTCCAGTGTAAGTTGATTAAATTAATGCAAAGTTGCCTGAACACTGTCTAATCTCCTAAGAACTACTCACACAGATGTAACGAATACAAGCAGACTCCCATTATGAAACTTCAAAGGCAAGAGGCAGGGCTTTAAAGTCATGTTAGAAGAAATAAATCCAAAGGTTGTCCACTTGCATCATCATTTAAATGATGTTTCACAGTAGAATTAAAGACTAATTTGTTTGGGGGGATGTAATGCATGGTTTGTTTTTAAGTCCTGTGAAACAACCCTATGGAATACTCACCACCACCATCTCATACATGGCATCTCAGTACAGTGCATTATAGAGCCACAGAATGGCTCAGATTGGAAGGGAGCTCAGAGTTCATCTGCTCCAACCTCCCCACCATGGGCAGGGACACCTCTCAAATAGACTCAACTGCTCAAGGCCTCATCCCACCTGGCCTTCAACACACCCAGGCAGGAGGCAGCCACAGCCTCCTTGGGCAGCCTGTCAGAGTCTCACCACCCTCCTACTGAAGAACTTCTTCCTCAGCTCTAGTCTAAGCCTGCTCTCCCCTAGCTTCAAACCATTTCTCCTTGTCTTGTCTCTAGACACCCTAATGAGCACATCCAGTGCTCCTAAACCAACTACAAAAATAGCATCCCCAAAAGAAGACAAATCTTAATCCTTAGAAAGTTTTAACTCAGCAGACTGCTATACTGCAATTGTTTGAAAAGTGTGAGAACAGGAAAGTGCTTAATGAACAATGATCGTCAACAATCCAGATAATGACAGGTTCTTCATTTAGGGACACTGAGGTAATATGTTACACTTGTAAAGAAGACTCAGAAACAACTTCTTGATCTACAGAAAGGGTGTTTAAATCACTAGGGAGTTCATATTTCAACATTAGAGACTCATTAGGAAGCTTTTATTCAAATATTTTAGCCAAAAAGGCAGACTCTGATTTCAGACTATCATAACATCACAGGATGGCTCAGGTTTGAAGTGACCTCAGAGCTCATCTCTTTCAACCTCTCCACCATGGGCGGGGACACCTCTCAACTAGACTCAGCTGCTCAAGGCCTCATCCAACCCGGCCTTCAGCACTTCCAGGCAGGAGGCAGCCACAACCTTCCTGGGCAGCCTACTCCAGAGTCTCACCCTCCTCCTATTGAAGAATTTCTTCCTAAGATCCAGTCTAGAGTGCTTCATGCACATTATAGATTTTATCGACTCAGTACCAAACCAAAGCAGCACATTCATAAGAAGTACACAGGTTCATCACCTTCATCACACCAGAAAGAAACCTGTCAGTCTTCATCCAAAATACCACCAAACCCCTTTGCTACCTATACCTAAGCTGTCACAACATCGATAGATCTTGATCAGTTCCCCTCTCAGCCTCCTCTTCTCCAGACTAAGCAGCCTCAGGGCTTTCAGTTGTTCTTCATAACAGAGATGCTCAAGTCCCTCAACCATCCTAGCAGGTCTGTTGGAGCTTCTCCATCAGGTTCCTGTCTCTCTGGAACTGGGGAGCCCAGATCTGGACACAGTATTGCAGGTGTGGTCTCGGCAGAGCAGAGGAGAACCTCTAGTCCTGCTGGCCACACTTTTCTTAATGCCCCACAGGAAGCCGTTGGCTCTCTTGACCACAAGGGCACATTGCTGTCCATGCAGAACGTGCTGCCCACCAGCACTCCAAGGCCTTTCTCTATGGAGCAGTTTCCCAGCAGGATGATCTCTAGTCTGCCTGCTGTTATTGCTGCCCAGGTGCAGGACTCTGTGCTTGCCCCTGTTGACCTTTTTTGGGCGTTCACAGCTACTGCAACTGAAGTGAGGTAAGCCAGGATTCTGAACCCTCCTCCTCTCTGTTACAGGCCTTCTGCAATCTTTGTAAAGCTTTTGGTCCTAAACAGTGCTGGGTGCTGCAGACTCTGCATTCCCCCTTGTTACTCCATCGACAAGTAAATGCTGCTTTCACAGTAACAATACCAGACACTAGACACAGATGGACAACAGAACACCGTTCCACCCACCTGCTGCTCCCTCCTTGTAAAGCTTTAGGTGAGCTAGAGACAAAAGCATAAGTGAGATTGGACTGAAGCTTCACACAGGGAATTTATGCCTTTAAATATGCATTTGGCAGGGAATCTTGGCATACTCCCTGTTTTTTTTTATACATTACTTCAAATACCTTGGTCAGCATTTTCGGCTCCGATTCCTATCATTTTGTCTCACCAAAAAATGATCAGCTCTTTCTGAATTGCTCAAGGGATGTGCTCCTGGATGTCAGCACTCTACAGCAAACCAAACAGCAAGTATTTAAATAAAAAAACAATCCCCTACTGACATTCCTTCATTAACCACAGACCACATGTAGGAACACTATATATGAAAATAAACTTGCAAAAAGCCCTCAGCAGCATAACCTCTCAGAAATTCCCTGACTGCAGAGCAGCAGGGAACATGCTCATGGAGATCTCTGTCCTGACACTGAGCAAGCTGTGCTCACCACCAGTCCTAGAGGAAAAGGTACAAAGCATCCACCGGTACATGTGGTGACCTGAAAACTTAGAACCTTGGGAATGCTGCATACCATGGATCATCATATTTAAAATGGCAAACTCCACTCTCCGAAACTGTTGCACAAATCAAGTAAACACAGAATTGCAGAATGGTAGGGGTTGGAAGGGACCTCAAAAGATCATCCACTCCAGCCCCCTTGCTAGGGCAGGATTACCCAGGGCATGTCACACAGGAACACATCCAGGTGGGTTTGCACGTCTCCAGAGAAGGAGACTCCACAACCTCTCTGGGCAGCCTGCTCCAGGGCTCTAACACCCTCACAGAGAAAAAAGTTTTCCCTTCTGTTCCTGTGGCACCTCCTCTGTTCCAGCTTGCCCCCAGTGTCCCTTGTCCTGTTCTTGGCCATCCCTGAGCAGAGTCTGGCTGCGTCCTGCTGACACTGCCCTGCACATCTTTAGTAGCAGCAATGAGGGCAGCCCTCAGGCTCCTCTGCTCCAAGTCCCAGCTCCCTCAGCCTGTTCTCACAGGAGATGTTCCACTGCCTGCAGCAGCTTGGTGGCTCTGAGCTGTACTCTTTCAAGCAGTTCCCTGAGGTCCTGCTTGAACCACAGGGCCCAAAACTGGACAGTATTATTCTACCCATGTTCCAAACTGTGCTGTGCAACAATTACCTTTATTTCTTTGGTAATAAAAACCACTTCCCTCCTTGAATAATTTAGACTAAAATCTTATATGAAAACCTTTCCCACAGAAATCTCCATAACTCATTTCAAATAAGTGAGTTACTCCTCCAACTTTGCATTAGCAGTTTAGGAAACCTTCTCTGCCACGATCTCAAAGCTTCAAGTAGCAGCTTTGAAGATAAATGACCTAACACAGCCACTTCTGGTCAGTACATTCACTTCTGCAAAATGCCTTACTTAATAAATTCAGAAGTATGCAAAACAATCTTAACACAATTTGGAAGTAATTAAAGAATAAACGCCGGCAACCTGGAGTGCAGTCCCACTCTCCTGAGCTGCAGCACACCCTGCGGCATAAAGGAAATCATTCATCTTTAATTCAACTGATTCATTAACTTTCAGAATACCGAGGGTTTCTTACCCTTCTCTGCCTGCCCGGTGACCCTCAATCTCAACATTTCTCACTGCAGTTTTTGTTGCCTCCTCCGTTATTTCCCCCCTGTAGTTCCCCGCCGCACCCACCAGGTGGCAGCGAAGGCTCCGCTCGCACCAGCTGCACCTCGGCCGTTGCTGTGCCCTCGCAGGGGCTAGGTGAGGCCGCGGCCCCGAGAGGCAGAAAGCGGTGTGGCTTTTCGTCCAACCCGCGCAGACAGGAGCGGCTTTTACAGAAATACACAACCACCGAGCCTGGAAAAGGCCTTTCAGCTCACTGAGTCCAACCATAACCCAACTGCCATGACCGCTAAACCACGACCTGAAGTACACAGCTACAGCTTCTCCAACGCCTCCAGGGGTGCCGACACCACCACCTCCTGTTCCACCCCCTCACCACTCTCTCACTAAAGAGGTTTTTCCTCACGCCAGCCTAAACCTCCCCTGGCACAATTTCAACCCATTTCCTCTCATCCTATCATAGGTTACTTGGGAGAAGAGAGGAGCAGCAGCAGCCTCACTCCTACCTCCTTTCAGGTAGCTGCAGAGGGCAGTAAGATCTCCCCTCAGCCTTCCCTTCTCCAGACTAGCCAAGCTCAGCTCCCTCAGCTGCTTCTCATACGATGCCTGCCAAACCCCTCACAAGGGGAAACGGTTTGAAGCTGAGGCAGAGCAGGATTAGACGAGAGCCAAGAAAGAAGTTCTTCAGTAGGCAGGTGACAGGCTGCCCAGGGAGGCTGTGGCTGCCTCCTGCCTGGGGGTGTTGAAGGCCAGGCTGGATGAGGCCTTGAGCAGCTGAGTCTAGCTGAGAGGTGTCCCTGCCCATGGCAGAGAGGATGGAGCAGATGAGTTCTTCCAACCTGAAGCCATGCTAGGATCCCAAGAAAACATGTCCTTGTCAAGTGTTTGCTGCAATAGATGGATCCAACTCAAACCCACCAGCTCTCCTAGAACTCCAACATCTCTACAGACACTACCAAGAAGGGAAACAAAGCAGGGGAGTTTATTTCAATATTCTTCCTCCTCACCTCGTAATAATTTAACCCTCGGTGTCTAGGAAGGCTTGAACATTCTATCACACAACCCTAGGCATAGTCAAAATACTGGTAAGGGTGGTTTTTTTTGCAGATTTAAGTTTAGGAAGTCAGGATTCTTTACCACGGTCCATCTCTGCCTGGTTCTAATAGCCTATAAACGTTAAAGGAATTGAATTTGCCTTGACAAACTTGTCAGGACACTCGCCCACACTTGACAGACGGGTAAACTGGAAAGGCCTCCCAGCTTTCTGGAAGACATTCCAGAAAGAGCAAAAGGGCTGGAAATGGAACTCAAGCATCTTACTAAGACATTTCCAGCATTAAAAGCTGCCTATCATTTTGTTCTTATCCAGCACATCTCAGACTCAGGTGCACAAGCCCTACGAGGAGAGGCTGAGGGAGCTAGAGATGTTTAGCCTGGAGGCTCAGGGGAGACCTTGTTGCTCTCTACAAATACTGGAAAGGAGGCTGTAGACAGGTGGGGGTTGGCTTCTCCTCCCAGGGAACCAGCAACAGAACAAGAGGACACAGTCTCAACCTGCACCAGGGCAGGTTTAGGCTGGACTTCAGGAAGAAGTTATTTGCAGAAAGAGCAACTGGGAAGAGTGATTGGCATTGGAATGGGCTGCCCAGGGAGGTGGTGGAGTCACTGTCATGGAAGTGTTTAAAAGAAGGTTGGATGAGGCACTTAGCGCCATGGTTTAGTTAATTAGAAGGCATTAGGTGATAGATTGGATTCAATGATCTCAAAAGTCTTTTTCAATCTGGTTCAAGAGCCACAGTATGAATGTCATCTTCAGCTGAAGTGGGGAGAGAAAAGCAAAGGAAGTTCCTGTGGCCTGCTTCTCTTTGAAGGTTTTAAAAAGTATTTCCAAAGTAGACCTTAGGAGACAGGTCTGCAAGACAACTGGCAAAGTGCCAGCTGCATTGATCAGCACATGCAACACTGTTTAGAATCATAGGAGCATTTTGCTCACAACGGACCTTTAAGCTCATCCAGTCCAACCATTCCATCTCTACCTCTTCAGCACCTACAGACAGGCCTGGCGATTCAACCACCTCCCTGAGCAGCCTGTTCCAGTGTTTGAGAACCCTTTCAGGGAAGAATTTTCTTCTAATATCCACCCTAAACCTCCCATTGTGCAACTGGAGGCCATTCCCCCTCTGTAGATATTTCCAAGCAGGACTATACCCAAATACCTCCCACATCCTGCAAATTACAGCTTTAGTTGGTCTAAGTAAGGGGAGAAAGCACCATGTTGCTGTAGAGGAACACAATACAGCAACAACAACAACCTGGCTTGTAATAAAAAGGTCAGCTTCTCAACCCAAGGCACTGGATTTGCCAGAATGTGAAGCACTGACAGAAGCTGGACAAGCAGACCTGCCATGCCGCACAGAAAGGCAGGAAAACAGTTGACAAACCCTTTCAGCAGCCCATCTGCATCCTGAGGCCCCAGCAATTTGAGCAGCGACCATCAAATCACAGTATCTCTGTTTTCAACCAGTGACTAACACCCCCCCTGCTGAAGTCCTGCTTCATCTAATTCACTGTAAAAAACCTGACAACAGAATCCCAGAACTAAACCCCAAATGCCACACTGAAACCCAAACAACTGCAATTACTAAAAAAAAATGAGGGTCAGTTTCCTTTTCATTTGAAGCTGAAACCAACTGTTAGCAGCCACTGCAACAACAACGTCTTTCAGGCCACTAACAACACCAAGCATTATGTTCTTTGTACAGACAAACACAAATTGTTCAAGGCCACAAAGGAAGTTTATGTTAAAGAAAGATAAGAAACCATGTTCTTATCTCTCGCCTCTTGGTTCAGACCATTGTGCCTCTCTTTCTCTTATATAAGCTGCTTGTTTTCTGCATTTACATCATGGAATGGCTCAGGCTGGAAGGGAGCTGAGAGCTCATCTGCTCCAACTTCCCCACCATGGGCAGGGACACCTCTCAGCTAGACTCAGCTACTCAAGGCCTCATCCAACCTGGCCTTCAACACCCTCAGAAAGGAGGCAGTCACAGCCTTCCTGGGCAGCCTGTTCCAAAGTCTCACCATCCTCACACTGAAGAACTTCCTCAACTCCAGTCTAATCCTGCTCTGCCTCAGCTTCAAACCATTCCTCCTTGTCCTGTCTCTAGACACCCTGATGAAAAGTCCCTCTGCAGCCTTCCTGCAGGATGTCTTCAGGTATTGGAAAGCAGCTCTAAGGTCCCACCTGGAGTGTTCTCTTCTCCAGGCTGAACAAGCCCATATGTGGAGTCTGTGTGATCTGGTATCACCGATGAGTTCACTCAGTACAGACATGAATTTGCCTCCTCTGCCTGGCTAGATACTTTCACCACATGTAACATCTGAACCTCCTACCCTTCCACCACATTTCTTGTTTGAACAATGGGATTAGTCTCTCTAAGAACTACAGAGGAAAATGCCACTTGTAGCGAAATCACAACAGACATGCAGGAGCAGAGAAAAATGCAGAGAGATGTCTTTGATCACATAGTGAAGATTTCTGAGGAATAAACCTACAACTCCAAATCAAAATATCCTTTTGCTAGTTCTCCAGGACATCAATGGTGCAATGCACTGCAGACCTCCTGGACTTCAGCTGCTTTAGACTGACACACTTTAGAGAAGTTCCAGTCTCTTTGGAGAATCATCTAGGCAGCTCCTGCTAATTACCCAGCTGACAACACAGTCACTTGTTCAATGGAAACAGAGGATAAGGAAAACACAACATATGCCAAAATATTATGATAGCATCCTTTTAATTCAAGATTGAGGTTCAGGTGTTGGGGGCAACTATACTGTGACTACACAAGACACCATCAAAGGCCAAAGCAAAACTGGCTGCAAAGTTACATTTGTTCGCCAGCTTCTTGCACATCTAATACCCCCCTAGGCCTAGCCAGCCTCACACATGTGTTCCTTGTTTTGTCCATTTGCTGTTGCAGTTGGTTTCCCACACATCGAGCCAGACTGCAAGCCTCAGGAGGGAGCTAGCTTCTCCTCCAAGCTGCTATGAGTCACTGTGATGTCTGCTGCATAGGCCACAATAAGCCTGAATTTCTTGCTTCCAGCAGGCAAGCAGGACAATGAGGAAAAAGATGGTAAGGACATGAGAAAAGATCAAAAAGGCAGGAATGCTCTCCCTCAGTATTCCAACCTTCCTGTCAGAGCTGCCATAGCACATAGTGATGAAGGAAGCAAATCAAAGACTTGACTGCAGAATTCTAAGGAAGATTACAGGATTACAACTTCCACATTTCCAGTGGTACTGCCAACACTAAAACAGGGGGGGGAAACTCTCTACCTCATAAAACCTGTACAGATTATTGTACCCTGTCAGAGGTGCAAAAGTTTTTAAGCCATAGATGCACGCTTAGATATGATCTAAGGGTGCACCTAACACCTGTGATGAGTTCTTCTTGTTTAAACCTGAAATAAAGCTATGCTAAATTAACTTACCTCATAATCCAGTCTAACATAAACCACTGCCTGGAAGTGAAAACAAGTCACTTCACCATATTTCATCTCACAGATAATCATGGACCATCAGTGGAGGAAGACTAAAACCACAAACATCCTTGCTGCACAAGGATATGTGGCATGGATGAATTCTTTTCTGAGATCAAGAATTCTTCATCTGATCTGAGCTGTCAGGACAAAACATTAGGGTAAGAAACAGGGATTCAGCCTGAGAGTGGCCGGGACCACTCAGTTTCAGGCTGTCCCTCTGTGTGGCCAAGGAATTCTCAATGTACTGGTGACTGGAAGTTTGGATGGGAAGGGGCACGAGGGGAAATTCGAGTGTATGCAGATACTCTGAAGGTACCAACCACTGTGAGGGAGAAGATCCTGAGTTCAGAAATTATGCTGTACTGCCACTTCCAAGTTCTTAACAAGATCGGAAACCCTACCTCCAGCAATAAAATCAGTATGGAATACAAAAGTTTGGGGTTTAAACTGTATCATCACTACTAATGAACAGAACCACTCTTCACTTGCAGCAGAATGAGGAAATCCATCCCCATGCTAGCCCTTTAAAAGTGTCACCCTAGTACTCAGCAAAGCAGATGTAAGTGATCCTTTCAATTTACAACTGCTGGCAGTGCCCTTGCTGCCACAGCTGCTTTCTGAGCCTCCACGAATAGCTGAGAGAAACACAAACCTGCTCATCACCCAGGTATACCTCCAGCTCTGCTGTACTTTTAACATATGCTGTAGATGAAGCCCTTGTTTGTTTCCTTTTAAAGCATCACTTCCATCTCATCCCAGCTGAATCACCACCAGTTTGTTTTCATTGAAATCCCTCTCCCTGCCAGACACTGCAGTGACTAATGAACTGCAGAATCTGCTCTGGATAAAAACTTCACTTAGCAAACTAACCATCAATATGCTGATGACACTGCCACCCAAAATATCCCAGTAACAGAAGATTAACAATTTACATGGGCTCTAGGCCAGCCCAGCCTTCCTATTCACACTTCAGGAAAGCATAACCTCATTTCTTTCTCCCTCAGTAGTAGAATCTGTAGTTTTTGTTAACTCCTGTTTCCTTTCCTTTCTAGATTTCAGCACCTAGTGATTCCAATCACTAGAAGAAAAACATATATCTGGGTAACATTAAATGCTGCAAGCATATGGCCTCTGTAATCATACAATGGGCTGGGCTGGAAGGGAACTCCAAAGGTCATCTAGACCAATCCCCCTGCAGTCAGCAGGGACATCCTCCACTAAAGCAGGTTGCCCAGAGCCCTGTCGAGCCTCACCCTGAATATCTCCAGGGATGGGGCCCAAACTACCTCTCTGGGCAACCTGTGGCAGTGTTCCAGGACCCCCATGGTGTACAACTTGTTCCTAACACCCAGTCTAAATCTGCTCTTCTCTAGTTCGAAGCCATTGCCCCTCATCCTGTCACTGCAGCCTAAGAGTAAGAGAAAGCCTGGAGTGCCCCCTGTCAACAGTCCTGATCACCTAGTGATAGACTCTCATATCCCAGGCATTTACAGATGTACTGTAAAGTCCATTTTCTCTACATCAGAATCATATTATTCCTGACAAATCAACTTTCTGGATCTTCCAGCAACTTTTAAGGTTCCAGTATCATGCCCACTTTACAAAAGAAGAACAAAGGAAGAGTAAGACAGAGAAATTTGAGAAAAGAGGGAGAAAGAAGCAAAACACTAAAAAACAAATCAGCGGACTCACTGCTCCTATTTGTTTTTTCTCATATGCAAGGCTAAATGGATATACACCAGAAACTGAGAGAATCATACAGTATTACCCTGTACAACTCCTGCAGCAAGGTACTACAATGCTTGGGGTTTAATTCCACTCAATGCTCTCTAGGTGGTATTTCTCAACTCTCCACAGAACAGCTGCTCTGTTGTCTTTCATTTTGGTATTTCAGGCAATTCCACTCTTGATGACTAATTCTGAGTAACACATACTTCCTGTTTTATATTTAAGAGCACAAATTTGAATCAGAGGTGCAGTGGCTACAATAACCACTTTTCTTCCTGTAAATAAGTTGTGTAAGTATTTATCTAAATAATAAAAAGATGAGGAAGTTATTATTGTGCGGAGAGCTTAGCTGGTAACTAGTTAGCCTTGTGCTTCAGACATCCCCCCTCATCCATGAGTGTAAGACCAGCTAAGAGCCACCTGAGCAGACAGGAGTGTGGCAAGCTGCAACAGTGGCATTCACCACTTCTCTGGACACTACCTGAAGAAAATCTGCAGCTAGACTAGAGTCTGGCAGGTCCCTGCCTTCCACATTTTAAGGCAACGGAAAGGGCAGCCGGGTGTCCATCTGTTCACTACTCTGTCACTCATTTGCTTTGAATCCCATCAGAAGTGGATAACCTGATTTGCCAAAACCTCCTCTCTTCCTTCCTCATGAATTTGTATAGGTACACATTTAGATTTCAGAAGAAATTTAGCCATTTACATTTAAAAAACAGCTGCTTAACAAACAGCAGTAAACAACACATCCAAAACACAGTCTGCTTGTCCAGATAAGACAATATTGTGACTTATCACCATCTCTCTATTAAACAAGATAAAAACGTCAGAAACCAATTCCTGCATGTTTCACCTCTTTGTTTTACCTGCTTCTGTGTACTTTAATCCTACTTTTACTTCTTCATGCTCTGCTTTCGGTGGCGGCCAGACAGTCTGGAGTCTCCCTGGAGTCTTGTCATCTTGCTCTGAGGGACTCAGGTCAGGCTGTTAAAATCATGCAAGAGAAAAATTAAAGTCTTAAGTATCAGTGGATTCCAAAGCAGCAACTACCACACTCAGCTACATGTTTACTCTGGAATGGTTATCTGTATTACTTTATTGAAACAGTGTTGGAAGAGATATAAAGAAATCAGTGTAGGAAAATGATTTTGAGGAGGAAATTAACATCATGATTTGTTGTACCTTTCCACAGCAACACGCAAAGCTGTCTATCCCTTGGTGAACTATACAGGTGGCTCAAGAATACTAAGGGATTTTTTCCAGACTCGAAAGACCCATGTGGGCTCTTCTCACAAGTAAACATCAATGTGATTTACCTAAGACATCATTTGACAATGTAATTTTCTGGAAGCAGAGCTAGTTTATGAAATTCCTGCCCCACCCCCAGCAGCTTGCTCAGTCCACCTACCACATAATGCTGCCACATCAAAGTGCTTCTGCAGCTGTTAATGGGCCTGCACTGTCAATTGGAATGCTAACAGAACCCTTTAAACGGGCTAAATAACCCTTTAAAATGGAGGAGGACTCACTAAACGAGCATTTTTTTTAGAGTCTTATGTTTTAGCTTTTTTGGGTTTGGCTTGTTGTTTTTTTATTTACATCTCCAGAATTTCTACCATCTGATTTACAAAATGCTACTAGGAGTAAACTTGCACAGACACAACTGCAGCAGCAGCAAATCCCTCCAGGAAAGTGGTCCTGCAAACAGTATGGGAAAAGCAAAGGCAAGATCCTTTGACTCCGGCTTTGCCCCCAGAAAAAGCAGCCTTGTACTAGAGCAGACATTAAGCAGACACTTATAAAAGCCACTCCTGCCGCCTCCTGTGCTGTCAGCTGTGGTGACAGCTCTACAGCCAGGTTTGCTGTAGCTGACGCCAGAACGGGGATGGTGTCAGCAGGAAGAAGCAGGGCAGGAATGGGAAGGGCAGGCGCAGACTGCAATTGCTGTGCACACCACAGCCAACAAGTGCCTCTTCCCTTCTCCCCACAGGTAATTTACTACAAACTGGTATTATCAGTCCACCCAGATGTTAGGCAAGAGTTCTGCAAAGTTTTTAATTTCATGCAAGAAAGAGAGCACAACAAACCAAAGTCACTGAGGAGCCCCAGGCTTAGGGTCCAATCCTGCAAATATAATGATTCAGATTAATCCCCCCTTTGGATCAACAACAATCTTGTGGACTGATTCTATCTGCCAAAGATGCAGCTGTTTGGATTTAGGGTTAGTTACTTGAATTTAGGGTTGTTTGAATTTAGGACTATTTGGTTCAATGTAAGACTACTTGGTTCAAAGTAGGGCCATTATTTGTTTGAATTTAGGGTTACTGATATAATTTCAGAGTTCAAATTAACACTCAACTTATCTATGAAAACTTAGCCTAGATTTTTTTTTTAGAATTCATTCTTTAAAATACACTAAATCTCTGCATGTCTGAAACTATTAACCTTGTAAATGCTTGTATTAATCTATAACTTGAATTGTTTAATTGGAAACACCAAGTTATACTCAGCTAAAAATTCTTATCAGTATTTGCAAAGCCATGTAAACATGGAAGGGAAAAAAAAAATATATTACATTCTCTGTCCTGAACAAAATGAGTTAAATTATTAGTAATTTCTTTTATCAACTGTTACCTTAAAAATATTCCTTTCTAAAGGTAAACTTAAATATTACCTCCAACAATAAAAAACTCAATTAAAGAAAAAAAAATAACTCACAGCTTGGGAAAATATTAAATAATGCCACAGTCGGTATTTGCAGCACCAAAGTGATTTAAAGCTATCCTTAACATATAGGCAATTGGTTTGCAGTGATCTTTAAAAAGCAGTTTCTGATTTTTAAAGCTCTGGCTTCCTACAGGTTGTGACTATCACCAGTCCTCACTGAATCCTCTTACAATTGTAGATGCCCAAGAATTTGGACAAATTAGCAAGAACATTTCTTCAGCTGGGAATCCAAAAGTTCAGATTGCCAAGAGCAGATTCCTGACACTTAAGCCCTTAACTTCCCACCAATCATTTTTAAACAATAAATTATTCTTTTTCTTTTGTTTTAAATCCATCTACCTCCACGTCTTAGGAAGAAAAAAGCAATTCAACCTACAGACTTGTCTGCTGGTCCATCCCCAGGTTTTGATCTTTCAAAGACAGCTTTCAAGTACTCTTTTTCATGCCTCATTTTGCGCTTTATGGCTTCCAGCTCTGAAGTATCCGCGGTCGATTCTTTTTTAGGAGGCCGTGTGAACAAAGCTTTGAAGACCTCCAATGCAGATTCAGCAGGGCTTGACTTTACTTCCTCGGAGGGAAACCGTGGCTCTGTTTTGCTGGAGGCTTTGTTCTCCGGAGCCTCATCGCTGTCCTCGGTCTCCCCAGATCCCTCAGCAGAGTCCTCAGCTCTGCCTTCATTCTTGGAGACGTCTATGTTTAACAAGTGTGAGAGCTGTTCCAGGAAAGTAGGACTCGCTTTAGGTTCAGCTGATCTTCTTTTAGTGGTCAAACCTGACGTAACACTGGATTTCTTAACTGGCTGGCGTAATTTGAGCAGCGCTAAATCGTTCTCCCTTGGTTTAATTTCTGTAACAGTTTCCCCATACTCTGTGGTTAGTCCCTTTTTCCTCACACGTAGTCCACTGAAGAAAGCAGGCAGCTGGAAAGTCTTTTCAGCCAGCGCTGTTTTTTGGAGCAAGGTATTATCAGCTGAAGGTCTTTGTTCCTCAGGTAGAAGTTCTGGAGGGCATTCCCCTGTAGCAAGCAAGCGACTGAACTGCTCGTCCATTAATAGTCTGTCTCTGCCACAGGAGTCATGCTCCAGAATACCATCC
Organism: Pogoniulus pusillus; assembly: GCF_015220805.1. Lineage (NCBI taxonomy): Eukaryota > Metazoa > Chordata > Aves > Piciformes > Lybiidae > Pogoniulus > Pogoniulus pusillus. Next base: position 31,901,252 of record NC_087264.1, on the reverse strand, counting down.
ATCTCATCTGGGAGCTGCTCAGAAAGTGTTGGGTGTAACTCAATGTCATCTGTATCCACAGATACAGTGGCATCGCTGTTGCTGTGCCCTTCTGAGTCTTCTTTATGTTGATTGTTATCACCCAAAGCCTCAGCAGACACAGCAGCATTATCCAGCCCCAAATCGCTTGCGCTGTTTGCGTCGGTGTCTAGATCCTTACTCTCCGCGTCCGATTCTGTATCGCTTGTTGTATGAACCAAAGTCCCCTGCACAAGAATGGCGTCCTTGTCATCATTGTCAGATTCAGACAAAGACGCCTGTACGCACCTCAGATGGTGAAGAAGTAATTCATTTTGTTCAGCTAAGTCCAGGTCCAGGTCAGTTTGCCTGCCAGCCATGGGGTCAGCTTGGCCACTGGTACTATTCACTGGGTGCTGATTTTCTGAGCCCTCACTGCCATCATTATCATTCCTCACGTGCCAGATGCTAGCCTGGGTGTTGACACTGGGGTGCAAAGGTTGAAATGCTTTAAGCACTGTTGTATCTTCTTTGGAAGTTGTAGAGTCAATTTTAGCTGTCAATCCAAAAAGCGTTTTCACAGAAAAAGTAGTGAAAAGCTCAACTTCCTTGACTGCTGCAGTCTCCAGCTCCAAACGCTCACTACTCTCAGGCACCCCATTTTCTTCTTCCATGGTGTGTGAAGCAGGGAAGAAGTTCCCTGCTAGCAGTGCTACCAGCTGCAAAACAAATACTTACTACAGGCATTCAGCCACAGACTGAGCTCGCTCGGGGCACCGCGACAAGCAGCGCTGCCCGGCCCTGCGAAGGCAGCCAGGCTCCCCCGGGGCACCCTGCCCCTCCTTCTGCCCTCAGCGCTGCGGCTGGCAGCGAGGCGGCCCTCGGGTCTCCAGACTCTGCCCCGGGAGCAGCACAAAGACCCACCGTAAACAAAGTCCTGGGCAGCGCCGGTGCCTTGCTCCCTCGCACAAAGGGCTTTTTTGTGGCGGCCGCTGTGCCAGCACACTAATCTCGGCCGAAAAGTCGCCCAATGGTGGCTGCCGGGGTGCTGCGCTCCGACTGGCTGCACAGCACTTCCTACGTGCTCCCGAGTGCAGAGCGCTCGCACGGAGCGGCCTCCCGCCCGCAGCAGGGCACGCTGCTACTTCGCTACTTCCTTGTCCCGCTGCCCGAGCTGCCACTGCCTCTCGGCAGAAAATTCCCGACGGACTCTTTTGCGCAGGCTTCCGGCTTGGACAAAGATCTTCCTTGGTAAATCCATAGTCACAAAAAAAAAAAGTCAAATGGAAACCTCAAGTTGCAAATCCGAAGCTTCCAGTGCCTGCGAAGAGCCCCCAGTTCCCGGACGGACTGAGCAAGTTCGGAGCTGAAGAAAGCAGGAAAAAAAAGAAGTTCCCTTCCGATGTGCTGCAGGTTTCATCTGGAATGCAGATTTCAGCCTCCAGGGCTACGAACAAAAACCCACAGGACTGGTTTCATGTTACTGCTGTCCTCGCTCTGCACAGCACGGTGAACTGTGCACAGGTACTTATCAAAGCCTGGCGCCACACCCAGTGACTGGGAGCTGTTTGGGTGGGCAGGGTACACAGCCATCCCTCAGGAATGCCAAGTTAACTGTTTAGCAATCAGGCAGGCTGGCCACCCAAGCTGGCATGGTTTCAAACCAGCGCAGCCTCTGCTGACATTTGGTTTTATACCTTTCACCTCTCTCTGCAGCACCGTGGCCATGGTGTAATGTGTAGGATTTGGTTTAGTCGCTCCTGGCAAAACCACTCAGCTGCATAAGACCAGACACTGTAATTCACAATTAACAAAAGCTAGCAGGGATAATATGCTATTTTTTTCCTCCATGACATGCACATAAATAAAGGTACAAAATACTTACCAGCACTTAAAACATTAAAAAAGTCAGTAACATTTAGGGCAGATTCCAGCCAAAAGACTTCACTTTTGTTCCTTACTTTTGAAACTACAGAGACTGCACATGTGCAGGAATTTATATTCTTACTATTCCCTGGCTCTGAAGAAATTTGTTTGGTCAGATTTCCACACTGGTACCCTGGAAATTCAAAGATACTTTTCTTGCACTCCAGTTAGAGGGGCACTCCCCAGCCAGCCATTTAGCTGGGATGTAGGGAGCTACAACAAAGCTGGCAGGGGACTTCGACAAGAGTTTGTAGTGATAGGATGAGAAGGAATGGTTTGAAGCTTGAGGAGAGCAGACTTAGACTGGCGGTTAAGAAGAAGTTTTTTACAGTGAGAGTGGTGAGACGCTGGGACAGTTTGCCCAGGGAGGCTGTGGTTGCCTCCTCCCTGGAGGTGTTCAAGGCCAGGTTTGATGAGGCCTTGAGCAACTTAGGCTAGTGGGAAGTGTCCCTGCCTGTGGCAGGGTTTTGGAACTGGATGATCTTTAACGTCCCCTCCACCCTAAACTATTTTATGAATCTATGATTAACTGTAAACAAGCAATGTGGGGAAAGCTGCCCTTCACAGGGAAACCAGCTGCAGGTCACAGCAGTGTCCCAAAGCACCACAAAACGCTGACTGACAAACTGAATATTACAGCCAACAACCCATGACAAAGTATCCCAGCATATTTAACTTTGGAGGTAAGTTCTAAGAATTTAGGCTGTACAAAATCCTGTGTTTATCTTTGCACTATACTACAAAAGACCATTAAGTCAACAGCAAAAGTCTTATATCTACTGCAGGAAGTTTCCTGGACATCAGATTGTGCAACTAAGGTCTCAGATGAAGTTTAAAAGCCCCTTTTCAACGACAGGGCTCACCTACAGGCAAAGGACACTGGGACCATTCCCATCTTTGTCTGTTGTTTACCACCAAACAACATCCTCTGCCTCACTGCCTGCCAAGACCTGTAGCAAACTCTGGTCTTGCCTCTCCACTATGCTGAGAAAGCAATGACCAATAATTCATGGCTCACTCCCTTTTCTAGACTTGATATATATTAGTATCAGAAAAGGAAAGAAACAGAGTGGAAAGAGACAGAGTCTTTGTCACTCCCTGTGGCAATTTGTTCTTGTAATCCCAGGTGTAATAAAACAAGTGGAAGGCATCAGCCTCAGCACTGGTGATTTCCTCTAAGAGGAGACTTCCTGGAAGCAAATCTACAGCACTTCCAAACTCTGTTTTATGACAAACCTGGAGCAAAGAGACCCCTGCTAAACCAAAGTGTTCTACATTTAAATTTACATCTATTTTTATGTTCAACCACAAGCCTAATTTTTTATTGTGCTGGTAATTTCTGTGGCTGTGCCTTGCTTATTTATCTATGTACCTATTTATCTGGGGGGGGGGTTCATTAATTCCTGATGGATAAACACATTCTTTTCAAGAATAGCTATACCTCTATGAGGAGCTTCATGGTACCTTTTAAACTAATTATATTTATGCAGATTATGAGAGAATATTTATTTCTCTGTTTATATTAAAGACAACCCAGACTTAGAATAAAACTGTAGTAATCTAAAGAGCACCAAGCTGCAACAGTCCTATGAATACTGCACATAAGCAGGCTACTGGGAAAGGTCACTAGCTTCATATTTAAGATTTTCACAGTAGAGAGGAGAAATCTGCTTTAAACAGGGACTTGAAAGCAAGAAATCCACAATTTACTACACAACATCCCAACAAAGTTTGTGAGACAACGACCAAATTACAGTGAAAAGGATTGATGCTTTGAGTGTCAGGCCAGGTTGAGGGAGCTGGGGTTGTGCAGCCTGGAGAGGACTCCAGGGGGCCTTAGAACTGCCTGCCCGTACGTGAAGGGATCCTGCAGGAAGGCTGCAGAGGGACTTTTCATCAAGGTGTCTAGAGACAGGACAAGGGGCAATGGTTTGAAGCTGAGGCAGAGCAGATATAGACTGCAGCTGCAGAAGAAGCTCTTCAGTAGGAGGGCAGTGAGACTCTGGCACAGGCTGCTCGGGGAGGCTTTGGCTGCTTCCTGCCTGAGAGTGTCGAAGGCCAGGTTGGATGAGGCCTTGAGCAGCTGAGTCTAGTTGAGAGGTGTCCCCTGCCCATGGTGGGGAAGTTGGAGCAGATGAGCTCTGAGATCCCTTCCAACCTGAGCCATCCTGTAATTCTATGGGATTGAGATGCCTTAAAGAGCTGAACATTGAATAATTCTAACTCCAGATGTAGAAATACACCTTATAAACCCAGAGGTAATCTCACAGGCCTGCAGAAGATTATCCTGCTTTCTAGGTGGTCTCTTCTTTTGATAATGATCTCTAAGAAGCAAGAAGAATCTTTCAATCTTTTTGAACGTTAGTATGAACAAAGGAGCTCTTTGTATCTGCCCCTGGAGACATGTCCAAAAGCTGAACACCAGCCAGTCTCTCAATGTCACTGTGCAGTCAAACCACAAACCCCCCAGCCTCAAATAACACTTCTGTAAAGATTGATTTCTTGCAGTTTCATAGAATCATAGAATGGCTGGAAAAGACCCGAGAGATCAGGTAATCCAATCTCCCTGCCACAGGCAGAACAGCTCTCAGCTAGACCAGGTTACTCAGGGCCTCATCCAACCTGGCCCTGAACATCTTCAGAGAGGAGGCAGCCACAACCTCTCTGGATAATCCCTTCCAGAATCTTGACACCTTTGTAGTGAAGAATTTCTTCCTAAGATCCAATCTAAACCTGTTCTCCTTTAATTTAAATCCATTCCCTCTCATCCTGTCTCTAGATACCCTAATGAAAAGTCTCTCTCCAGCCTTGCTGTAGGATCCCTTCAGGTACTGGAAGGCAGTAATAAGGTCCCCTCAGAGTGTTCTCTTCTGCAGGCTGAACAATCCCAGTTCCCTCAGCCTAACCTCACAGCAGAGGTATGAGGATATCATCACAGTGGGCAGTTCTGATAATGAAGCACACTTTGGTACTGTTTCTGTGCAAAAACACACACATGGGAATGTGCCCTTCATATTTCTACAGGAGAAGGAACCTATCACCTTGTTGTGCAAATGAGATAGATCCAGTTTGTTGCCAACAGTGCTTTAATGCTGGGTGGATCTAGCTCCTAAGGAAAGCCTCTCTCAACAGGCTGCAATCCTGCACCTGAAGGAAGAAACAACTCCAAAATCTCTAGGAAAAAAAAAAAAAAACAACAGTTGTGGTAACATTACCAGGCTGTTTCTTCCCTAAAACTGACAACTCTCCAGAGCCCCAGAAAAGCCTCTAAAACCTGGCACAGCAACTCTGAGGGCAGTCAGTGCTCTAACAATACAACAGGACAATCATTCCTTACTGTTTAAAGCACATTTAATAATCCACGCCCTTTCTGACCTACATTTCATCCCAGGCAGAAGTCACACCTACTGCTTTCTCCACTGCTGTTCTTCAGGTGTCTAAGAGCTCCTAAGGTAGGCTTTAAAATGAGCTTTGAAGAAAACAAGGCAATAAGATAAAGTAATCTCGTTTCTATCACTCTCATATGGCAGGGCTCAAGGTTTCCTGAGCCCCTATCTACTCAGATTTCCTCTTCAGATCTCTGTAACAGCAAACCAGAGAAACATGACAAGAGCATGAAGACAAATAGTCAAAGTAGCTGAATCGTACAGGAAACAAACTCTGAGTGTTTTTAACATAAAAAGATTTCAACCAATGACAACTGGCATAATTTCTTGCACAGACCCTTACAATCCAACACGCAAGAACTGTGCCAAGCTTCAGAAGGGGCAGGTGAAGCAGCAGGCTGTGGCTGTGGCTCAGGCAGTTTGAAGCGATCTGAAGCTCAGCTGACAGTCCTGCCCTCTGCCCTGTCCCCAGCCATGATAATGATCTTAACACTCTCCTGCTTCTTCCCTCTGTCTCCCCAGCTGCTTAGCTCCTTTTATGCTTAGAATTTTAACTCTTTAAATGCTCTAAGAGAGGAAAAAGGCAGAGAACATGGAAGAAAACCTGGACGTCCTGGATTTTCCTGGTTATTTTTAGCCCTGTTACCTCCCACTATTAACCATTATGTGAGCAACTTTCCTGTGGTGTGAGGAGCTGGGTATCAGCAACACAATCACTTGGAATGTAAGCAGTTAAGTGTAGCTGTAGTGACAGAAGCATAGCTACGGTAATTCTTCTCAAACTCCAGCATTAGATGATGTTAAGGGAATGAGCAGAGCAGAAGGGACATTAAGCAAGCCGATCTAGGATTCTGAAGGCATGCACGTTGCATGCAATCAGTCTATGGAACATCTAGCCTGTAAAACCCACCCTGTGCAACAAAACCATGCTAGTGCTGAGGCAGAATTTGTAGGAAAGATGTGCAGGCTATCTCCTGGTTAAAATCAGCACACATCCAAGAAGCAAGGAGAGAGAACAAAAGATCACTGTAAGCTGTTTTAGTAAACTGAGTAAGAGCTTTGTGCAGGAAAGCACAGAGGCCAGCACTTAGTGTAACAAAGAATGGAGATCAATTTTTAATCCCTTCCCTTTGTGCCTTCCTCTTCTAAGTACCCATATTTTCACTTTCTTTTCATTCCAACTGGCCTCTTGTTCTCCATCCACAGCATAAGATAGTTTAGAGGGATGAATTTGAAAAAAAATCAGAAAATAAAATCTACTTAATCATGCCATCAAGTTCAGCAGAATTACTTCGGTTCCAAAGGGAAGCCACAAACATTATCAGGGGGTTGGAGCACCTCTGCTGAGAGATCAGGCCGAGAGAGCTGAGGTTGTTCGTCCTGGAGAAGAGAATGCTTCAGGGAGAAACCTAATAGCAGCCTGCCAGTACCTCAGAGGGCCTCCAAGAAGGATGGAGAAAGACTGTTTGCAAAAGGCCTATGGTGATAGGACGAGGACAATGGTTTGAAATGAGAGAAAAGCAGATTTAGATTGGATGTAAGGAACAAGTTCTGCGCCATGAGGGTACTGGAAAGCTGCAACAGGTTGCCCAGAGAGGTGGTTTAGGCCCCATCCCTGGAGATATTCAAGGTGAGACTTGACAAGGCTCTCTCTGGGCAGCCTGATCTAGTTGAGGATGTCCCTGATGCCTGTAGATGACTTTTGGAGGTCCCTTCCAAGCCATTCCATTCCATAAGTAATTGCTAGCCATTAATAGTTATTTTAGCTGCATTTTCACATCCCATTTATGGTTTCCTTTTTTCTGTAATCTGCAATAAAATGCTGTAAAAACAACAGGGTGGAGTTGCATTTCTATTTGGCTTTGTTATCTTCCATCTCTCCGTATATCTTCTCTATTTTTGGCGATTATCTCTCTTAAAGACTGCTTGCAGCAGTGCTGCAGTGCAAATGGCCTCCGGTGGCAGGATCAGTAACAGCCTTTTACTCCCATTCTTTTGGGAGCTCCTGCTCCAATCCCTTCTCATACAACTGGACTCATTTTGAAGGCAAAAAAATAGTCCTCAAGATCTGTAAGTAATTCACTCAGGGTTCTATCCTGAAAGACTTTCAAGAGAATCCCATGGAGTGAAGTGGAGGATAAAGTGTTCTACAGCATCAGCCCATGCTGAGAAGCCCTTTTTTGATAGAAATTTGTTCTCCATCTTTTAGAAACAGTGGAATAAATATTGTCCCTTGTTGACTACAACTGAAATATTTCCCCTTCCTTAATTAATTAGGTGTTTAGACAGAAAATATTGCTTAATAAAAAGAGTAAGAAAAATGGAATCAAACTGCTTGCTATTGGAAGATGTCTCTTATTTTGCTTAAATTATTGTTTAAATGGCTTTTAATTTGGAACTCCTCCTGCCCCACTGCACTGTGAAATACAGTTAATACACCTGTTTATGGGTGCTACACATATTCTGCACTGAAAAATTCATGGAATGGCTCAGGTTGGAAGGGACCTCAGAGCTCATCAATTCCAACCTCCCCACCACGAGCAGGGACACCTCTCAACTAGACTCAGTTGCTCAAGGTCTCATCCAGCCTGGCCTTCAACACCCCCAGGCAGGAGGCAGCCACAGCCTCCTTGGGCAGCCTATGCCAGAGTCTCACCACCCTCCTACTGAAGAGCTTCTTCCTGAGATCCAGTCTAACATTCTTTTCAGCAACATTTTGAGTAACATTCACTTAGGCAATTAATACCAATTGTGAATGATGTGACAGCCTTTACTGCAGCAGTGTGGTTAATATTCATGAATCCAAACTAATCAAAATTTGGTTTATTCCTTTAGGGAAAAAAAGTGATTTAAAAACAAATCTGCTTTTTGGTCCAGAATCTCATCATACTCTTTACAGCCACCTGAGAGGAGGTTGGAGTTGGTCTCTTCTCCCAGGTAACCCACAATAGGACAAGAGGAAATGGGTTGAAGTTGTGCTTCAGGGAGCAGAATGACACCACCACTTTATTGCAGGGATAGACCTATACCTTCTCAGCACTGTAACAACATTCTAACTAATTATTTTAGGGAAAGTGTGTTAGAAAATAAATCAATTTTATAACAAGCTCAAGAGAATAGAAGCAGGGAGTGCAGGCATCATTAAAAACCTTCTTAAATGAACTAAGGTAATTCTGGCATTTCTACCAAAAGATGTCACTGTTACACAGCTTCAAGTTCTTGGCACAACTTTATTATGTAGTTTAGTCTTTAAAGAATCTTCTTTCAACCATGCCTGCCTCTTTCCTTCCTATTCCACTATACTTTGTTCCCTTCTTCCTCCAATGTGAGTATTCCAGCCAAATCTCTTGTTTAGACTGGAGAAGAGAAAGCTGAGAGGTGAGCTAATCAGTGTCTGTACATACCTGAGGGGTGGATGTCAAGATAAAGGTGCCAGGCTCTGTTTGGTGGTGCCCAGTGACAGGGCAAGGAACAACAGGTACAAGCTGGAAACAGGAGGTTCCACTTCAACATGAGGAGACACTTCTGTATGGTGAGGCTTGGAGCAGGCTGCCCAGAGAGGTTGTGGAGTCTCCTCTGGAGACTTTCCAAACCCACCTGGATGTGTTCCTGTGCGACCTGCCCTAGGTGACCCTGCTTTGGCAGGGGGTTGGACTGGATGATCTCTAGCAACCTGTTCCAACCCCTAACTTTCTGTTATCTTTAGGCTGGTTACTGCTCATCACAGGAGCATATGAGCACTGCCAGCTGGATCAGTGTCCTGGTAGGGCATAAATCCTGCCAGGTCGGTTTAACCCTTGCTCTCCTCCTCCTGTTGCGGTCTGAGAGTTGAGTAGAATGAGCAAACAATGGAGCAGCAAAGCTTTGAGGGTTAGGGGCTTAGCACCACGTGTCAGGTGTCTTGTGCTGCCCCTCAAGGTGCCTGCATGGTCACAGGAGGCACGAAGCTTTGAATTCATTGGCCAGAACAATGATATTGGTGCCTATTGGCCAGTTTCGTTTTCAAAATGATGTATTTAATGGGGAGTGATTTAGAAACCAAATTTCTGCCCTGACCCTTCACCAGCAGCAGCACCTCATTCGTGGCTCATTAGCTGGGAATCACAACAGTCAGGTGCTTGCAGCTTGCACCAGCTCAGCAGCAACTTGGTTGTTCTCTCCTTCCCTCTGCCTGTAATATTTTGCATTTTACCCCGGGATCATTATCGTGGGTTTTGTAAGCATCTTTGTACAGCAGAATTACTCAGGGACCAAAGCATCATGAGTGCATCTGCTGCAATTAATGCTAAGGCTCCATGAGCATAGTTAGAACTTTCCTTGTTTTGTGTTCCTATTTTTCCAAGTTCTGATTGTTCAAACTGCTTAATTCTGCATTTATAAATACCCTCTGTGCAACTCCTTCCTGTCGACCAAAAATCCAAAGAATCTCAGGGAATTTCCTTGTTTTAAAATATTAATAATAAACTTAATATTCATGTTAATATTAATAATTAATAGCCTATTATTCATTTCTACCACAATCAGGCTGACACACATTGAGCAAGTGTCTCACACTGTGGTTAACTCAGGTTCCCATCTGAATCTTCAATGTCTTGTACCCCAGGAAGCTTAGAATCTTCTCTTGTCAAATTCACAGCCAGTCTGACTCCAGTGCCATGGCAGGGAGGTTGGTGTAGATGATCTCTAAGGTCTCTTCTAACTTAAGCCATTTTGTGATTCCTCCAAAACCCTGAGAAGCAGCAGCATAGCTCCCAGCACAGGCACACAGGCACACAGGCACACACACATGCTGGTGTCCACAGGCACAACCTGGTCAATAAGATGACCCACCTAGTGGATGAGGGAAAGGCTGTGGATATTGTCTAACTGGACTTCCATGAAGCCTTTGACACTGTTACCCATGGAATTATCATGAAAAAAAATGTGCCTGGTCATGACTTGGAGCAGCACAGGCTTGGCTGCATCAAACTGGGTGGGCCTAAAGGGTGGTGCTCAGTGGTGGTAAATGGTGGTCATTAGGGCTCAGCATTAGAACCCCTGCTGCTTAACATCTTTATTGATGGTCTTGGTGAGGAGTAGGAGCACACCATTAGTAAGTTGGCAGAGGACACCAAGTTAGATGAGACTTGATCTGCCTGAGTGTAGCGAGGCTCTACAGAAACACTTAAATTGGATCAATGGGCAGAGGTCAATGGAATGAGCTTCAACAAGGCCAAATGCCAGCTCCTGGGCCACAAAAACCCCATGCAAGACTCCAGGCTTGGGGAAGTGTGGCTGGAAAGTAGTCCTGCAAAAAGGGACCAAGGGGTTCTAAGGGACAAGCAGCTGAAGATGAGCCAGCAGTGTGCCCAGAGCGCTAAGAAAGCCAAAGGCAGCCTGGGCTGAATCAACAGTGGTGTGGCCAGCAGGAGCAGGGTGGGGATTGTCTCCCTGCACTTAGCAGTGGTGAGGCCACCCAAGGGCTGGGGTCAGTTTTGGGCACCTCAATAAAAGAAAGACATTGAGGGACTGGAGAGGAAGAGCAGCTGAGCTGGTGAGGGCCTAGAGAATGAGGCTGGTGGAGAGCAGCTGAGGGAACTGAGATTGTTCTGTGTAAGGAAAAGGAAGCTGAGGGGAGACCTCATCACACTCTGCAGCTGCCTGAAAGGACAAAATAGAGAGTTTGATGCTGGTCTCTTCTCACAGGTCAGTAGTGATAGAACAAGAGGGAACAGCCTCAAGCTGCATCAGTGGAGGTTTAGCCTGGACATCAGGAAGAATTTTTCATGAGTGGTCAGGTATTGGAACAGGCTGCCCAGGGAGGTGATGGAGTCCCCATCCCTGAAGGTATTTAAAGGTTATTTAGATGTGGTGCTTTGTGATGTGGTTTAGTGGTGACCTTGACAGAATAGGCTTCATGGTTGGACCTAATGATCTAAAGGCCTTTTTCCATCCTGGATGATTCTATGATTTTCCTGGTACCTGCTCTTAACACTCACTGTCACAGAGTTGATAGTTCTGGCAATCCATTTCCACCTGATTTCAGTTAAACCTCCCTCACGATTTTAGAGCAGACACATGATGTATCTTCATCTATTTACACAGCCTTAAGAACGTTCTGGGGCTGAGGTGCACATAGGCCACATGGACTCACAAACCATCTGGAACACCACCCAGCTTGTCAGATACTTTGGAACATGGTTTTAGACACACCAGCAATGTAAATGCATATAATAAATGTTGGTTGAAAGCCAATAGAGCACGAATAGAGTCCTACTCACATTCAGTTCCAGGCTCAAATGCAACACATTTCTGTTGATCTTCTCTCTCTCATTTGTATGAGCAAATGGGTTTGAGTGCCCCAATCTGCAATCCAAAACCCAAGTGTCTTCATCTTTGTTTGCCATATCCAAATTAGTCAGCTGTTCAGTGAAGTCATCCTTTAAAGCAGACTCTGCTGGAATGTGGAAGTGAAATGAAATGAAATGAAATCATTGTATACATCTGCAGAGAACCCCTGCACCTAGAAAGCTCTATCTGAATGAAATTCTGCTATACACCACCAAGAGCCTCACTTAAAGTTCTCCTGCTTGCTTAAAACAAACCAGAATGGCACACGTGAGCACACACTTGGACTTTTTTCAGTCAAAACCAATATTTTTGCACTTATTTTTGGAAGGAGTGATCTAGCCAGAAGAAATAAATGAGCTGCTTGTCTTTTCCACATACACAGACTCACAGGTAAGGTGCTTCAGCTTTTACCTCCTCTGCCAGGACCCTCTTACTTGCCCTCCTCAGTGTGCTTGGTAGACATTTCCAAGGTAGCATAAAATTAAGTTACAGAAGCTCTCCAGATTGATTAGCCTCCTTTGGGGATTCATTTGATTTTGTAATTACCTATCACTGTTTGCCCACCCCACTGAGCACTACCTCCAGTACTTCAAAGCTTGATGATGAGTTCATTCCACAGTCAGTCTGAATCAATTATTTTTAGCTGTTCCCTCAGTTTTGAGATGTCTGTTCTAGGTTAGGTACTGCTAAAGAGAAAAGTCCCATCTGGCAGTGAATTTTATCCATAATGTGGCTTCTCTAATAACTTTACTTGCTTCACAAGTGACAGAGAGCTGTAGGAAGAGGTCACATTGAGAGTGCTTCTTGAAGCAGCTGCTATTTCCCATAATCAACTGTGGCACAGTTAAGAACACTCAGCCCTGCCAAATGCTTTCTGGGCCACAGGAAAAAGAAGAACCTCCCTCAGCTGCAGAGATGCAGCTTTTGCTGAAAATCAATTCTATGCACTGCTGTGTTAACTGGTGGTAATTCTGCTGCTGGCAGACTTGGGAGAAGTCTGTAACCAATCCTCTATTCTCCACTTTCTCTTCCAATTCCTGCTAGCCGATGACCCCATTTTCCACCAACTACTCTTCGCCTGTACCCACAGTCAGCATACAACCACTTCTGTGCTGAAGGACCCATCAGCACCTGTGAACAGTGGAACATGAAAAGAGATCTCCTCCCTGGGTCGGTTGCCTCCTGCCTGGGGGTGCTGAAGGCCAGGCTGGATGAGGCCTTGAGCAGCTAAGCCTAGTTGAGAAGTGCCCCTGCCTATGGTGGGGAGGTTGGAATAGATGAGCTCCGAGGTCCCTTCCAACCTGAGCCACTCCATGAAATGTATAATGAATGTTTTTTAAATCTCTAAGTGTACATTTAAAATAAGTTCATCTAGTACACATAGAGATCCATTCTACCACAGGCTAAACTTAGGGACATTTAAAAGCTCTATGTTTATCCTTTAGCCAGTTTGAGTTGACAACATATTATTTTTTTTGTCTCTGAAAAAGAAAAGGCTTCCCAGAAGGTCCAACTGCTTGTCAAACTGTCTTCCAGGCTTTCAAGTTTATACCAGCTAGGTGGTGCCTCCTGTGATCACAGCCTGCAGGAAGCAGACTGCCCAAATACAGATTTGCTGCCATCTATTGTCACAGGGGAGTGGAGGACAGCAAAGCAAGTGCAGGAGTACTTCATGCTCCCTTAGCAAGTTTTAAGACTTTGCCAGTGTAAGCAAACAACTTTTATCTTGTTAAATTTACAGGTATGAGGGATCAAAACCTCCAGGGTACAGACAGAATCCTATCATCAGACATGACAATAAACAGCACATCCAGGATCCCCTAAACCCTGCGCATCTTATGCTGCACCTCTACAAGGTAAATATGCCTCTTGTTTGTATAAGTGACAAATCCTTGTCACACGAAGCCTTTTCAACACTTCACTCAGCCAGCAGGCATATTAGCTAGCACATAATGCAGTCCTGTGAAGTGCCCAGTGAGGAATCCACGGTTTTGCAGTTTTTGTGGGACACAGTGTAGTTCTCCCAGCAGTCTCTCTCTATAGAGAGCCTCTTTGTTCTCTCAGATGCCTTGAAAAAATAACTTTTGGGGTGGAAAGAAAAGAAAAATTGAAGTTTCTCAAACATTTTTTTCTGTTAGCTCAGGGAATTAGGCTGAGTCACAACCTACATCCCCCTGTGGGAAGATGGTTTGCTTAAGCACAACACAGTGAAGTATGAGCCCACTATTAACTATGTGTCTTTTTAAGCTTTTGTTTCCTGACCATTCTATATGTTAATCTTCTATTTGCACTCTCTTCTTTCTAGATCACTTTATTATATCATACCCCATAAAAATACAATGGTTGCTCTTTTTTGCTTGGCGACTCCCTTGTAATGTACAATTGTATTGCCTCTTGGGTTGGAATGTTATAAACATTCCTATATGTGAAGTAAAAGGAAAGAAAGCTTTATGTTAATTAGATCCTTGCGTTTACTGCTTGCCTCTTGGAAGAAGTCAAAAGAAGGCAAATGAAATTAAAATCTCTGAACACCACTCAGGACTCTCAGAATGCCAAGTTTTGTTGGCCTTTAAATTTCAGCAGGGGTTAAATCTGAGAAACAAAGCTCCAAAATAAATAATCAAGTAGATTTCTTCACCAAGTGGACCACAAAACTGAAACAATCCAAGTGGCAAAGTTGGTTATATAAAAGTATTGTTCTGACAGCAGAGCTGAACAGTGTGAACAGCAGAGCAACATTTAGAGTACTTAGAGTACTGCACCTTGGGGATGAAAAACTCAACATGAGCTGACAGTTGTCACTTGCAGCCCAGAAGGCATCTATGTCTTGGGCTGTATCAAAAGCAGTGTGACCAACAGGACAAGGGAGATGATTCTGCCCTTCTCTTCTGCTCTCATAAGACTCCACCTGGAGAACAATTGTGGTGCCCCAGAATAAGAGGGACACAGAACTGCTGGAGCAGGTCCAGAGGAGGGTCACAAAAATGATCAGAGGGCTGGACAACTCTCACAAGCTGTAAGAGTTGGGGCTGCTCAGCCTAGAGAAGAGAAGGTCATTTTCCAAAACCAGTATACAAGTTTCTTTCCTTACCTGAAGTAATTTCTAGGCAATCATAGTAGTTACCGTATCTGTTACAGATTGCACTCAAAGCTACTACAGAAAAACAAAGCATTCCTAATACAGGAATTGCTGCCTGCCACTTCAGGGAATCTGAGTGGCTCTTTCTATAACTGGTTACCTGGTCTTAGATCACTGGCTAAGGCCACAAAGAATGTGGAGGAAGAGATGGATTTTTAAATTCTTTACATCTCTTTTTTTTCTAGCAAAATTTGACCTTGCAAGCAACAGTCTTTAGAAACCTGTGGCTATGGCTGTAAACTCAATAAAGTAGCATATAGGAAACCCAGACAAAAAGCTTGAAAGCTAAAGCTCTTTCAGACAAAAATAAAAAAAACCACCAAGGAACACAGGCTGCAAGAGTCCTTGACCACAATGTCAGCAGGTTAAACAACTTGAAGAAGCTATTTAATGACTTAAAGTGTTTACATTACTCTTCTCATGTGCCTTTTAGAGTATTTCCCCTTCCCCACTGGTTTTCATTCTTCTGTTGACTATTAGAATGACAAAATCACCACAGGCTTGGTGGGCATCGAGTGACAAAGCCTGATACAGGTACTGAGATTGATTTTAAATGATCTACATCTTTTACAACACACTTTAAAGGGTCAAAACCTGCTAAAAGATGCTCTAGCATTGACAAATCTATTTGCAGGGATTGCTCAGGCCACTTCTACATTGCACAAATGCTATTACATAAAGTTTTTTTAGTATAAGCAATGAGGTTGGAATTAATGAAGTATGGATAGAAATGTGCAAAAGCACCAGGAGCAACAACTAAAAGAACAGCCTGTGGGAATAACAGGGACACTGCCAACAGCAAGAAAATTAATACTCTGATATTTATATCTAGACCACAGTGGATATGATCCAGCAGTGGAAAACTGCACTCTGATAATATGAGGGAGTCTGTGCTATTCCTCCTCCTCACTGAGGTTGCATGTGACATTCCTTTGCCTGCTATCCAACAGGAAGACACACAGCAGCCCGAAAGACACCGTGAAATCTGGAAACAAAAGTGATGGGCCTTGCTTAGCATCTGAGACAGACTAAATGCTTAGGACAATGTGGCAGAAGGATCACACCACACCAAATGATGATTTATGGGGGGGGGGGGGGGGGGGATATTTTTCTGATCCTTAGGGGATATCATAGAATCACAGAATGATCTGGGTTGGAAGAGACCTCCAAAGGTCATCCAGTCCAACCCTGCAGTCAGCAGGGACATCCTCAACCAGGTTGGGTTGCCCAGAGCCCTATCAAGCCTCACCTTGAGTATCTATAGGAATGGGGCCCAAACCACCTTCCCAGGCAACCTGTTCCAGTGTTCCACTACACTCACAGTGCAGAACTTGTTCCTAACATCCTTTTTTGACTCTTAGGGGATAAAACCCCTGTTTTGTTACCAGGCTAGAAGAACTCAAGAGAAATAGTGGGGATCTGACAGCTGGAGACTTTCAGGGCCTATCTGGGTGCATTCCTGTGTGACTTGAGCTAGATTCTATGGTCCTGCTCTGGCAGGGGAGTTGACTCGATGATCTTTTTGGGTCCCTTCCAACCCCTGACATCCTGTGATCCTGCAGTGTCTCCTGTACTCTATAACCCCATTAGCAAGTGGCCACACTGCTTTAACACACACATTTTCTTGAGTGCTGTGAATGGCCAGAGTCAACTTAGAGAAGCCACTTACATAAAGATCTGTGAGATCATTTTCTCCTGCAAGGTCCCACAAAAAATATTTGTTACACTTATTTTCTGCATCCATCTGGAAAGATCACAGGATGTTAGGGACTGGAAGGGATCGCCAGAGATATCAAGTCCAACCCCCATGCCAAAGGAGGTCCTGAGATGGAGTCATTAAAACTCCTAAGCTAATAGCACTAATATGAGCTTCCAGCCCAGAAGACCAATGGCTGCATCCAAGGCAGCATGGCCAGAGATGGAGAGAGGGGATCTTGCCACTCTGCTCTGGGGAGACCTCACCTGCAGTGCTGCATCCAGCTCTGGAGCCCTCAGCATAAGAAGGACATGGACCTGATGGAGCAGATCCAGAGGAGGCCCACAGAATGATATTTTTAATATAACAATTTGTGCTAGTTTGAAGCAAGCTGGAATGTTTTGGTAACAGAACTAGATAACGGGCAGTGAAATGAAAAACAATTGTGTCTACTTCTCTCACAGTTACGCTGAGAACTCTGGGAAGAAGAAGAAAACATTCTCCATTTTGTTTCTCACTCTTGCTTTTGCCTTAGACCTGGTCACATCTCATTAACCCTGCTCCTACTAACCTTGCTCCCTAACCTCTTGGCTGCACCTCTTTTCTTCCTGAGAACTGGGGTAAGGTTGAGAGGGCCGGGGGAGGTGTTGGGGTGGTTTAAAAGCCCCTCCTGGGGACTTAGGTTTCTGGGAGGGGAGTTGTGCTTTTATACTGTTTATCCTTTGTATATAACTGTATATAATTGTATATAACTGTATATATTGTAAATAGCTGCTTGTAAATTCTGCTAGCTGTAAATAAATTGCTTCATCTATATTCCCAGGGTCCGTCTGAGTTAGCTGGGGCAAATACAAAAGTGTGGGGGGGGCGGGGTAACCCCCAAACCATCACATTTTTAATTGGCGCCCAATTGATACCAACTCTGAACTTGACATTGACCTTGATTGGAAACACCGAGGTGAGCTGTTCTTAGCTCGGTGGGCCCATGACTCATCTGGACATCAAGGCAGAGATGGAACATACCGATGGGCTCGTGATAGGTCAATTGACTTGTCTATGGACGCTATCACCCAAGTCATCTATGACTGCGACATTTGTGCTGCTATTAAGCAGGCTAAGCGAATCAAACCCTTATGGTATGGTGATAGATGGTCAAAGTACAAGTATGGTGAAGCCTGGCAGATTGACTACATCACTTTACCTCGATCTCGTTCTGGCAAGCAGTATGTGCTAACGATGGTAGAAGCCAGCACTGGATGGTTGGAAACCTATCCAGTTCCACATGCTACTGCACGTAACACCATTGTTGGTTTGGAGAGACAGATCTTGTGGAGACATGGAACTCCAGAGAGAATTGAGTCAGACAATGGTACTCATTTCAAGAATAATCTTGTAAAAAACTGGGCCAAAGAGCATGGTATTGAATGGATCTATCACATACCCTACTATGCACCAGCTTCAGGGAAGATTGAACGCTACAATGGTTTGCTGAAAACCACCCTAAAGGCCATGGGGGGTGGAACTCTGAAAAACTGGGACAAACATTTAGCAGAAGCTACTTGGTTGGTAAATAGTAGAGGTTCAGTAAATAGAGCAGGACCTGCACAATCAGATTTGGTCCAAACAGTAGACGGTGATAAAGTTCCTGTTGTACGTGAGAAGAATCTGTTAGGGAAAACTGTTTGGGTATTTTCTCCTTCGGGCGAAGGGAAACCTGTCCGAGGGGTGGTAACTGCTGAAGGTCCTGGTCATACATACTGGGTAATGCAGGAGAATGGTGAAATCCAGTGTATTCCACAGAGAAATCTAACTTTAGCTGAGAGAGTTTAAATTCAAGCTGTTAGGAGTTTTCTGTTCTAGGTAACATCGGCGCCCAACACTGAGAGAATCTACGATAGAATCTACAGTACGTGAGCACGAACCCAACATCACCTGGGAGTCCCTGTTCTGAGCTTTTGAATCACCTACATCTGATTGAAGTGTGAACTGAACTTGTATATATTGTTTTAGTGTAAATATTGGTTTAGATTAGATTGGATAATTCTCAGCGATACTTTGAGCGAAGTAGACAAGGGGTGGATTGTGCTAGTTTGAAGCAAGCTGGAATGTTTTGGTAACAGAACTAGATAACGGGCAGTGAAATGAAAAACAATTGTGTCTACTTCTCTCACAGTTACGCTGAGAACTCTGGGAAGAAGAAGAAAACATTCTCCATTTTGTTTCTCACTCTTGCTTTTGCCTTAGACCTGGTCACATCTCATTAACCCTGCTCCTACTAACCTTGCTCCCTAACCTCTTGGCTGCACCTCTTTTCTTCCTGAGAACTGGGGTAAGGTTGAGAGGGCCGGGGGAGGTGTTGGGGTGGTTTAAAAGCCCCTCCTGGGGACTTAGGTTTCTGGGAGGGGAGTTGTGCTTTTATACTGTTTATCCTTTGTATATAACTGTATATAATTGTATATAACTGTATATATTGTAAATAGCTGCTTGTAAATTCTGCTAGCTGTAAATAAATTGCTTCATCTATATTCCCAGGGTCCGTCTGAGTTAGCTGGGGCAAATACAAAAGTGTGGGGGGGGCGGGGTAACCCCCAAACCATCACACAATTCTTTTGTTATAACTCAGCATTTTTTCCCCAACCTGTTTCTCAGAAGCAGGTGAACAATTTCAGCCTCAGTTTAAGATCAGCACACAAAAGATATAATTTTATCAGAAATTACTAAAGTTTGATTAATCCATAAGAACTGGAAGTATAACTGGCAGAGAGCAGTAACACTTTGGTGGCAGTCTAGTCTCTAACAATACTTCATACATATTAGTTAATAAAATATAACCTCACATGCTTTCATTCTAATGTGGAAGCTGCCCTATCCCTCCTACAGACAGTCCTAAATTCAAACCTGCACCAATCTATTAAGTTGCAGCTTTGCTCCTCAGTAGATACTCCCATAAGCAATGATTAAGAATAGTGAA
This sequence comes from Pogoniulus pusillus, assembly GCF_015220805.1. Taxonomy (NCBI): domain Eukaryota; kingdom Metazoa; phylum Chordata; class Aves; order Piciformes; family Lybiidae; genus Pogoniulus; species Pogoniulus pusillus. Next base: position 31,881,807 of record NC_087264.1, on the reverse strand, counting down.
GGAATGAACAGGTACTAAATGTGGATTTTAGCTTCATGTTTCCCTGGGAGGTGAGAGCAGAAACTGTCCAGTGAAGAAAGACACAGAATTAATTATAATAATCACAGAATGGGCTAGGCTGAAAGAGACATCCAAAGATCATCCAATGCAGCCCCTCTGCAGTCCCCAGGGACATCCTCCACTGTAGCAGGTTGCCCAGAGCCCTATCAAGCCTCATCTTGAACATCTCCAGGGATAATGAAATGTTTCTGTTAAGTATGAAATATGTACAAACAAAACAAAGATCTCTCTTTGTCCTAATCAGGTAACCTGAGAGACTCTTACAGGTGGAAGGATTTAACCTATGCATCCATCTAAAAGTTTGTGCTTGGCAGTGCACTTAATGCTAAACAACACAGGACACAAGAACTTAGAAAGAGGCAAGATATTTCAGACAAGATAATCACGGGATCCTAGGATGTTAGGGGTTGGAAGTGACCTCTGGAGATCTTCCAGTCTAATCCCCCTGCCAGAGCAGGACCAGGGAATCTAGCACAGGTTGCACAGGAACCTGTCCAGACAGGGCCGTAAAGTGTTCATAGAAGAAGACTCCACAACTTCCCTGGGCAGCCTGTTCCAGTGCTCTGGGACCCTTACAGTCAAGAAGTTCTTCTCATGTTGAAGTGGAACTTCCTGTGCTGCAGTATCCAACTAGTGCCCTTGTCCTAGCCTAGGGCACAAGTGAGCAGAGGCTGCCCCTTCCTGATCCCAGCCCTCAGATACTTATAGACATTGGTCAGATCCCCTCTCAGCCTTCTTTCCAGACTCTCAGCCCCAGGGCTCTCAGCTTTTCCTCATCAGGCAGCGCTCCAGTCCCTTCAACATCCTCATAGCCCTCCCTTGGACTCTCTCCAGTAGATCCCTGTCCCTCTTGAACTGCAGAGCCCAGAACTGGATGTAATATTCCAGATGAGGCCTCACTAGAGCAGAGTTACTCAGCTACTGACTGAAACAGAGAAGAATATAAAAAAATATTTTTAATAGGCAATTTATATTTAACATTTTTATTAAGGAAGGACTCACATTATTTGTCCCCAGACAAACACTGAAAATTCTCAAAGTATCTGAGGTACAAGGAGCCAGAGTTGTAAGTGGAAGTAAAGGAGAGAGAAAAGGGGCAGTGACAGTATTTGAGCCAGTCAAGACGCCAAGGAGAGAGACAAAGCAGAGAAAAAAATAAATGGAGGAGTTGGCTGAAAGCTGAGCAGGGTCAGGGATTAAGATGAAAGGAGGAGAGGGAAAGCTACAGGACAACAGAGAGCGAAAGAAAGGTGATGGAGATTTAGGAGAAGAAACAGACTGTGAAAGGATTCCAATTAAGAAGATTTTAATGTACCACAAGTACAATTCAGAAAGATTTTCTTGGCAAACTATATAATCAAAAAGCTTAAACAGCTGCACTTAGCTGAGAGAGCAGATTCCTTAGGACAGAAGCAGTAAAAAAATAACCCTGATGTTAAGACTTTGCCTGTCAACACATTTAAGCACATGAGCACTGAACGTGTACAAGTGGAAGGGCAATCAGCCTGTCACTTACCTGCCAACAGAAGGTGTCATAAATTAGCAGGTGAAAGGCTGTGCTCAAGAGCAGTAAAAACTACAGCTGTGCAATTGCAGGATCAGACAGCTCAGAGTCATTCAGCAATCTCTACACACTTGTGTAAAAGCAGACAGATTCATATTCACAGCTAATGATAGAGGCAGCAAAGAAGCCAGTCTGACACCTACAATTATTCCATAATTCGCCTCCCAAAGATCTACTGCTCCACTGTTTCCCATCCTGTAACAGGGAGATACCTCTTTGTCCTGCTTAACCATGATGGGAACAGAAAGCAAGCACTGAGCAGCTCTTTGCAACAGTCAAACGCTCAGCAGATAGGAGCTGACAGAAAGAGATTATGTGGGTTCACAGTCTTTAAAGCTTGGCAGCAGTACACCCAGTGCCTTCACTGAGTCCTGAGGAAGCTGAGCTGCTCTACATCACACAAGCTTTCAAAAGCTCCAGCTGGCTAGTTTCTAATGCAGCTATCCCTGAAGGGCTTCCACAAGCCCATGTAAACCCCTAAGCTATGCTACTGAATCTGTATCACAGTGGTGTTGGGAACACTATCCAATGTCCTCACAGGCACAGACTTAAAGTGACTTAAGTCTCTGTATAGTGACTACAGTCTCAGGAAAATTGGATGACTGAGCAAAGGGAACTGATCACCAACTGTTGCAAAACTGAGTTTTCACATATGTTCAAGTCCCACCACCAGCAAAAAGGATTCTAGACAGGGTTTTTTCTTATGCTAGCAGTCAGCTCTCAATTAACCACGTGTGTAGGGAGTGACAGGGCTAGGGGGAATGGAGCGAAGCTGGAGATGGGTAGGTTCAGGCTGGACGTGAGGAGGAAGTTCTTCACCATGAGAGTGGTGAGAGCCTGGAATGGGTTGCCCAGGGAGGTGGTTGAGGCTTTGTCCCTGGAGCTGTTTAAGGCCAGGCTGGATGTGACTCTGGCCAGCCTGCTCTAGGGTAGGGTGTCCCTGCCTATGGCAGTGGGGGTGGAACTAGATGATCCTCATGGTCCCTTCCAACCCTGACTGATTCTATGATTCTTTACTGTGGCACTCTGTGATTCACAAATGGGCTTCAAGTGATCCCAGAAGCTGTCTGGAAATCAGTGCAGCCACATGTCTAGAGCACTGGGACATGTTTCAGCCAGCACTAGTACCTGAATCTCAGCTGTGGCACTGGTATTGCTTTGCACTCTTCTTAAAATGATCTGTTGGTTGGACTCAATGACCTTAGAGATCTTTTCTGAGGCAAACACTTCTATGATTCCATAACTGGAGGAACTGTTGGGGTAATGAAAAAGAAGGGAATGAAAGAACAGTACAGTGGAGGAAGTCTCAGAAGCCCTCAGAAGAGGACTTCTAGCTCTTCTAGAACAGCTGCCTTTCAACACCACTCATTTCCTTTATCCTATAGAAGGCTCAATAAAGCATTAGTTAATTATAGCAGTCTTGAAACTGCTGATCAGGAGCAATGCAGAGAAGAGACAGAACTTTATATCAATAGTTACCACCTACATTTCTTTTTAAATACAGTCTGCATTTATCCATATTTTAACAAGTCTCTGCTGAAATACCAAGCAACACTTCACAGCCTCAGCTCTGACACATCTACATGATAAAACCAGTCAAGTTTGGGGACATCTTTTCCTATTTTTGTTAAGTGTTAATTTGGAAAGCCTTTTTTTCCCCAGGCTTAGACAATCAGTGATGCACTAACATCTGCAAGACGCTACCTGCATGTTGAATAACACTTGCACCTTAAGAGGACTGTACAAACCAGCAGAAGCAGCCACAAGTCCCTGAACCTTAGCAAGGCTTAGAATCATAGAATCAGCCAGGTTGGAAGAGACCTCCAAGATCATCCAGTCCAACCTAGCACCCAGCCCTATCCAGTCAACTAGACCATGGCACTAAGTGCCTCATCCAGGCTTTTCTTGAACACCTCCAGGGATGGTGACTCCACCACCTCCCTGGGCAGCCCATTCCAATAGCAAATCACTCTCTCTGGCAAGAACTTCCTCCTAACATCCAGCTTATACCTCCCCAGGCACACCTTGAGATTGTGTCCCCCTGTTCTGTTGCTGGTTGCCTGGGAGAAGAGACTGACTCCACCTGACTACAGCCTCCCTTCAGGTAGCTGTAGACAGCAATGAGGTCTGCCCTGAGACTTCTCTTCTTCAGGTTAAACACCCCCAGTTCCCTCAGCCTCTCCTCACAGGGCTGTGCTCCAGGCCTCTCACCAGCTTCATCACCCTTCTCTGGAAAGGTTCCAGTACCTCAATATCTCTCTTGAATTGAGGGGCTGAGAACTGGACACAATAACTTGAACTGGGCACATCTTGCTTGAACCCAAAGACTTGTATGAGGACACAAAAGCAAACACTCCTCCTTATATAACCTGGCCCTTTTCATTGGCCTCAGTCAGTCCTGGCAGCAGAAAACAAAGCCTTAGGTGTCTAAGTACCTAACAAGTAGTCTGCTTAATTCACTTGAAAGTATTTCTGTCATTCCATTAGTTTTTTGAACTGTTCCATGCAGTCCTATTACATTACTGAGAAGAACAAAATAAACCAAATGGGCTGCATTCTTCTGAAAATTCAAAGTCCAATGAAAATGTGGCTCATTAGCCAAATGGATTTTTGTCAGATGAAGGTTTCCACTGGCATGCTAATGAAGCAGATAGAAATACCAGCTATTACTGCAAGCCAGCAACCTCCAGGCTGCCACTCTTGCATTTAGTTTAAAAATAAAATTACAGCTTAGCAGAATTTAATTCTGGAAAGCATCCCTATTTAAATCCATCCTAAGCACATCGCTGCTGTCAGCCCTGCTGCATGGCAAGCACCGCTCTTGCAAAGGGTCATTTTCTCTCTTAAGGCGCAGTGATAAGATGCAGCATGCTAAAGAATACCCCTGCATGAACCTGCCAGCAGAATGCTATTGCTCACATGTCTCATTCACACTTCATAATTCTTTCATCTTCAATGTGTAGATGTCAAAGGAACCAAGGGAGAGGCAACACTTCCTTTTCTTTTTGTTGCTCATGGTTCTGTTGTGGCAGTAAACCTGTTAACCAGATTCATAGAATGGTTTGGGTTGGCAGAGACCTCCAAAGGGCAACTAGTCCAGCCCTCACCACTCAGGAAAGAATTTTTTCCTCATGTCCAGTCTAAACCTCCCCTGGCACAACTTCAACCCATTTCCTCTTGTCCTATTGTGGGTTACTTGGGAGAAGAGACCAACACCAGCCTCACTCCAACCTCCTCTCAGGTGGCTGTAGAGAGTATGATGAGATTCTGGACCAAAAAGCAGATTTGTTTTTAAATCACTTTTTTCCCCTAAAGGAATAAACCGAATTTTGATTAATTTGGATTCATGAATATTAACCACACTGCTGCAGTAAAAGCTGTCACATCATTCACAATACAGTTATTGGTATTAATTGCCTAAGTGAATGTTACTCAAAATGTTGCTGAAAAGAATGTTAGACTGGATCTCAGGAAGAAGTTCTTCAGTAGGAGGGTGGTGAGACTCTGGCATAGGCTGCCCAAGGAGGCTGTGGCTGCCTCCTGCCTGGGGGTGTTGAAGACCAGGCTGGATGAGGCCTCAAGCAGCTGAGTCTATCTGAGAGGTGTCCCTGCTCATTGTGAGGAGGTTGGAAGAGATTATCTCTGAGGTCCCTTCAACCTCATCCATTCTATGACTTTATGATACTGCAGTCCATAAAGGTGTGCATTATTCATAGTCATATGTGCCAGCTCTGTATCTGTGCCTCAATCCCAGGGCATCTAGACCTGTCCCTTCTGCACACTTTGGCATCCATTCCAAAGATCTCATGGAACAAGTAACAGTAATTCAGCATTCCTTCTATTCTTCTGTGAAATTATCTCACAGAGTACTGAAACAAGTGGCAGAGAAAATATCTTGTAAACAAGCAGAGTAGGAGCATTCTTCTTTCAAAAGGTACAGAGAGAAAAGCAGAAGCCACATGAAGGAGAAACGTGAAAGGAACCCAGCAGGGTGCTGAAGGACCTGTGGGAGCGTAGGGAGGCAGAGTGGTGAGTAAGAAAGCAAAGCAGTATGCAGCACAGCTGATTCATGAACACATTACCAAGGGGATGGGTGGAAACATTGCCATGAGTATGCAAAGCCATGGCTGTGTAAATATGAGTATCATTAGGTGTTGTTTTCAGCAGCTAAAGCTGCTCAGGCAGACCTGAATTCCAAGCCACCTTTGATTTGTCCCTCTGGAACACTCAACTGGCAGCCACATTTGCACATTTAACACCAGTTCTGACAAAGGTTCCACACAAGAGAACCCAACCCTCTCATGACAGACCTGCAACTTACTTTGCAAAACTAATTGAACTTCCCTTTGTGCTCTGGCTCATTGACCATCCACTTATTAATGTCCCAAGTCATGTCACAGCCTTGTTTATAGCCTAAAAACTCCTTTGAGCCTCTAGTCACACCTAAGCCACATGAAGAAAGCTTGAGGTCCCTGCTCTGGGCCACAAGGGTGGGATGACTGCAGCTCACTGGGGTGAGGGAAGCTGTGTAACACCAGCCTTGCTGAGAAGGCTTTGATAGAGGTATGAAGTGGTGCAGGCAAATCTCAGCAACTATAACTAGGCAAGAATTATCTAAGCTCAAGCTACTCACTGAACTGTTTGAACATCCATCCAGTGAGTCCCATAAACCAAACTGGAAAAACAGTGGGTTGCAAGCATGGTGCAGGTGTGCAACACAAGCACATCCTACACAACTGCTCACACAAAAGCACAAACTGAAATACAATTACAGAGGGGACATAAACTAGGTCTTGAAAGTAAACAGGTATGGACAGAAATACCATGGAAGACAGGAAATTATAAACCAAACCAAACCATGAAATAATTTAATCTGAAAAATCCCAGGATGTCTTGGATTTAAACCCCCCAACATTTCATTTTGGAGCCCATAGAGAAGAAAGTAATCTTGCTGGACTTTCACTATGGCAAAGGTATCTCCTTAATATCTTATCAAGTTCATGTCATCCTGGAAATATGGAATAGCTTCAAACTATAACCTTTGAAAAAAGCCTCTAAACTTTCCTTTCCTACTGACCACCAAAACCTGAATGGAATGTAAGCAAATCTTTCATATGGGTTGCTAACTGATACAGTTTTAATGTTATTCAGCACTAATGAATCACAGAACATTAGGGGTTGGAAGGGACCTCCAACACAACCAAACAGAGCCTGGCACCTTCACCTTGACACCAAACCCCTCAGACATTTCTAGATGCTCATCAGCTCTCCTCTCAGCCTTCTTTTCTCCAGACTAAACAGCCCCAGGCCTCTCAGTCTTTCCTCACAGCAGAGATGTTGAAGTGCCACAATCATCCTGGTAGCTCTGCATTGGACTCTCCCCAGCAGTTCCCTATCTCTCTGGAACTGGGGAGCCCAAAACTGGACACAGTATTGCAGGTGTGGTCTCAGCAGAGCAGAACAGAGGAGGAGAACCTCCCTAGACCTTGCCGGCCACACTCTTCTTGATGCAGCCCAGGATGCCATTGGCTCTCTTGGCCATAAGGGCACATTGCTGTCCATGCAGAACTTGCTGTCCGCCAGCACTCCAGGGCCTTTCTCCATGGAGCTGCTTTCCAGCCAGATGACCTCTAGTCTCTACTGGTGCCTACTGTTATTGCTGCCCAGGTGGAGGTCTCTGCCCAGCTCTGCAGCTTTCCCTGCTCTTGTTGGATGGCAGCACAGTCTGACAGGGTGTCAGCCACCTCTCGACTTTGGTACCATCAGCAAACTTGCTGGGGGTCCAACTCAATCCTCTCATCCAGGTCACTGATGAAGACACAAAACACAACTGAGAAGGATTAGACAAGCATTCAAATGCCTGACGAGATGAAAAATACAGCTTTTTGGGCTCATTAATCTTGGCCTCTTTTGCTAATCCACTGACTGGAGAAAAAACCTCAAGACAGATTAAAACTGTCAAACCAAGCAACAAAATTAGATTTTTTTTTTTTCACTATTACTCAGAAAAACACAGGAAAAATACTGAAATTAAATATTGCCTCAGAGTTTACAAATCAAATGAGAAGATAGAAGACTGAAGGCTCAAAAGTAAGAGATTGCTGCAAAAAGCACAGAAGGATCTGCTAACATCTTCCCTTCCAGCTTTGGATGACAAACACCTTTCATTTTTGTATAATTAAGTATAATTGACATAAATAAGTGCACAAGTGGAATACAAATTAATCACAAGGAAAAAAGGTGCAAAGTGTTTCTGGGAGCTGGTATGGTGGTCTTTGTGAATCACAGAATCAGACAAGGTTAGAAGGGACCACTAGGACCATCTAGTTCCAATTCCCCTACCATGGGCAAGAACACCTCACACTACATCAGGCTGTCTTAGAGCCTCATCCAGCCTGGCCTTAAAAATCTCCAGGGATGAGGCTTCCATCACCTCCCTGGGCAATCTGTTCCAGTGTCTCACCACCCTCATGGTGAAGAGCTTCTTCCTTAAGATCTAATCTCAATCTGCCCTCCTCTAGATTGGAGCTATTTCCCTCAGTCCTATCATTGCCTGACACCTTAAAAAGTCCCTCCCCAGCTTTCCTGTAGGCCCCTGTCAGATACTGGAAGGCCACAATAAGGTCACCTTGGAGCCTTCTCCTCTCCATACACAACAGCCCAAACTCCCACAGTCTCTCCTCACAGGAGAGGTGCTCCAGCCCTCTGACTGTCCTCACGGCCCTTCTCTAGACATGTTCCAGCACATCCATATCCCTCTCATAATAGGGGCTCCAGATCTGGGCACAGTACTCCACATGTGGTCTCACCAATGTGGAGTAGATGGGGAGGATCACTTCCCTCACCCTGCTGGCCACACTTCTCTTCATGCAGCCCAGGATCTGGTTGGGTTTCTGCACTGCAAAAGCACACTGATGCCTCATATTGAGCTTCTTGTCCACTAGTACCCCCAAGTCCTTCTCCTCAGGGCTGCTCTCAAGCCAGTCATTGCCCAGCTTATGTTGGTACTTGGGATTGCCTCGACCCAATATTGTGCCAATATTTAAAAGGACACTTTCCTGTGTCCATGAATAAGCTCCTGTAGTGAAATAATACTAAAATCATTTGGTCCATGTCCCACAAAGGAGAGGAAATCAGGGGCACAGAAACACCAGAAATAAATACTTGAGTCCTATACACTGTGCCCTGCAACATCTTTCTCTCTAACCTGGAGAGATATGGATCCAGTGGATAAGGAATTGATCAGATGATCACATCCGAAGGGTAGTGGTCAATGGCTCCATGTCCAGTGGGGATGGGTGACAAGTGGTGTCCCTCAAGGGTCTGCACTGTGACCAGTGCTGTTCCCTATCTTCAGCAGTGATACTGACAGATTGAGGCACCCTCAGAAAGTCTGCAGGTGACACCAAGCTGAATGGTGCTGTTGATCAGTCTGAAGAACAGGATGGATGCCATCAGAGGCATGTGGATAGGCTGGAGAGGTGGCTGAGGAGAATCTTATCAGGGTCAGTAAGGTCCTGCACCTAGGTTGGGGCTACCCTAGGTATCAGTCCAGGCTAGGGGATGATGAGATTGAGAGCAGCTCTGCAGAAAAGGACTTGGGGGGCTGAGAGATGAGAAACTCAACATGAGTCAACAGTGTGAGCTTGCAGTCCCGCAGACCAACGGCAGCCTGGGCTGCATCAAAAGCAGTGTGGTAAGCAGATGTAGAGAGAAGATTCTGCCCCTCTGCTCTGGAGTGCTGCATCCAGCTCTGGTTCTTTACCATGAGGGTGCTGGAACACTGCAACAAGTTGCCCTGGGAGGTAGTTGAGGTCCCATCCCTGGAGATATTTTAAGTCAGCCTCCACAAGGCTCTGAGCAACCTCATCTAGTGGAGGATGTTTCTGATCACTTCAGGGCAACCACCTGGATGGATGACCTTTGGAGGTCCCTTCCAACCCAATCCATTCTATGATCCAACAATTTTTCCAGCAGTTGCCCCATATAGTTTGGGCTTACTGCTCCTAACCAATACTCCTCATTTAATATCTTATCCTCAGGAAAACTCTGCAGCTTTTAGACAAGCCTGCCTTTGTGTCTATAGTGTTGTTTCTCCGGATATGGAAACCAAGCTGTTTGTTATAAATGCACTGAAAATATGAATAAAGAAACCCTGGACACGAGGTGAGCATGACTAATATCTCAGGTCACACAGAAGCACCTGGCAATTAGCAGATAATAACAGCTGTGTGCTAGGAACAGGATGGGAACTGAGGCTGTGCCCCTGCAGCTGGCAGAGCCTCCTGGGGCTGTCAGGGCTGCTAGCCTGGCTGCTGAAAAAGTGGAAGTGTTAGGGGTAAAAGGAAATGGGGGGAAAAACACAACTAAACAGCTGTAGCTTCTCTGCAACTTCTTCCTCAAAAATAACTAGAAAGTTCCTAGATTCCATAGGTTGTGATCACTGAGGACTAGTTCAGAGACTCAACATTCTAAAATGTTCCATGTGCCACTTCAATGTAACAGCAAACCTCAGGGGAAAAAAAGAGCATTTTTCATTTCAACACTTCCAAAAGAAATGTGGGAGAAAAGAATGTCACAAAGCAGCAGAACCTTTGCTGGATAGGACACTACAAGTACACAGAGAAAGTCACTAAAGTGAGGGCCTGAATGGTTTCTATTCCCTTCCTTATTTGCCTCTTGTTATGTCACTCAGCCTTTAAAATTCAGCTTGCAAAACACATCCCACACTTTCTGACTTTTCTCTGTCCTATTTTCACCTCACTGATTCCAGCAGTGTAATACACAACCCTGAAGACGTCTTTTGACTGTGCGCTGGAAAATCGCAAACACTTGGAGTGAAATCTAAATGTAAGGGGAGTCAGAATCTAATCCCAAGGAAAAATTCCTCTGACAAACACAATTAAATCCATCATTAAAGCACTAAGTGCAGCATTTTAATGCTATGACTCCTAAACAATACTCACTGCTTAAAAGTATTACTTAGCTGTATAGACTTATAAAGGAGTAAATACCATTCAAAATTGTTTACTAATACAGTGTTCCACAGACACAACTTCTGCCTTGACTCATCCTCACAGCATAGCTTTTATAATGCTTTTTTTTTCCTAGAGAATCATAGAATCAACCAGGCTGGAAGAGACCTCCAAGATCATCCAGTCCAACCTAGCACCCAGCCCTAGCCAGTCAACTAGACCATGGCACTAAGTGCCTCATCCAGGCTTTTCTTGAACACCTCCAGGGATGGTGACTCCACCACCTCCCTGGCCAGCCCATTCCAATTCCAATCACTCTCTCTGAGAAGAACTTCCTCCTAAAATCCAGCCTAGACCTCCCTCAGCACAACTTGAGACTGTGTCCTGTTGCTGGTTGCCTGGGAGAAAAGACCAACCCCCACCTGACTACAGCCTCCCTTCAGGTAGTTGTAGACAGCAATGAGGTCTGCCCTGAGCCTCTTCTCCAGGCTAAACACCAACAAGTCCCTCAGCCTCTCCTCACAGGGTTTGTTCTCCAGGCTTCTCACCAGTTTCATCACCCTTCTCTGCACACATTCCAGTATCTCAACATCTCTCTTGAATTGAGATGCAGACTTATTATTTTTTTCCACCACTTCTATAAGTTGGATTTGGTGCAAAGTCAATTTTGCAGACACAGAATACCCAAGAGCAGTTATTCTAGCTTTCAATCAATCCTATACAGACTTTTAATTTATACTTACAGAGGGAAACACTTGGATTTGATCTCGGCTTATGTATCATCTTGATCCAACAAGCAGAAATCTCAGCTCAACATTTGCTATCAACTTAAGTGGCCAACAGCATTCCTACAGATTCAATAAATGACAATTCCCACATGATGTCACTATTTTATGCCCAAGCCTTCTTTTTATACTGCTGAAAAAAAAGGAGGGAGGCCATTTCATGACAGTGACCCAAACTGACTGCACAAGCTGTAAGCCAGCCTGAACGTTTCAGCCTCTTCCCCTTCCCACGACACAGAGAATCGTTAATCTATGACCAACAGAAAACATTAAGCTGGCTCTAGTTTCCCATTCCAGTTTCACTCACTTGGTTTCCCCTGACTGATTACCTTTGACTGCAGAGTCACATGTTAGAGAGAGAGATGAAAATATAACTGTTGCTGAAGTCTGCCGTGCTGAGAAGTTAGCTAAAACAGCAGCTCTGTGCTTGCAGCAGTTAGCAAGGCCAGGCTTCAGGATGGCTTTTTACTCAGAGGCTTTGCCTTGAACTTCCAGGCTTCTCCACATTCATTTCAAACTGTCACAACTCAACTGTTCCAGTGAAGCATTGCCTTACGTTGTTTGGCTCCTGTGGCAAATATTTTGGCTTCACTGGGAAGAAGTACTGAAGATGTCAGCAGACTGAACAGACAATGTGCAATGATGTACTTGAAGGAAACTGTAGCAGACTCCTCTGCTCTGCCCTGGTGAGGCCACATCTGGAATATTGTGTCCAGTTCTGGGCCACTCAAAGGACGTCAAGGAACTGCTTGAGAGAGTCCAGCACAGAGGCACAGAGCTGCTGCAGGCAGTGGAACATCTCCTGTGAGGACGTGATGAGGGAGCTGGGGCTTGGAGCAGAGGAGCCTGAGGGCTGCCCTCATTGCTGCTGCTAAAGATGTGCAGGGCAGTGTGGGCAGAACACAGCCAGGCTCTGCTCAGGGATGGCCAAGGACAGAGCAAGGGGCACTGGGGGCAAGCCAGAGCAGAGGAGGTGCCACGGGAACAGGAGGGAAAACTTTTTGCCTGTGAGGGTGATGGACTATCTTGACATTTCTACTCCACCAGAGTGAGTAGAACAGACTTTTCCTAGGGCTCTGGGCTGTCTTTTATTTGTAAGTGAGGCAAAGCCATTTTGTGGCTAAACTTTTCCAATTTTTCTGATTCTCCTAAATGAATTATCTGCCTATAAGCATCCTTGTGAAGATTTTCCTGACCAAATTTGAACCCAAATTTAACTAATTAGTATATAGTTGTGGGCAGGGCTTTCCAGAAATAAAATTAACAACATGTTTTATAATTCCTGCCTCGTTAACTGCCCCAACTAAATCAGTCTTACTCCCTGTGCTTCAGAAAAATCAGCATTGGGAGAGATCTCAGAAAATACTGCCTCCATTTTAGTCAGAAAGAGTCTTTAGGTAACAGAAGTCCCACAGGATATTAGAGACACATCAGAGTTTTAGATGAGATAAAAAAGAAACAAGTCTGAAATAGAAATTAATCTATTGACAACGCTGAGACAGCAATGGAATTTTGCAGAGAGGATCATCCACAGGAAAAACAAAGTCATGATTGTTACCATACAAGTGTGCCCAGAACAGAATGACACTGGTTCTACTAAAACACTCTCATAATGAAGCTTAGAAACCTGAGGTGCTCAGGAGCTTGCTCTTTGTTTAGAAAAGCTGTGATAGGCTCTTCCAGGTTGGAAAACCATGAAAAATCATCAGTTAAATAACTGATAAATGAAGGAGAGGAACTGGTGCCAAGTGACATGGTGAAGACCAAAGCATTTAACATCTTCCTCACCCTTGGTCTTTACATGTAAAAACTGCCTTCAGGAATCCCAGGCTCCTGAGATCAGAGAGAAGCTCTGGAGCAAGGAAGACATAAGTCCTCCTTGATGGGGGAGGACTAGGTTAGGTGGCATTTAAGCAGACTGGATGTACATAATTCCATGGGGCCAAACAGATTGCATTCACACATGCCGTGGGAACTGGCTGTTGTCATGATGAGGTCACTCCTTTATTATCTTTGAGTGGTCATGGAAACAGATAGAGATTCCTGAAGACTGGAAGAAAGCAGATGTCACTCTGATCTTCAAGAGGAAAAACCCAAGGAATTACAGGCCAGTCACTCACACTTCAGTCTCTGGGAAGGTGATGGAGAAAATCCTCCTGGGAAGCAAGTTCAAACACTTGAAGGACAAGAAGGTTGACTGGGAGTAGTCAGCATCGATTTACAAAGGGGAAATAATGCTTGATGGACCTCAGTGCCCTGTACAACAAGGGGAGAGCAGTGCATGTTGTTAACCTTTACCCAGGAAGGCCTCTGGCACTGTCTTCTGTAACATCGTCCTGATCAAGCTGACAAAGCATAGCTTGGGTAAATTGACAGTGAGATGGATTAGAGGGATTAGAGCCTGGCTGAAGGAGCAGGCCCAGGCTGTTGTGATGAGTGGCACTAACTCCTGTTGAAACTAGTGCTTGAAACTGGGCAACAAAGGAGTGGTGCTTGCCAGGACTCAACACTGGAGCCAGCACTGTTCACCATCTTCATTACTGACCCAGACAATGGGACAGAATGGACTCTAAAGTTTGTTAATGAGACAAAACTGGGGAGTGATTGATCCACCAGGGAACCTCTACATGCTGGAGGGATAGGCTGACAGGAACCTATCCCTGTTCAAGGCAAAGTACACATTCTTGCACCTGGGGAAGAATAACCCCAGGTACCAGTTCATGGTCTAGTTGACTGGATAGGGCTGGTGGATAGGTTGGACTGGATGATCTTGGAGGTTTCTTCCAACCTGGTTGATTCTATGGTTCTATGATTCTATGCTAGGGTAGGTAGCTGGAAAGTAGCTTTGCAGAAAAGGACCTTGAGGTTCCTTGCATTAATAACCCCAAAGGCTAACAGCATCATGAGCAGAAACAACCATGTATGAAACTCCATTTGCACACTGAACATTGTGCTGTGTGAGAGTGCCCAAGCACTGCTACGGCTTACCTGCTCAGCTTGTGCAGTCAGCATCCCTGGACACAGTCAAAACCCTGTTGCACTCGGTCTGGGCAACCTGCTCTAGGCAAGCCTGCTTGAGCAGAAGGCTGGGCTAGATGATCTCAAGCAGTCCCTTCCAACGTAACCGATTCTGAGCTTCTCTTGATTAATTCCCTCTTTTATGCAATTCTGCTCTCGCCCAGGTCACATAACCCTTAGCTCCTTTACAGTGCACTCCTTCAAAGCTCATGCACTCTGAGTAAGCTGCCTTCAGTGAAGCACCACACTCAGGGACACTACTTTCATGTGAATTACCTGTGAGAAACTGTGCCTCATGCTCTCATGTGATCTAGATGCAGACTTCCTCCACGAGGTGCATGCTTGCGGTGGACAGCACACTACAGCCCTTTTAAAATGTAAATCAGCAATGCTCTGAACCACTTCAATTACAGAAGATATTTATAAACCCTTCCCTTCCTTATAAAAAGGAACATCAAAAACAACCTAATACCAGCTGTCTCCTGTTAGAAGAGCCTTCAAACAGAGTTTTGTTTACACGAAACTTCATTTTCCAAAACCATGGCTCAGGAACACACCATAAGGGCTCGTTAGCAAGTTTCTCTTCACTTACTTTGTACCTTTTCAGCATAAAGAGTTGGGGAAGTCAGGAAAAGGCAAAATGAAACTCAACAGTAACTTTATATATTATTTTTGCAACCTTCATTAAGGATCAAGGTTCAAACACTGTCTCTATGCCCTTTTTCAATTACAAGTCTTCTAGCACTACGATAAATGCGTTTTTGGTTAGTGATGATACACTCAAAACAAAGTCAAACCTAAGGCTTTCTCACATGGATACTTCAACTTGCTACTCTAATGCTGGAAATCTAAACATGCAGAGCTGGGAGTATGGAACTGCTAGATTTGTAGAATCAAGGGTATTCTAGTTTAGGTAAGTAGTAAGATATGGTTTGACATCAAACAGGAATAAACCAAGGACAAATGGGAAAACACAGGTTTAACTGTCAGAAAACTGCTCCTCCAGCAAGTGAAGTACCAAAATAAAAATATCTTTAAAATATTTGTGCTCTTCAATCCCAGAAAAAAGTTTGAAGCCTAAAATACAAGGATCTATGGTTTTAGACCAGTTTAAGAATACTACTTATTCCAGTGTTTCTCCAAATCACAGTAAAGAGCCCTTTATAATGTGAAGTAGAAACATTGCCATAGACTCGTCATAGAATAACTCAGGTTGGAAGGGACCTTATAGATCATCTACTTCAACCTCCCCACCATAGGCAGGGACACCTCACAACTAGACTCAGCTGCTCAAGACCTCAAGTCATAAAATCTTAGAATGGTTGGGTTGGAAGTGACCTTCAAAGGTCATCCAGTCCAACCCCTTGCATTCAGCAGGGACATCCTCCACTAGAGCAGGTTGCTCACAGCCTTGTCCAGCTTCACCTTGAATATCTCCAGCAATGGGGCCTGAACTACCTCTCTGGACAACCTGTTGCAGTGCTCCAGCACCCTCACGGTGCAGAACTTGTTCCTCACATCCAATCTCAAGTCTGCTCTGCTCCCATTTAAATTATTGCCCTTGTCCTGTCTCTGCAGGCCTTTGCAAACAGTTCCTCTGCAGCCTTCTTGTAGCCCCTTCAGGGACTGGCAGGCTGCTATTAGCTTTGCCTGGAGCCTCCTCTTCCCCAGCCTGAACACCCCCAGTTCCCTCAGCCTGTCCTTATAGCAGAGGTGTTCCATCTCCCTGATCATTTTCATGTCCCTCCTCTGGACCATCAGGTCCATGTCCTTCCTGTGTTGAGGTCTCCACAGTTGGACACAGGACTCCAGGTGAGGTCTCAGCAGAGCAGGA
This sequence comes from Pogoniulus pusillus, assembly GCF_015220805.1. Classification (NCBI taxonomy): domain Eukaryota; kingdom Metazoa; phylum Chordata; class Aves; order Piciformes; family Lybiidae; genus Pogoniulus; species Pogoniulus pusillus. The sequence continues at coordinate 31,865,571 of NC_087264.1, read as the reverse complement.
GAATCCCCCCTCTCCATCCCTGGTCACATTCCTTTTGATGCGGCCCAGGCTGCCCTTAGCCTTCTGGGCTGCAAGTCCACAGTGATGGAAGTACTTTTACTACATTTTGAGACTGCCAAATGGATCTGCCAGAGATAGCCATTAGCATCTGGTATGTTTGCAGCTGGCAGTGCATCATTTGTGGCAACCACACAAGTCTGCCAGAATGCTCATTTTCCATGCTTTCTAGTGGAAAGTGAGATGCTGCCATAAAAGTCTTGTTGGCAGTAGCAAGCATCTATCTAATAAGCAGCAGGGATAGGTACAGCTACAATGATGTCCAGAATTATGACAAAGATTAAGACTTTTAAACCAAAACTTTTTACCTTATCTTTTTTTTTCTCTCCCTCTCGTGTCTTCCTTGCATCTCCAAAATTCCCTATGGTATAGCACACTGCTTCATCCATCCTCAGTAAGACTGTCAGCTTTATAGATATTGTGTGCACTCTAAAGGTTACAGAACCTTTTGCACATTTTCCCACAGAAAGGAATCCTCTCATCTCTAATCTGCCACCCTCCACTCATTTTCTGATTCCCTATTCCTGTTCTCTACCCAGCCTGCTAGAGTTCCCTTTCCTCAGCTGTCCACACTCCAGTGTTCTTCCCACTTCACTAATTAATAGCACACAGTTAAAAGTGATCTGACTCAAACTATCAAAAAGCAATAAAAATACCAAAGCTTTTCCAGACAAAATGAGGGATAGTGAGAAAGGAGACCTTGGCTAGGAGAAGGGAGCAAATAGACCTGTCCATTTCAGTGCCTTCCATTCTATCTGATGTCAGTTTCAGTCTCTCTACAGTTCTGCTAACTTTGCATTTCTTTGCTAGTTGGATATATTTTTTCCCACAACTACTAGATAACCAAAAAGCATCAATCTTCATTGGCTGGGAGAGCAGAGGAACACGATTCTTCCCACTTGTCTCTTTCTGCTTTCACCATTCCACCTTCTTAGTTTTTTTTTCCACAGCAACAGTAAGATAGAATCACAGAATGGTCTGAGTTGGAATGAACCCTCAATACTTATCCAGTCCAAACCCCCTGCAGTCAGCAGGGACATCTCCCACTAGAGTAGGTTGCCCAGAGCCCTCTGGAGCCTCACCTTGAATATTTCCAGGGATAAGGCCCCAACCACCTCCCTGGGCAACCTGTTGCAGTGTTCCAGCACCCTCATGGTGCAGAACTTGTTCCTAACATCCAATTTAAATCTGCCCTGCTCTAGTTTGAGGCCACTGCCCCTATTCCTATCACTGCAGGCCTTTGTAAATAGTCTCTCTCCATCCTTCCCGGAGGCCTCCCTTCAGACACTGGAAGGCCACTGTTAGGTCTCCCCAAGCCTTCTCCAGGCTGAAGATGGAAAGCAGACAGAATGGTGAATGACCCATCTCAGTCTCATCCTGACTCAAAGCACATTCACCAGTCACTGCCCTGGAATGTCTTGGTTGACTTGCCCCAAGTCAGAGAGTCTATGTCATAAACCAGAGATTTTTGGTTTGAAGTTCACTGCTCTGAATCAAATTGACTTCAGTAAGAGCTAAACCCACCACTAATCTTCCTCCTCTTTTGGACAGTCCTTAGTAAAGCAGCACAGCAGTGTCATCTCAGGCTGAGTCAGTAACACCTCTGAAAATTATCTCCCTATTTTTTTCTACCAGTGTGAACAACTTGAGAGAGAAGCAGAGAGAGGAATCAAAAAGTCTCTGAAAATCCTTCCCAGAGGCAGATTTTCAGATACACTGAGGACCACTTCAAAAGCAAGCTCAGCTTCTCCACATCTATAAAAGCATACTGTATTTTGTGTGAGAGTAGAAAGAAAGAACTTCCTCTACACAGATGCAAGAATTACACTTCTGAGAATTTCTGGCTTCAAACTAAAGCAGAGCAGACTTAGATTGGATGTAAGGAACAAAGTTCTTTGCTATGAGGGTGCTGGAACACTGCAACAGGTTTCCCAGGGAGGTGGTTGGGGCCCTACCCTTGAGATATTCAAAGTGAGGCTCAACAGGGCTCTGGGCAACCTGATCTAGTGGAGGATGTCTCTGCTGACTGCCGAGGGGGTTGGACTGGACAACCTTTGGAGGTCACTTCCAACCCAGACCATTCTGTGATTTAATAATTGTCTTTATGAGGAGTTTTAGTGGTCAGACTTTTGGTTTTGCTGTTTGAAGCAGGTTAGTTTATTTCTTGAAAGCCTTATTCCAAAGCTTTTCCTTGGAAATGTGATAATTCAAGTGAAACTATGACCTGCAAGTACAGGAATGTGAACTCCAAGTCCCACTTTTAGAGAAAACTGCTAAATAATTGTTATTGCACTATAAATGCTTCCCAGTAAACTACTAACTTGCTGAGACAAGAGCTGTGGCTTGTTCCCAAGCCCAGCAGTTGCACTTCAAGAGGAAGACACAGAAATCCATGCTTTCAGGTGAGCTACAGATAAAGCTTTGCATAATGAAATAAATGATGAGATCTGTGCCACCAAGATCTGCTGGGAAGAAACTGATATTGCAAAAAAGTGGAAGAACAGAAATCAAAGCACCCTCTGCTTTAGCTAAACATTTTAAACAGCTAACAGGATAGATTCCAACTACACAGAGAGTGAAGAAGATTTAAGACAACTGGACAAGAGAATTAAAATGACATGTAGAACTGTCCAATGAGTCCAATTCGTTAAAGTAACACATTAAGGTATTTTAACCCAAATTAAGAAATATTCCAAGTCCAAAGCCAGACAGGTAATAAAAACTGCCAGTGCCTTGCAGTATGAAGCACTGCAAGCTGTGACAGTAACAGAACCCAAGGAGTATTTTTGAGATTAAGTAAATCCTTCAAGCAACCTAACTGATGGTCAAATGGAAACTCTCCATCGTTCTTAAATTCACTGTAGGTACTTCCACAATTTCTTAACACAGCAGAGAAGGAACCGAGAAAGGAATGAAAGAGCAAGGGCACAGCTCCCATTTCTTTGCCACCAATGAGTGTTTGCATCAGTCAACAACTCAACAGTCTAAATCTGATTTAGCCTTGAGTGGAAGTAAAGCATCTTCTAAAAGGAGCAGGCAGAAACACAAGCCTCACAGGTCCAAAGCACCCTCTGGCTAAGGGAATGGTTTCACATCCCTACACACCTGCCCTTCTGGAAGCCCCTATTCTTGTGGCAGCCTCTCCCTCCATGGTTTGGACTACAGAATCTTGTATCTCACCCTGTCAGTCACTCACTGGGCCACTTGGTAAGGCAGTTTAAGGTTACCCAGAAAGGTGATTGAGGCCCCATTCCTGGAGATATTTGAGGTGAGGGTTAACAGGGCTCTGGGCAACCTGATCTAGTTGAAAATGCCCCTGATGAGTGCAGAGGGGGTTGGACTAGATGATGTTTGGAGGTCCCTTCCAACCCAAACCTTTCTATGAATATAGGTAACTAAAATGGCAGACTACTCTCTGCCACCCTCAAGAAAAAGCAAAATAAATATATTTTTGTGCCACTTTAGTGAGCTGAATCAGCCAAAGGTATGGCAAGAGATACAAACACACCTTGAAGTGAAGCAAGAGCAGGAAGATGTATCACACAAGAGGCTTGCCTAGGTAAATACTAATAAATACAGATATTAATGGGAGGGTTTCAGTATTTTTTCTAGTTTCCCTTTCAGACTACAGAAAATTATTCTATTGTCTATAAAAATGTTGATGATCAGCACCTTTGATAGTGAAATCCTGCCACTTTGCACTGCAAGAGCACACAGACCAGTCTAAGCCACACCTAGACCACTGCAGCATCAGGTCCTCCAGAAAAAAAGATGAAATCATAGAATTGGTTGGGTTGGAAGTAACCTCCAAAAGTCATCTAAGTCCAACCCCCTCTGCAGTCAGCAGAGACATCCTCAACCTGATCAGGTTGCTCAGAGCCTTGTTAAGCCTCACCTTGAATATCTCCAGGGACGGGGCCTCAACCACCTCCCTGGGCATCTGTTGAAGTGTTCCAGCACCCTCCTGGTGCAAATCATGTTCCTCTCATTCAGCCTAAATCCACTCTTCTCTAGTTTGAAGCCATTGCCCTCTGTCCTGTCCCTGCAGGCCTTTGCAAACAGCCTCTCTCCAAGTGGCAGTGATAGATGCTGGTGTTCTAGCTAACAAAGCCAGATACTCTGTATGCCACCTATTGATGCATTTTCCTACTCACATTGTGTATTTCTAAATAAACCCATGCACCTTACTCACATACATTGCAACGTGTACTCCTGCATGCAATCCTTTTGTGGACAGAGAATTTACACCAAGTTCTTAGAGCTGGTCAAAGCAGCAGTCCTGCACTTCAAGCAATGTAAACTACCTTGTCAAGGCAATAGTCTATCAGTCAAAGCAATCCAATTAAAAAGAACATTTGGGGATAATACATTTTATCAGAGTAGAACAGAGCACAGGAAAAACAGGACTAGAAACAAGTAAATACTTTTTTTTCCCCCCACTGCATACAGGAAAATACTTAATTAACTTTGAGGCAGTTCAGTAAGAACAGGAGTGAATATAAGCTGACACAAAAAAATACCATCTGGAGGGCAATTTTATATTGCTAGAACTTTATCTTAAAAAAATATGCAACAACTTCTCATTTAAACTATATCCTTACCCTGAAAGGTTGGACTAGATGATCCTTGAGGTCCCTTCCAATCTGAGGTTCTATGAATTCTATGAACTTTTCACTCCGTTCTTAAGTAAAAACTTCATTGCACAAATACTCTTAACTATTAAAGGCCAGTACTAAAAACACACTCCAGTGCTTTCAAGATTGGTTGATTCTGGTCCTTGAAAAATGTAAGAAATGTTGACTGACCTGGACAGAAACTGTGCTGTGCCTGAGCAGGAAGCTCGTCGTGCAGCGCGCGCTTCTCGATGCGCCCTTCAGTTGCGTTCTGAAGCAAGTCTGGCTGTCTGCTGGCAAATCCCAACTCTGCAGGGTCAGAAAGCTTCAGGTAAAACTGTGGCTCCAAGTCAGTAAAAGAGAAGTTTATAGCACCATGTCTCCCACTGCCATAGTCACTGAATGCAGGCTCGTCCCCGGTGAGCTGTGCTGGTAAGGGGAGGATGCGGTGATGCAGCTGCGGGCTGGGCAGTCTGGAAGCCAGCGGAGAAGGGATTGGTGACATCTGTCTGTGTGTGCTAGGCAGTGGGGACGAACTACTGAACACATTACTCACTGCTGCTAGCAAGGGTGAAGGCAGCCTTTTCTCTTCCAGTTTAAGATGATTGCTTGCCTGAGAAAGATCAGGACTTTCATTTACAGGCAGGTTCAAAACTAGATGCTTGCTGCCTCCACGGGACACTGGGGTTCTCCTCTCAGGTACTGAGCCTGGCAGGTTTCTCTCTACTCTGCTAATTTGGTGCAGCCTCTTCCATTCAGCAGCTTCATCCAAACTGTCACTCCGTATAACTTTGAGAAGAGCTTTATTGACTGCTCCCAGAAGGTTGCATGACTCATCAGTAATGGGCACTCTCTCTGCTTTCTGCTGCAAACCAGAGCTGTCCTGCTCCTTTTCCTGCAACCTGATGCTCTTCAAGTCTCCAGCAGCCTCCTCTCTGCTGCATACTCCAGTTTTTGACAGAAACTCATGAGGGACTGTTGTGAGAACAGCAGAAATGGTTTCTTCATCTCTGTGGAAATCAGGTAAAGATTCTGCAAGGGGTTTGGCAACTTTAATACAAGCTCCTGAATCCTGTACTTCTCCAACAGCTGTGACTCCTGGTTTCCCCTTGCATGTCAGCTCAGTGTGCATGCTACTTGTCAAGCTTTTAGCAGCTGCAGACTCACTCAATGTCTCAAGTTTGTTAGATAGACAGTCCTGAGGTGGTTTTACCAAAGTACTCTGTTGTACCTTTGTAACTCCAGGAGTGCATTCTCTATCATCCACCAGTTCAGCTGCAGCCAGGTCCTTGCTGTGTTTTGAGCTGGAACTCGTTATGTCAGCATCCACTTTCACAGCTCTTTTGCTGTCAAGAAAATACCCTTCTCCTGTCCACTCCTCTGGTTGTATGCTACTGTCTACTGGGAAATCATCCTTACATTTTATTGTCACCCATCTGGAGGTAGAAAAGGAACTGGGAAAGCTCCTGTTAGGAAATCTTGTGGGGATTCTCTTCTTATTTTGCAGTTGCATATCTGGCGTGCTCATTACAGAAAGATGCTGCTCGTGTATCTTTTTTCCCCCTCTCCGGTGTCTGAATTCCTGAAAGCTCTCCTTCCTTCTGTATTTCCTCATTCTTGCTTGATTCAAACTGTCTTTGTTTGTGGAATCCAGAAAGATTTTCTGCTGAGATATGAAGCTGGAGTAATCCTCACCTTTAAGTTTTGGGACTCCAGCAACATTCTGCCGCTTTCCCTCCTGTTGTCCCGTGTTAAGGCCTGGAACGTGGCGTGATCTCCACGGTCTCTCCTTGTCAGCAGTCAATTTGTACAGCTCCATGAGAATGTCTTTGGTGGTAGTCTGATGGAAAATAATCTCTCCAAAGCTTTCATATGGCTGTTCTTTCAGCTCCATCTCTAACTGCTCCTGCACTTGATAGCAGCTGCAGAAGCGTTTCCTGGTTCTGTCCAGAGTCAGACAGCCCTTGTAAGTAAATCCTCTGACTTTGCCCTCCGGAAGATAGAAGCTGATGTAGCAAAGCTCCATAATGGGTGTGTGCAATTGCAGGACAGTATGCGTGCCTTCCATTATGCCTGCCCAGTTACTCACTCATTTAAATGAGGTGCTAAGGGTTTCAAAGCTTGCATGACATAGCATGTGAGGCAGGGAATGGGTGGGAGGCATGTGACTAATCTTCCACAATAATATTGTCTGCTGGAAAAAAACAAAGAGAAGCCTGTCAGACTTGATTATGGCAAATGCAATATGACAAATAACAAGCCTCCAGAAGCACAATCTTCTCTTGGTATTTTCTAATATAAATCTTTTACCTCAAGAAGGCTGACACAAACAGGATGACACTGCCAAGACTCAGAGCAGGAATCATAATCCTTCTCACACGCATCATCTCTCGGGCTCTCAGTCAATACTGTCCCATAACATCATGAGATGTTCATTGAAACACCCATTTCAAACAGAATTTACTCTTCAATCTCTTCAGTGCCAAAACCTATTGCAGCCTCTCTGTTAAAAGTTAGCTTGCTGTTAAGATGTAGTCAGAAGAATCATTGAAGCCTGTATCTTGCCAGTCTGGAAAGGACAAGGACCTGTAAGGTCCTATACATGATTCTATGAATTGGGCTACAAGAAAGCTGGGGAAGGACTTTTTAGGATGTCAGGCAGCGATAGGACTGAAGGGAATAGATCCAAGCTAGAGGAGGGCAGATTGAGATTAGACCTTAAGGAAGAAGCTCTTCACCATGAGGGTGGTGAGACACTGGAATATGTTGCCCAGGGAGGTGGTGGAAGCCTCATCCCTGGAGATTTTTAAGGCCAAGCTGGATGAGGCTCTAAGACAGCCTGATGTAGTGTGAGGTGTCCTTGCCCATGGTAGGGGAATTGGAACTAGATGGTCCTTGAGGTTCATTCCAACCCTGACAATTCCATGATTCTATGATTTTTACTCTGCACAACCAGCAACAGAACACCATCACAATGGAATTGGCTCACACTGCTTTCTTTACCAAGGAAGTGTACTTTTAAAAAATGAGAGGCTGAACATTTTCTTCTCATATTTATCTGTGGAGATGCTGTGACATCAAGAAAACTTACAAGAAACAAAATAAATTAAAAAACATCTGTTTGTTTGTCCAGTATACAGCACCTGTATAAATCTATTTCAATCCAGCATGCAGTGCTGTAACTGCACTACTGCAGCTTTGTTATTTCCTTCCCTTTGCATTATGTCATGTTTTCTTGCTATAGGTTGGATATCACAGAGTACATCTGGTTGGAAGAGACCTCCAAGCTCATCCAGTCCTACCCTCAACCCAGCACTGAAGGGTCAACACTAAACCATGTCTCTAAGCATCAGCTCCACAGGCTGCTTGAACACCCCCAGGGAGGGTGACTCCAGCACTGCCCTGAGCAGACCATTCCAATGTTTGAGAACCCTTTCAGGGAAGAAACAATTCCTAAAATCCAGCCTGAAGCTCCCCTGGCAAAGCTTGGAACCATTTCCTGTGCTCCTGTCCCTTGCCACCAGGGAGCAGAGGCTGCCCCTTCCTCTCTCCAATCTCCCTGCAGGGAGCTGTGGAGAGCAATGAGGTCTCCATTTCAAGGAAGTGATGGCAAGGAAACCTGGAGCAGTTAAACCAGGAAAAAAGAAAGAAGAAAAGGAAGAATCAAAACCTAAGGTGAGAATGGATAACCAAGGAGATCAGATCTATGTTTAACACTGACTTACAGAAGATAATGCACCACAGCAAAGTATTTGTCAGTGCATTTGATTTAGAAAATAGCAAAAGCAATAGTAAGAAAGGCAACTGCTTTTTAACCCCAGAACAAGACAGGCTGTATTTTGGGTATTTCAGTCTTATCTAGAAAGAAGCCTCAATGTTCAATTAGTCTGAATGATTTTATGGGATCTTCTGTTTCATGTCAGCTGGCATGGCATTTTCTCATTGAAATATGATTAAGTTTCTAAAAGGAAACAGCATCCTGGAAACTACAGACCCAGCAGCTACAGATCCAGACATGATCAAATTTAATATCCTCAGATGACATCTGTGATATCATCAGGTACAACTCAACTCAGGTCCAAAGAGTACATTACTCTTGGTAACATGATGCAAGATTTTTTTGGGGGGAAACACATGAAAACTACATCTGTGAGGGAGAGAACTAGCTAGCCCTTGCCTCGGCCACACCAACTTACTGGGCTATCCCCCTCCCAAAATATAAGCAGCTTCCCTAACCTAATCTGAGCTCTGAATCAGTACATTACTGAAAGGAGGCCTACAGCTCTCCTTTAAATCATATGGCAACTACAAGCTCTTTCCCAATTACAAACAAATAAATCACGGAATGCTAGGGGTTGGAAGAGACCTCCAGAGACCATCCAGTCCAACCCCCTGCCAGAGCAGGGCCACTTAGGGCAGGCCACACAGGAAGGCATCCAGGTGGGTCTGGAAAGTCTGCAGGGAAGGAGACTCCACAACCTCTCTGGGCAGCCTGCTCCAGGGCTGCAGCAGCCTCACAGGGAAAAAGTCTTTTCTCATGCTGAGATGGAACTTCCTGTGATTGAGTTTACATGCACTGCCCCTCATACTATCCCTGGGTATGACTGAAGAGAGCCTGGCTCTATCCTCCCCACAGAGACCCTTCAGGTGTTTGTAGACATTGATAAGGTGCCCTCTCAGCTTTCTCTTCTCCAGACTGAAATGCCCCTGGGCCCTCAGTCTTTCCTATCAGATGAATAAATGCTCCAGTCCCTTAACCATCCTCAGTGCTCTCCATTGAGCTGTCTCCAGTCCTTCCCTGTCCCTCCTAAACTTGGGAGCCCAGGATTGGATGAAGCAGTCCAAATGTGGTCTAATTAGGGCTGAGAAGAAGGGGAGGAGAACCTCCCTTGACCTGCTGGACTCCTTTTTCTTCATGCACCCAAGTACACTATACTTAGCCACCGGGGCACATTGCTACCCCATGAAGAACTTACTACTCACCAAGACTCCAGGATCCTTCTCTGTGGAGCTGCTTTCCAGCCCCTACCCTGCAGTGGTGCATGGAGCTATTCCTCCTCAGCTGCAGATGTTTCTTCAATGTGACCATCTTTGACAATCCCCTGCTATGCCAGCTTAGATCAGCTTTAAAGGCTACACCTATCAGATCTTTTGAGTGCACAGCAGATGGAAAACAGCAGTGATGATACTTTGAGGGGAGTTGGCAAATTTGGAAATTAAAATAAATGTCAGAATTATTTCACCTGTCATAAAAATGAAGACAAGGTTTGTTCCTTAAGAACAGCATCAGATGGTCTTGCATTAATGTCATATATATACCTTACCCAAAGAAATATTGCCCCCCAACTTTCTGTATCTAAGGATTGTACAACAAAATCCTATAACTTAAAAGGGACATATAGCTGATACTCAGCTGAACTCATACAGTGACATAAAAGTTAATTACAAGAAGAAAAATCTTTTGCCTCAGGATACAGAGGTCTTAATGAAAAGCTGTACTAGTTAATAGTCAGTTACTCTTAAAGTAATAACAGTGCCATACTAGACCAAAGCAGCTGGCACAGAGCTCTGTTCACATGTCTGAAATGTAATCTACATGGTTGAACAGAAGCACATCGCATTAGCAGAAAAAGTAAACCCAAACCACTACATTTGCATTGATAGCCAGCAAAAATAACAAACTGATACAAGGATAGGGGATGCTGGGGATGCTCAGCCTGGAGAAGAGAAGACACCAGAGGGACCTTAGTGCTGCCTGCCAGTACCTGAAGGGATCCTGCAGGCTGCAGAGGGACTTTTCATCAGGGTGTCTAGAGACAGGACAAGGGGGAATAGTTTGAAGCTGAGGCAGAGCAGGGTTAGAGTGAAGCTGAGGAAGAAGTTCTTCAGTGTGAGGGTGGTGAGACTCTGGCATAGGCTGCTCAGGGAGGCTGTGGCTGCCTCCTCCCTGGTGGTGTCGAAGGCCAGGCTGGATGAGGCCTTGAGCAGCTGAGTGTAGCTGAGAGGTGTCCGTGCCCATGGTGGGGAGGTTGGAGATGAGCTCTGAGGTCCTCTCCAACCTGAACCTGTCCTCTGGTTCTGTGAAATGGGATGCAATGACCTGTAATGATCACATTAACACTTCAAAGAAAGAAGAGTTAAAGCAGAGAGTTCCTCTTGCATTTGTCTTCCTCCCTGGCACTTTCTGCTAGCAGCATTCTGTATGTAGCTAAATGCTTTTGACATGACTGCAATTAACCAAAAATTATAAACCAAATTACTGTCCACCTCAGAAGAGAGACTACAGGCTTCCCAAAGTCTTGTTAAACAAATAAGGATATTAAGTTATTGGTGGTTATATGCAAAACATTTAGCTTGATTTATCTGTCTTAAGTGCAAATCAATTAAAAATGGTTTATTGCTTCTCTGTTACTGTGATTTTCTTGGTCCGTGTCCTATCCTGGAATTCCATGGATTAAATTCTTTGGAAACTCACCTATTCTGTCAACAGGCAAATGGACTTCTAAAAAAAAAAACCACCCATTTCTATTTTTTTTCTAAAATTCAAATAGTTTTAAGATTGTAATAGGTTGCACAGATCCTTCAAGAGGGTTCTAACTTTAGCAACAAGGCAACTCTGACAGTGAGAAAGTGAGGAGTGTAAATCATGAAGACAGTGTTGCAGCGTAATAAGCTTAACATGCAGCAAGTTAAAAAGAATGGCTTTGACAAAAATGCCAACTGAAGGCTTGTTGTAAGAAATGCAGACTTGACATCAAGATTTTGGTAACACCATTTAAAATGGAAGATATAATGAGTCTCTAAATGGAGATCAATTCAATGTCAAGAATTCTTAATTCAGTGTTAATGATTCATGGATCTCCAGTAATTTTCTAAGGGCTCAACTCAAGAAAATATATAAGGGCTTGTGTAGATACTAAGTCCTGCATTATCATAGCATGGCTTAGGTTGGAAGGGACCTCAGAGCTCATGTGGTCTAACCTCCCTACCATGGGCAGGCACACCTCGCAACTAGATTCAGCTGCTCAAGGCTTCATCCAGTCTGGTCTTCAACACCCCCTGGCAGGAGGCAGCCACAGGCTCCCTGGGCAGCCTGTTTCAGGAGTCTCACCATGCTCCTACTGAAGAACTTCCTTCTCAGCTCCAGTCTAACCCTGCTCTGCTGCAGCTTCAAACCATTGCCCCTTGTCCTGTCTCTAGACACCCTCATGAAAAGTCCCTCTGCAGCCTTCCTGCAAGATCCCTTCAGCTATGGGCAGGCAACTCTAAGGTCTCCCTGGAGTCTTCTCTTCTGCAGACGGCACACCCCCAGCTTCCTCACCCTGTCCTCACATCAGAGGTGCTGCAGCCCTTGGATCATCTTTGTGGCCTCCTCTGGACTCCAACAGCTCTGCATCCTTCTTATGCTAGAGATCACCACAAAGAACTGGATTTAAAACCAATCTGAATGTCCGAACTAATGATCAGAGGTTAAGCTTCCCATGGAAAGGGAATAAATGGCAGGATCTGCATGACCAGGGCACAGTTACTTTGATTCATGCAGCACATCTGGCAGGCTTGCTTTCTCTATGTTGAGGTGGAAGTGCTGAGGCTTGCCATTCACACCGTACCTGCATTCTGGCAGCAGTGAGAGGGAAGCAAAATCACAAACATTCATCAGGGAAAGGTGCTATGATATTGCATAAGGCTTTAAATGATCATGGTAAAAAGAAAACATCAGTTCCCTCAGATTCCCTGTTGCAGGTGGCTCTAGGCTCTGCAGGATCTCCTGTCACAGGTGAAAGTTGAACTAAGCAGATCATTAGGCATAAATCAGGACAAAAAACAACAACAAAAAAAACCCTAAGACTGATTTGTTGTGCCTGGTCATTACAATATTAATGCAGTCTTTGCTCCTACTGTCTCCAAGTATGTCCAAATAACCTACTCCCTTCTAATCCACCTCAGGATGCCACTGGACTTCTGGGTCACAGGGCACACTGTTCATAGGCATCCTTCTGTCCACTAAGATCCCCAGGTCCCTTTTCCCTGCGCCGCACTCCAGCAGGTCAGTCCCCAGCCTATCCTGGTCCACGGGGTTGTTCTTTCCCAGATGCCAGACTCTACCCTTGGTCTTGCTGGAGTTCATTCAATTCCTGCTCACCCAGCTCTCAAGCCTGTCCAGGTGCGTCTGGATGGCAGCACAGCCTGAGGGGGTGTCAGCCACTGCTCCCAGTTTGGTGTCATTAGCAAAGTTGCTGACAATGTCCTCTGTGCCCTCAGTTAATGTTCAGATTCCAGTGAGTTATAGCTATCCAATATAGATTGATATCAAACAGTGGCCAATTTCCTGCCTTTTTGGTCCCCTTCATGATACCTAAAAGCTAATGCAATATACAGTCAGCTCATCTCTTTTAAAAGTCACTCAAGATCAAACTAGAAGATAATTTATTTTGTGCCAAAAGAGCTGAAGTGAAATTAAAAGCTGGTGAACGTTTAGATACCAAGACTGGGTGCAGAAGAGGATGCAAACTAAATTTGGAAAACAGAAACACAGAAGCACATGGACATTTGTTTCTCATTCTGAAGAGCAACCAAGCTGGTGAAGGGCCGAAGAATGAGTCTGATGGAGAGCAGCTGAGGGAACTGGGACTGTTTAGTGTGAGGAAGAGGAGGCTGAGGGAAGACCTCATCACTCTCTGCAGCTACATGAAAGGACAATAGAGAGAGTTTGCTGCTGGTCTCTTCTCACAGATCAGTAGTGATAGAACAAGAAGGAACAGCCTCAAGGTGCACCAGGGAAGGTTTAGGCTGGACATTAGGAAGAAGTTCTTAAATGGTATAGGAAAGAGCTGAAAACAACCCCACCCTAGAGCCTTAACCAAGACCTCTAACATTCTTCTCACTTTTCTTTTCCTACTCTTGACCACTCTCTGAGGTCACTTGCAGAAGTTTGCTTCTGTGAGACATTTTCTGTATGCCACTTAAAGCAGGATCCTTCAGAAAGGATCAGCTTGTTAAACAGTGCAGTCAAGACCCAAGCTGACATGCTTCTTTACACAGACAAATCATCAGGAGGGGCTCTTATATAAAGCAGGAAAAATTATTAGCTTTTTCTCTGGTGGAAGAAAAGGGAGATATCAGTCCAAACAAGGACAAAAAAATACCCAGCAGTTGTTCACATCCCAGACACAACTGACTCCTCACCAGGTTTTTATATGACAATATAAAGTTGACATTCACTACTTTGGCATTTATTTTTAAAAGCAGCCATTAGCCAGTTTCTCTTTGATATTTGCCCATAGCTTCCATGGCATGTAAAGGGCTTCAGTGGCTCGCTGCTGAGCTTTTTCCAGAGCAAGATTTTTCACCAGCTTAGCATCACCACCTAATGAGCCACACTTCATTTAAAATGAACAGGGGTTGACAGATGGATCTGTTCACAGTCAGGAAGAGTGAAGACAGAAATTGAAAAAGCATTTCAGATTTTCTGGAAACACCTATATGAAGTAATCTCTGCAGAGATACAGTACTTTTACCTATGTCTGTATCTTATCCTAACCAGCTGCAAAGTGTTAAAGAACCATTCACCCATTTCTCACTACAGTGATTAAGCCACTTACATCCATGCAGCTACACACCTCACTCATACATCTACACAAGGGAACCTGCATCTTCATTGCACTTGACTTTTAATGAGATTAGTTTTGAGTGCAACCTACTTCCATCGCTAAAAAGACACTACACAACAAATTGCAACTCTCCATCCCTAGACATTCTGTCTACAGGTGCTTCAAATGAAGTTAACGATGTTATGGGTTGACAGCATCTGTTTTTTAGTAATATAAAAGGCATTTCTTCTCTCTCTCTTCTATTTTCCATTTAATCCAAACTGTCTGAACTGTTTCTGTTCAGCCTGCAAGCACAGGCTCAGCTACCTGAAAGGTGAAGGTTTCAGAATGGTACCTCCAAATGATTTACCTCAACCTCATAGTAATGCTACTCGTAGAAATAGCTTTAAATGTGTACATGTTAGGAAGAAGTTTTTCACAGAGAGAGTGATTTCCCATTGGAATGGGCTGCCCAGGGAGGTGGTGGAGGCACCGTCCCTGGGGGTCTTCAAGAAAAGACTGGATGAGGCACTCAGTGCCATGGTCTAGTTGACTGGCTAGGGCTGGGTGATAGGTTGGACTGGATGATCTTTGAGGTCTCTTCCAACCTGGTTGATTCTATGATTCTATGATTCTATAATGGCTGAATGACAACACTTGCAGAAGACGTTTCTCCAAGCAAAATGATCATTAGACCATCAAGAGCAATTAATTCAAAGGAAGGCTGGAAATAAATTAGTATGGTACCTCTAAGTGATTCACCTGAACTTCACAGGAACACTACCTGCACAAAGAGTTTTAGATGTTTACATAATAGTTGAATGGCAACACTTGCAAAAGACATTTCTCCAAGATGATCATTAAACCATCATGAACAACTAATTGAAAAGACGGATGGAAATAAACTACTAAAATTAGGAACATCATCAGAAGGGAGAAATTGAATGAAATTCAACAGAGAAAAGTGTAGAGTCATGCACCTGGGAAAGAACAATCCCATGTATCAGTATAGGTTGGGGAGTGACCTGCTGAAGAGCAGTGAAGGGGAGACGGACTTGGAAGTCTTGGTGAATGGCCATAAGCCAGCAGTGTGCTCTCGTGGCCAGAAAGGACAGTGCTGTTCCCGGGTGTGTTAGAAGGGCTGTGGTTGGTAGATCAAGGGAGGTTCTCCTTCCCCTCTACTCTGTCTTGGTGAGGCCTCATCTGGAGTACTGTGTGCAGTTCTGGGCCCCCCAGCTTATGAAGGACAGGGAGCTGCTTGAGAGAGTCCTGCGCAGAGCCACAAAAACGATTAAGGAATTGAACATCTTCCTTATGAGGAGAGCCTGAAGGAGCTGGGGCTTGTTAGCTTGGAGAGGAGAAGACTAAGGGGTGACCTCATTAATGTTTACAAATATGTAAAGAGTGAATGCCAGGAGGATGGAGCCAGCCTCTTCTTGGTGATGCCCAGTGACATGACAGGGGTCAATGGGTGGAAGTTGAGGCATAGGAGGTTCCATGTGAACCTGAGGAAGACTTTTTTCACTATGAGAGTGACAGAGCACTGGAACAGGCTGCCCAGGGAGGTTGTGGAGTCTCCCTCCCTGGAGATATTCAAGAACTGTCTGGATACGTTCCAGTGTGATCTGCTCTAGGGGAGGGCTGCACTAGATGGTCTTTCGAGGTCCCTGCCAGCCCCTGACATTCTCTGATTCTCTATCATTTCTCAGCAGTTTTTAAACACTGCTTAATTTTCTGTGAAGCTCCAAGGAAGTAAGGACCCATTATGATTCCTGCTACATTCTCAGGGAAAACAAATATCACAAGACAAGGCTGTGGGACAGCCAGAAGCATTATTATTTAGTCCTCAAGCCAAAACCAAACGAAGAAAAAAAAGAAAGAAAGAAAGAAAGAAAGAAAAAAAAAAAAAGCGGCTGTGCAAGACGGCAACAGAAGAGTTCTTTCAGAGTGTCAGTCTGAGGGGCTGTGCAAGACAGCAAGGGCTCTGTCAGAATGTTAGTCTGTGTCCTTTCCCTGCACGTAAAAGATACTTGCAGCTGTTTCCATCCAAACGCGCTCCTTCCGAGGGCCGGAGCTCAGCAGCCTCGCCCGCCGCGGTGCCCCCATACGCCGCGCAGCCCCGAGCGGCAGCCTGCCGGAGCCCGTAAATACCAATCACATGTCTGCCGCCACTCATCTGCCCTCCCGAGCGCAGCAGGCATCGCCATCCATCAGATGCTACCGAAGCCTAGCCATCTGCAGTCCCCACCGGACTGCACCTACCCCACACAGCACACCGAAAGGAGAACACAGAGGTTGAGGAGTCATTTGGGGGCAGGGAGAAGTAATCCACTCACAACTTGAACGAATAGAGCCGGCAGGAAAGGGGGAGGGAGGAGAGCGACGGACTTTGGTAGCACCGCAAGAGAAACTGAGCGATGCCAGTTTCTGTGATCCCGCAGAAGCTATTTATAAACAGCAAGAGAGCAGACGGGATGCCAACAAGGACTAAACAGATCCTGTCACTGCACTCCCGAGTGTGCGGGGTTCTTTTCTGATCCCTTCGACTGCGCCAGAAGCCGCCGCGGGCGATCGGGCAGAGCGGCGGACAAGCAAACCGAAGGGTCTTTATTACCTTGCGAAAAGCGGAGCCCCGGCCGCCGACGCTCCAGGCGCTGCTCCAAGCGCGGGGGAGGACACGGGGGGCTGGGTGCCTGCGGCCGCCCCGCGCTGCCCGGGGCCGCCTCCGCCGCTCGGCTTCTCCACGGCGCCGGAGAGACCCCGGCCGTGCGCGCGCCCCGCTGGCCCCTCCCGCGGGGGGAGGCGGCGCGAGGGGACTGGCGGGGCGCGCGGCCAATCGCGGCGTGCGCAGCTGCCCCGCGCCGGCGGAGACCCCGCGCCGGCGGAGACCCCACACGCAGCGGCGGCCCCGCTGAGACTTGAGGCCTGCGGGAAGGGCTCCCTGGACTGCAGGTGCTCCTGGCCATCCGGAGCGGCCGCGGCCGTGGCCTTGGCTTCTGCCGGCTGGGGATGTGTCATTCGGAACACGGAGCATGGGCGAAGTGCGGCTTCTCGGGGCGCTGCCAGGTCGGAGTTCGGCCCCCCTATTGCTGTCATGAAGTGCCCCTGCGTAGGCCATCAGATGTTTCGCTCCGGCAGGAGCGTCTCTGCCCAGCTCCTGGTTCACCGCCGCAGCTGCCGCACGGCCCTTTGGCAGCCCGGAGCCGGCTCCGAGATGCAGCCTTAGAGAGCAAGCAGCTCTGCCCTCTACGCCAGCACTGCGCGAAGAGGTAAAGCACACCACAGGCTGGTTTCCTCAGCTATCTCCTAAGTTGCCTGGCGATTTCAGGGAACAGCATTTCAGGTGGAGCAAGAGAAATTTTACTGCTCTAAATGTTATTTTTTCTACTGCTCATCCTCCTGCTACTCTCTAAAGTTCTGCATTCTGGAAGGCGCTCAAATGGAAGGAAGAACGCCTTGGGAACAGCATAGTCAGGTGTAAATAACAGCCACCATTCAGAAGCAGCAGAGCTAGGGTTAAAATCTTTCCAGTAACAGACACAAGTGGAAGAAAGAAATGGTCTTGCGTTTCCCACCAGTGCCTATGACCCTTATCAATACTGAAACACTGCAATGCAATGCCCTTTCTCACTGTACCTGACAGCCTCCTGGAAAGGTCACTTGGCTCTGCTGAGGTCCATTAACACATTGTACATTTATTCTTTATTAGCTCATCGCAGATTTTTCATAACTGAAAGTGATAATACTTAAGCAGCAATCATTCAAAACACCGAGGGTCATCAGATTGACATCATCTTCGGCCACTTGCATCACCATTTCCATTTGAAATATTAGCAAGTTGTGGTTTGTCCTTTTTACCTGACATTTTCCAAGCATCAGCCAGTGTCCCGTGCAGAACACTGGCTCATGCTCTGTGTATTGAGGCAAGCCAGCAGAGCAGGGAGTGGAAGGCTTCGGGATTTTGGAAGATTAACAATTACGTTGTTAGTGACTTCCCTTTTTTGCGAGCGCCTGGCTTCTGTGTGGACAGGAGTTCACCAGAAGCAGCCCCAATGAAACGATTATGTCAGGCTGCAATGTAGGGCACACTGAGAGCAAAACCTAATCTCTGGGAGGTTTCCACTTCATCTGCACTCATCTGCGTAATCAGCTTTTCATCTTGTCATAGGATAAATGCAACCTGCCTTCTGCTTCGTTTACCCTATATAGAACACTGTAGATTTGGAAGGACCTATGCAGAAATGCATTTGGAAAGGAACTTGAAACCATCCAGGTTTTAAAGGGACATTAGAGGTTGGAAGGCATGTTTGCTGAGCTAATTAGAGTTGAAAGCTATGCACTGCATTTAGTATGCAAACTGACCCTGCTTTAGATGAAGCAATCCTCACTAGGAGCTGCCACTGCAGCTTGGTGTGTGTGACTTTGTGGATGGTAAGCAATGAGAGCTGTTGCTTAAACCTTTCAGGAGCTTTTATAAACTGTTACATTCTAGTGAGTAACCCAACCTGTTCACTGCAACAAATATGATTATAAGTTATTTAATCTCAGTTCAGCTGAGTGTGAAAGGCTCAAACAGGTGAAGACAGTCATGGAAAAAAAGGAATGAGTAAAAGCTTCCTTTTCACTGCCCATTTATTTGGGGAAGCATTACTAGAAGTCAGAACTAATCATCAAATGAAACACTTGAGCAAAAGTGTTCTCAGAAGCAGTGTCTGAATTGGAAAGGTACTGACTGACTTTGATGTCTGGAAACGTAAGTCTGAACCAAGTTCTAAGGGCTGGTCAGCAGAATGTTTGTGAGTCTTCATGCATCTCAAAGGATGAATATTTTCCTGTGCTGTTGTTAGAAATGTTCATAGAGGTGCATGGATAAACTCCTAAGGGTACATAAGGAAAAGACAAACTGTGTGATGCAAAAAGGGGAGTAAAA